>NC_137825.1:49195156-49570875 GCF_963921795.1 Nannobrachium achirus
TCTTTCCATAGAAACAAAGGTTGTAAGGTCATGATTCACTGCCATCCTGGATGGCTTGGTTCTAGGCTTAACATAATTGTTATAAATATTTTTGTAAAAGTCTATGGGGAAAATGAATGTCAATTTTTAAGTGGCACCAGTAAACCACCTCCGCTGCGATGCTCTATAGTTAAAGCATAAAATAATAATACGCAATAATGTGTACCCGGGTCTAAATGGGTTTAAGCCATTGTAGTTCCAGCAGGAATGGAGCGGAAAATGGGCCATTATCCCCACATAATCACCCTGGATGCCACCCAGTGACTGCGTGTGCCGCCACAGTGTGAGCTACGTCAGTCCCTGGTCCATTTAATATCCCTGGACCGACTCCGGGAAACACCACAAAGGGGCCTCGCGTCTAGGAGGACGTCATCAAAACATGTTTTTGAATTGAGCGTGAAGCGCACAATCACTGGAAGAGCCGTAATAGCTTGTTGCATCACTGCGTGACATAAGTTGTTGTTGTTGCCCATGGGTGTCGCACCAAATTCTGGGTCCCTGGGTACAAGGATTGACTGCGGGGACCCCCATGAATGTTCTTCATAGGGGGAGGAGGGGGTTTAACCCATTTAGACTGGGAGCGCATTATTACGTGTTATTTTGTGCTTTAGCTATTGACAAATAGCAGATCTACAAGCTCGCTTTTTTGAAAAAAATCCTGAAAATGTGTGCAAGTCTTCGAATGTTTCAAATCCTTCCAGGGTTTTTTTTTTTGGAAATCCTATGTTTCTCATCTCAAAATATTTAGTTCCAGGGACCCCCCCCCCCCCCCCCCCCCCCCAATGATAAAAAAATCATTTATTCAAAGATTTGCACACATTTTCACAACTTTTCGAGTGCCGCGCTGCAAGCTTGTAGATCTGCTATTTTTCAAAAGCTAAATAATTAAGGCCCCCTCCACCTTGGGCCCTATAGTAACCCAGTCCCACTTTTCCCCCCCTTGTGACGCCCCTGGTTGTTGTTGCATTATGTAAGGTGTTCCGGCACGGGGATAGATCGCCCATCGAGTCGTATCCGAGGGATCCTCATGGAGAAGAAGTGTGGGCTCAAGGATTTGGACAGCTGACCGAGGTACTGCCCCCCCCCCCCCCCCCTGTAGTTGTTCTAGACTAGAGAAGTGGTTTTCAAACATTTTTTTGGATTGCAATATTCATGTCAAAGTTTCAAGGCACATTCATTGCGGAAATAGCAAATTGACAGACTTGTAGATCCACAATTGTAGCTATTTTTTTTTTAGAAAATGTGTGTGAAAAAATAATAATAATAATAATATTACATAATAATAATAATAATACATCTTTGCCCATAATGACATCCTCAGAATAGGGACACCAGATTGAAAATGGTTCAGATTTTGTTTACTGTTTGGGAACGACTGGTATCTAAGTCCTATTAAAGGGGGCCTGTCACCTAAGGGTTACTGTCACTTTAAGAATCATCTTAAAAAAACAAGTTCATATTTTTATGATGTCACTGTGGGGATGCGCAATTATAAGCCAATCAAATTAATTGTCTGTATAGCCTGACTGTATGACTACTTACTGTTCTGGTCAGCTGTTGTTGGGGGGCGAGGGGCAGGTTACACTGTGACATGAGCTTCAGACTGTTTCAGACCGTTTTCAGAGAAGCTCATGTCACAGTGTAATCTGCCCCTCAACCCCTTTAGGTGACAGTAACCCTTTAACTAGGGTCTCTAGATTAAAAGTCCACCAATAAAAGGCACTTTGTGCCTGAACGTCAAGTATAGCCTTTAGATGGAATTCACAGTTTGTCATTTCTTTGATGGATGTTACAGCATAAAACAAAGCGACTCACAGCATCAGCATGCCAGAAGGCCTTAAGGCACAGGGATTATTTTCTTGGCTAAGCTGCTGTTTTCTTGTGCAAGTTAAAAATCAAACACCTCCCTCTCGGGCTGTAAGATCTCCCATCCCTGCGTCACTATTCTGTCAATCTACCTCGCTTCTATCCTCGCTAACTCCTTCAATCACTGTCACGTTTGCCCCCCCCCCGTGAACCTTGATAGACCTCGTGTGCACTGCACTAGGGGTGGGACGATTATGAACATTTCTTGTCAAGTTTATTGTGACCCAAATAATTGCCATTTACGATTTCATCGCGATAATCAAAATATCCCGACATCCATTATTCTGGGGCGGAACGTTTAGATCTACAAGCTCACAACGTGTCTCAACATGACGAGGTTTTGAGCTTGTAGATCAGCTATTTTTGGCAAAGAGATTTGGTACAGATTTTCTTTTAAAAGACTGTATCAAGTAGGCCTATGTTACTTACCCAATTTTTATATTAGACGGTGTAAGTGGTACCAGATATGCAGCTCGGCAAACAAACGTGAATTGATCCTTGACGGAGGACACTTTCACGATAAATGTAATTCTGCCCCAATGCCATTATCGAGTGTTTTATATCACAATAAACGCTAATAACAATTACTGTCCCAAGATCCCTAGTGTCTTGTACCCACTAATACTAATGGTTCTCCGATTTTTTATTTGCAAGGACCACCATAACTCTGAGAGTGTACACATGGAACCAAATGGACCGTACCCTATATGGGTCCATTTGGTTCCATGTGTACACTCTCAGAGTTACAGACCAGGGTCATTCAGGGTATGTTCGTGACAAATATTAAATGTTGGCAAAAATGTCACCACAAGCCAACATGGTTGATGACCCCTGTCTGGACCAAATAATTACATGGCAAAACACTAAGATTTGAAAGATAATATATAAAAAGAAATATATATATATATATATTTTTTAAAACCTTTAAAGAAAAAAATATACATTATAAGACACCCCAAGGACGAGAATCGACCGCCAGGGCGCGCGTTATTGCCCTATTACACTATAGCTCAGGGGTAGAGAAACCATTAGAGCACGAAGGGTTCCCGAAAGGGTTCCCAGTTCGAATCCGGGTTCCCCCTGAGTTAATGTCGAAGGGTCCTTGGGCAATACTCTGAACCCCTAATTGCTCCCGGTGAGCAGGTTGGTGCCTTGCATGGTTTCCTCCGCCACCGGTGTATGAATGTGTGCGTGAATGGGTGAATGTAATGCACAATCTCTGTAAAGCGCTTTGGATAAAAGCGCTATATAAATGCACCATTTACCATTTTATTACAGTTATTAATACAATTTTGACTCTGCAGCCACTGGGGGCTGGGAATTACAGCTGGGTGCTTGTGCGTCCCCACACCTACGCTGACTATGACACAATATACCAGTAAGACGCCTAAGGGCGAGGTCGCGCCATGTCTTGGCCGTCTGGCCAAAGGGATTTGGTTCCCCTGGTGCTAGTGATTATATATTGGCATTCACAGATATGGGCTTAACTTAATGTGGAATAGGCAGTGTTGTGAGCAGCAGTGTTGATTTTGTCGACTAAAACTATGACGAATTTTTTTTGTCGACTGCGTTTTTTTCACTGACGAAAACGAAATAAAAACAAAATAAAGACTAAGCTGTGATGACTAAAACTAAGACTAAATATATTGACAATTTCGTCCAAATTTTTTTTTGGTTGCTCTCCTATGTTGCGTGCTGAAAATAGCCGATCTACAAGCTCACAACGCGTCGCGCTGCGACGCGTTGTGAGCTTGTAGATCTGCTATTTTCAGCAACCAAGTGTAAAATCAGTCATTACGATGCCATCATGGCCTGCCAAAAATACATTTCAGTTGACTAAATCAACTGTGGATTTAGTCGCCTAAAATCTGAATGATCAACTAAAACTAGACTAAAACGAAAAGTTTTCAGGTGACTAAATGGTGACTAAAACTAAAATACATTTTATTCAAAAGACTATGACTAAAAACTAAATCAAAATTTGCTGTCAAAAACAACACTGGTGAGCAGAGTATAACCAGTCCGTCCTTCCTTGTTCTCCCCAGCTGGGCATGAGGCAGCAGCACGACCTGGGCAGGTTCCTGAGGAGACGCTACGGCAACATCCTCAGTCAGGAGTACAACAACAAAGAGGTAGGTGGTGGAAACAGTCAGTAGTGCTGTCACCTCACAGCTAGAAGGTCCTGGGTTCGATTCCCGCCGGGGGACGCTGTGGGCGCTGGAGGTGTGTTCTCTCCTCCGCGTCATCAGTGCCCATACCCTAGTTGGGGTTGGTGAAAGGGCCTTTATGTGTGGAGTTTGCATGTTCTCCCTGTGTACTCCTAGGGTAGATACCCTCACACAAAACATGCAGTAATCCTGGTCTCTATACTGCCTCCCCCTGGCCAGAAACTGCTTGGAATAACGTGTTCCTTCCACGAGCGACGTCCTACCGGGGAAACTCCCCCCTGTCAGGTGAAAAGAAGCAACTTGGACTCCTCATGCATAGAAGGAAGCATGAGGTCAGTCCGTTGCTCTCCCCAGGTTGGCAGAGGGAGTGCAGCGACCAGGATTACATTAGATAATTGACACCGGGTGAGAAAATGGGGTACAAACACACAGGTAGAGACGTTCATATCAGCAATATACATAATCGTCGTTGTCGGGTGGAAACCTTGTATGTCCAAAACCGTTTGTTTTGTATTTATCATTTTAAAAATGAGTTAAACTAGTGAAAACAGCCGATCTACAAGCACACAACGCCTCGCACTGTAGATCTGCTGTTTTCACTACTTTTGTGCGACGACCTTGTACGATGAAGCAGGACTTTGTTTTGCGAAAAAATGTACAAATTTGAAACTTGGAGATACGAGGTTTCTGCCCGACAGTGACGATATACAGAATTAGCCTGATAAATCAGTCCGCACATTACCACCCCCTGTTGGTGGGTGGTGTGTAGTGTGGACTGACCCCGGAGATTATTTATTTTATTTCAGCTCGCCCGAGGAGCGGGCGAATTGAATGGGCCAATCAGGGCTTTAGTTTTGGGGCACGTGGTAGGCTGGTCCGGTCCCATTTCACAAGGGTTCAAAATGCATAGATCTTTTGAAAATAGCAGATCTACAAGCTCACAACACGTAGATGCTTCTGCTATTCTCAAATAGCTGAAGTCCATAGGGAGGAAGTGATTAATGTTTTGTAATAATAATCCAAATCTAACGTAACTAGTATAGCTAAAAATGTAAAATAATTGTAGTGGAGTAAAAGGTACAATATAATAGTTCCTTTCCAGCACTGATGACCCCCATGTGTGCATGACATCATGTATGTGTGCCTGGGAATGCATGTGTACTGTATGCACGTGCAGCTGCGCTTTCGCCTGAGCCTGCATGTTTGTGTGCATTGTGTGTGACGTATATGCGCGAGGTTCTTTCTTAGCTGAGCTATAGAATGTATGGCTATGAGTGGATGTATATTATATCGTTTCTGTCGTGCAGCTAGAAACCTCATAACTCCATATTTAAACTTTTTGAATGCCGTCATTTAATGCACTAGGTACTAGGTTGGGAGCTTGGTATATCTGCTATTCTTTAAATGTTTTTAAAAATGCCAATAACAAAAAAGGAATGGTTTTGGACATAGCTCGACATAGACAACAATTATGTTGTCTATGTTGGGTGGAAACCTCGTATCTCCAAGTTTCAAAGGTGTACGTTCTTTCACAAAGCAAAGCCCTGCTTCATCGTACAAGGCCGTCGCACACAAGTAGTGAAAACAGCAGATCTACAAGCACACAACGCCTTGCACCGCGAGGCGTTGTGTGCTTGTAGATCGGCTGTTTTCACTAGTTCAAATCATTTTTTAAATGAAAAAAGCAAAACAAACGGTTTTGGACATACAAGGTTTTCACCCTACAACGACGATGATGTACTCTAATAGGTGTGCGTCGTTCTAAAATCTACAGCGCCCTAACAGTACATACAGTAAGTCTTCCCTCCTCCCTCTCTAACATGCGTAACGTCTCATGTGTGTTCACGTGTGTGGCCAGTTTGCGGTCTTAGTAATGGCTGTAAACACATAGGTTAATGAACGTGACTCATGTTGATGATATCGCCTCCGTCGGCCTCGCTTGTAATGTGAAGTAACACGCGGGCTAATCTGGCCCCTGGGGCCTCCTCGATCCTTTCTACAGTGTGGAGTAGGGTCTGCGTGTGCACGGTCGGGCTCGGTGCGCCCCGGGGCAAACATGCATGCTCAGCCCATACTGTCATTATGAAGATGAGATTTTCTCTCCTTCTATTCCTGTCTGCCCGCTTTCTCCACTCCAGTGTTTTTTTTTTTTTTTACCCCCTTTTTCTTCACCAGTGGCGTCGGTTCAGAAAAAGATAAGGTATGGCAACGCGCGTGCAAGACACCAGTCATGTTGCCATACCTTAGCAACAGGCATGATACATTTATTTTAAGAAGTACATTCTATTTGTCCCCCCTTTTCTACGGTTTCTTGGGCTGGATATGGCAGCCTGGCTGGAACGGTTGTTCAAGTGCAGCTAAACTTGGCATGTTTAGTAAACATACCACAACAATTAACAATAATGCATTGCACCTGTGCAGCTGACCTGCGGAACCTGGGAATATACCATTTTGTCAAGATGGGGAGAATACAAGTGTGGAGAATATAATTATAATACCTTGTTAACTCATTCTGGGCGATGCCCGTAGAAACCGTAGATTTCCCGCTGTACCGCGGTGCCATGCCCGTCGAACCCGGAAGTTTAATTAGCTTTAATCATTATGAAAGGATTAAAAGTATTATCGCAGATTTTCGCTGATTCTGGCTCTTTAGGCCCGCCCCCCTAACTGTATCCGGTCATTTCCGGTCTGGACCGGATCTAGCTTTCCGTATCCGGTCTGAGCCTGGGCCATAGTCCCGCCTCCGTTGGTTTACAGTGTAACAGAGGAGAAAGCTACTCGGCGATGGAACACTCGTTTTTCAATCGGATTTTTGCGTTTGGAAACTTTGATCCAGTCTCTACACGCCTGGATTATCACATATCGTGCGTTTTGTGCGCGAACGTGTCCACTTGTTACCATAGCGCACAGTTGGCTTTTTTCAATGCTTTTTCATGTAAACACTGGCGGATAAGCAGGGATACAGCGTGGCAACGGATATGTCTATTTCAATGGGGTTTTTTTTATTCGAAAGCTTGTCACCGAGTCTACAGTCTACTAGATGAGTCGCGCACAGATTGTGCACAATGCGTGCGCGTGCCCACGTTAAAAGGTAAGGACAATTTGGCAGCTGCTTACTAGAGCTATGTTTAAAATGGCAGCAAAATAATATTGTTAAAGAGACCATTTTGTAAAATTTTGCATTTGTAGTTATTTTACGGTAATTTAACAACATAATAACCGGAACAGATGGACAAAGAGACATTCATGGATTTATATTTAAAAGTAACTTTTATTTGCCCCACTGGACCCAGGGTATGGCAGCTGCATATACCCCTGCCATACCCAATTGACGCCCCTGTTCTTCACCCTCTGCTGCAGTCTACCTCTCCTCGAGTCTCTTCGAATGTGTCTGTTCCTAATCTCTCTCTCTCTCTCTCTCTCTCTCTCTCTCTCTCTCTTTCTCTCTCTCTCTCTCTCTCTCTCTCTCTCTCCCTCTCTCTCGCAAGTCACTTAAATAACATGCAATTACCACCGGAATAACAACGTCCCTAAATGGCTGTCACTGGCAATTTGTCGTCAGAGCAGCCAGGCCGCAGTCAGACTTGTGCCTGCGAATTTTTACCTGGGCTGCATGCAGGGGCGTCACACCAAATTCTGGGCCCTGGGTACAAGGATTCACTGCGGGCCCCCCATGAATGTTAACTATTGAAAAATAGCAGATATACAAGCTCACAGTGCGGCACCGAGTGCCGCGCTGTGAGCTTGTAGATCTGCTATTTTTGAAAAATCGTGAAAATATGTGCAAGAAACCTATATGTCAAGGACCCCCAAGATGATATGTATTTGGCCACGGACCCTGCAAAATATTTAGTTCCAGGGACCCCCAGAAGCCAAATTTTTGAGTTAGAAATGTTCGCTTAAAAAAATACATATATTCAAAGACTTTCACACATTTTCACAACTTTTCAAAAATAGCAGATCTACAAGCTCGCAGCGCGGCACTCGGTGCCGCGCTGTGAGCTTGTATATCTGCTATTTTTTCAATAGATAAAGTTACTAGGGCCCCTCCACCTTGGGCCCCAGTAACTCAGTCCCACTTTCCTACCCCTTATGACGCCCCTGGGCTGCATGCACACACCGCCGCCGCCATGTCGGCTCCAATTTAGAAAGAAGGGGGGGAAAAAAAGAGAGAGAACATTTTTCAGCGTCACATCACAAATCCCTACCTTATCACCGGTGATTTACGGCGCACAAAAAAAAAACTGACACGGGGGGAGGGGGAGGGAGGAGGGGGGGGGGGGGGTTTGACAGAGAGATATACAGTAGACAAGCGGAGGCTGATGTCAGAAAAGATCACAGCGAGACGGATCTCTCTCTCATCCATTCGGGTTTGCTCCGCAGACGCCTCATGTTGCGCGGAGCAGCCCGCCGAGCACCTTAGTTGACTCGAAAGATAAATGCCCCTTACCTGTGATACATTGGCGCGTTGGCACTGGCTCCATTTATTTGGAGCCTTTTCGCAAGAGCCTCCTCAGCAGCGGTGGAAAAAAGTACTCGGATCTACAAGCTCACAATGCGTTGCATCGCGCTTGTTAGATCGGCTATTTTCAAATGTATACAGATATAGTGTACATTATGTATATAGTTGCGACCGAAGGTCGCAGTTTACCATGAGAAACACACAGCTTGTCTCCGTGTGTGTACACATTTTTACAGTCTATGGGTTGGTTCCCTTGACACATCACTGACATCACAGGTCATATCACCAATGTAAAAGTCCATATATGGTTATCCCCCAGAATCCCTTTTATGCCCATATATGAAGATCCCTGATGTCATCGATATATATATATATCACTGACCAGATGGCCAAGACATGGCCATATCTGTGTGGCTGGTTCAGATAGGGATCGTATGGGCATAACATATATTGTATGTTGTGATGTCATGGGAACCACTCTAACAGAATCCCTTTTATGCCCATGTATGGAGATCCCTGATGTAATCAATATTAAGCCCATATCTAACAGGACTTCATATGGGAATGCCCATGTACAGTATGGAGGAAGACAGCCCATATCTGTGCGGCTGGTTCAGACAAGGATCTCCATGAATGGGCATAAATGGGATGTACTATATACAGTACATGGATCACCATATATGGGTAACTGGTCCGATATACATCACTGTCCAGATGGCCAAGGGCGAGGTCACATGTCGCCCTGAGGCGTCTTACTAGTATATAGGGTGTATATGTGGCGGAGAGAGTCGCAGCCCCAGCCTGAAGCCTCAAAAGTCTAGTATCTGCCCTCGTTCCATAGGGGTATCCCTTTGAGGTAATGGTTAAGATATTGGACTTTCACACGGGAGACCCGGGTTCGAAGCCGGGTGGGGAGGTTTGGATCAACTCCTTTACATATACTATATAGGTATCTATATAGTGGTTAATGTGTGTATTTTCCAATGGCCAGAAATGTATATACAGGGTTGAAGTGGTTAATGTAGGCATATGTTTTGTAATAATAATAATAATCTATGAAGTAACTAGTACGTTTTCAAATAAATGTAGTTGAGCAAAATTTGGATCCGAGATGTAGTGGAGTAGAAGCAAAAGTGTTGGAAATTGAAAATACTCAAGTAAAATACAAATACCTCAAAACTGTACAGTACTCAATAAATGTTCTTGGTTACTTTACACCACTGCTCCTCCTCAGACAACACGTCTAAAGCAGTGGTTCTCAACCTTTTCAGGCCGTGACCCCAAAATAATCATTTTTTAACTGGGGACCCCCTTCACCCTGACGAGCACTAAGAGTTGAGGCTTTACATTTTATATAACACGGTTCTATTGTGAAAATAGCAGATCTACATGCTCACAACGCCTCGCGTTGTGAGGCGTTGTACATCGTCTATGTCTATTTTCACAATTTCTGCCTCTAATATGTGACTGAGGCTGGAGAAATAGGCATTGATCTTTTTTCAGTTTTTTGCAGATCTTGAAAGTACAGAATATAAGCTTTCAAATGACGTGTCATTCATTGGATTCTGAAAATATTTGAACTGAAGAAGATATGCGTATTTGAATGTTGTTAAACCTCGAACCAAGAATCTGAGTAAAGGCCTCTCAAAGTGTGTCACACTACTGGCAGTCAGGTAAGGAGTGTGAAGAATGGATTGTTAACTCCAACCCTCACCCGCCCTAACCTATGGTGGTGTTGCAGCTGAAACCTGAGAACAACGGATCGGATCGGTGAATTTGCCTTTTGATCTAAACCACCGATTATCGCCGATCACGCTTTGATCGGCCCGATCCGATCCATTGCCGATTGATCGGTAACATCTCTAATGTTAATGTATGTCTCCACCCCCCAGAAGGGTGTAAGGAAACACAAAACAAACTCATTTAAGCTGTTTTATGATTCTAAAATGGTTATATTTTGCAATGAGAAGGTTCTAAAACATACATTCTAGAATCTAGATAATATGGAAAAAAAGGATAAACACCAAAAATCCAAAATCAAACCTATTTTGTTAATTTGATGGACTTCACTATTGCCTACTTATGGACTTTTTCTCCTGCCCCGGTCACATATTTGACAATTTGTGTTTAATTTGTCATTTTAGAGGTATTAAAAAGTCCATAAATTGTCACTTTAGAAATGTGCAGATACCCTAGACATGCTGGTTTGTTTACTGTTGAGTGAGAAAACATTGTTGCATCTGGGGACCCCCACACAGGTTGAGAACCACTGGTCTAAAGTAATCCTCTCTCCCCGAACCCCGGCACACAGGTCTACGTGCGGAGCACCGACTACGACCGCACGCTGATGAGCGCCCAGTCCTGCTTGGCGGGCATGTTCCCCCCCGGCACCAGGCGGCCGCCCCCCATAAACCCCCAGTTACTCTGGCGACCCATCCCGGTCCACACCGTCCCCCGATCTCAGGACAGGGTAAGGTCTATATAGGCCCGTCACAATTATTACATATAATCGTCTAATCGCAATTGTTTGACATGATCGCAATTGTTTTTGTCATTATCGTCATAATCGTTTCCATGTTGAAAAATGTTCATGTGTTTTCACACATTTTCAAAAATAGTGGATATAGCAGATCTACAAGCTCACAACGCGTCGCATCGCGCCGCGTTGTGAGCTTGTGGATCGGCTATTTCCACTATCAATGTTCTTTTTTAAGTATAAAGTTGTCAAATATGTCAGTAATTTCTTTGTATATTTTAGGTTATGTGTCATATCTACCATGTGCAACTTGAAAGCCTACAGGCCAAACAGAAATGTATTATCAACGACAAAAACACAATTAAATCTTTAATCGCAATTATTTGAGTGACAATTAATCGCCATGTAAAATGTCATAACCGTGACAGCCCTAGTAAGGTCTCTCTGCTCCACGCACGCAAACAGTATCTCTTTTATTTCCACGATATCCCACAATTCATGGGTTTCATTTGGAGTCCTACACTGGCCATGTTGATCGAGGACCAACACAGGTGTTTTCCGATGGGTGTAGAACAGGGGTCTTCAACGTTTTCAGGCCAAGGACCCCTTAGTTGAGAGAGAGATGAAGCAGGGACCCCCACAACCTGTTCATAGATTCCATATAGTTTCATTGTTTGACAGCCCAATCATCAGTGTATTTTGGATTCATGTCAATTTGTGTTTTCAGATATTTAACCACTTGAACTGTCAAACTTGACCTTTCACTCTGTACTTAGTGTGCTCTTTTTGCCCTCTACACCAAAGCTCTTTGCCAACAATAGCCAATCTACAAGCTCACAACGCCTCGCAGTGCGAGGCGTTGTGAGCTTGTAGATCGGCTATTTTTAGCTAAAGTTCTCAGAATATGGACGCTAGGGTTCAAGTGGTTAATATAAAAAAGGAGAAAAAAAAGTTTCTATCACTCAAAGATTTGGAGGACTCTGAGGGTCCCGGACCCCCTTTTGAAGACCCCTGGTGTAGAACATTAGTTCTATGCCAATCAGACAAATTGAAACCCCTGCGGTGGTCCTCAACATGGCCGTGTATAGGACTACGAATGAAAGCCATGAATATCACATTTTCTAAATGTTGACATCTTGAAGATATCCTATTATACTGCTGGTCAGGGGAGGGGTCATTTACCTTCTGTAGCTTAGCGTTATACTCAGAATTCGCCACGGCAATTTAGGCTGTAAAACTGAAGGCCTCGTAATGCATACTAGTAATAGTCGATGTTATAGAATGTGTATTGCATATTAGAAAGTGTCCTGTATTTGTATCGTATGTATGAATACCCCAATAATTGACATGAATGTGAATATGCCTTACCATAATGAATGCTACATGTGTAGATAATTCACAACACAGAATTAAAGTTGTGTGTTTATCAGAATTAGAGTTGTGTGTTTATCTTTATTTTTTTTAATTTTGTTGTCTGTCAAGCTGTTGAGGAATAGTCGATGTTATAGAACGTGTTGCATATTAGAAAGTGTCCTGTATTTGTATCGTATGTATGAATACCCCAATAATTGACATGAATGTGAATATGCCAATATCATAATGAATGCACATGTGTAGCTACATAATTCACAACACAGAATTAGAGTTGTGTGTTTATCAGAATTAGAGTTGTGTGTTTATCAGATTTTTTTTTTTTTTTTTGTTATCTGTCAAGCTGTTGAGGTCCCCGGGGAAGGACTGCCCCAGGTTCAGAGACCTGATGACTCAGACCTTTGACAGTGAACCCTACCAGAGGTTCATCAGGTCCAACCAGGTAAGAAGTAGGAGTGTGCGATATGGTGATAAACAGCAGTGGTGCAATTGTAGCACCCCACAGTTAGTATCAGCCATGAACCAGCGACAACAGCCCTGCTAATCGGGCTCAGCCCTATTAGCACGACTGGATGTGCGTTGGACTGGCGAGTGGGAGTCCCGGGTTCAATCCCCGCTTCCGCGTATCACTACATCTGGCGTTGTCGGCAGGATGAGGAGCGTGATGCCCTCGTGAGGAGGAACAGTGCCACGTCGTGTGCGGCGGTCTGCGGCGTGATGTGTGAAGCGCGAGGGCGCGCTCCAAAAGACCTGGGGGGTGAATGTAGCACCCCACAGTTAGTATCAGCCATGAACCAGCGACAACAGCCCTGCTCATCGGGCTCAGCCCTATTAGCACGACTGGATGTGCGTTGGACTGGCGAGTGGGAGTCCCGGGTTCAATCCCCGCTTCCGCGTATCACTACACAATGGTGATTCAATGTGTGATTCAACACCTACTATACAGGTATATTGATATGCATATAGGCTTGTTTCTTTGTTAACAGAACATATCGTCTTATTAAGAAGGGTTATGGTCCTGAGCCATATGTCACGCAGAATGTATCTAAGAGTCAAAGGTCGTTTTGTGCCCAATTACATTCAGGGACCGCATTGGCGTTGGAGACAGGTAGATTCATTGGGACTCCTGAGGAGGACAGAGTTTGTTTGTTGTGTGATTTGGAGGAAATTGAAAATGAGGTTAATGTCTTGTTTTATTGTCCATTATATGATGAATTAAGACATAGATTATTTGGTAAAATGTCATCTATTTGTGTTAACTTTTTTTGGTTGGATGATTATGAAAGACTTGAATTATGTTTCAGTAAAGGTATTTTCTTTTTGGCAGATTATGTGTGTAAAGCTTGGGAAAAAAGACAAAGTGTTTTGTATGCTTGAAGGACAGTTTGAAAAACAGTCTTTTTGTTTCTTTGTATACCTGTATGGTACCAATGAAATGATTTATATGTATGTGTCCTGTAAGTCCATGTGGGCTGGCACCTTTTTGGTGCACGACACGAAAATAAATAAATCTATCAATCTAAATCTATCTATCTGCTAAAACAGTTGTCGAGGTGTGAACTTGGGGTGGTGCGAGACTCCGGCTCAGAAAAGATATGGGTTGTTGGGGGCGCGCGACCCAAGACTACGGCAACACTGGTTGATAAATATCGTTGAGACGATACAATTCTCCACGATATTCCTTTTCAGAGATGTCGTATATATCGTGATGCAATGAGGGAGCCTTAAAATAATCCTGTTGGATTGTTAATGCATGCAGATTCTTTGCATAATTTAATTTAAACCTGCCTAAATCAGTAGGCTAGTTCTCAAACTTAATGTCAAGGTTTCCCTTTAACTCTGACGGTATACAAATGAAACCAAATGGTCCCGTAAGGGTCCATTTGGTTTCATTTGTATACTGTCAGAGTTAGATTCTTGTAAGGGTCAATTTAGACCTCCCAAAAGGAATCCAGAGAGTCCCTGGACCCCACATTGAGGACCACTGGTCTAAATGGTCTGTTACTCCTTTTTCCTTTAGTTTTTTGTTACCTTGTGCTGTAGGTGGTTGTACTGTTAAGTAACTTGAAAAATAACCATAAAAACCAACATGAAAAAGAATCACGATAAGATTGTGTATCGTGATAAGGGTTGGAAAGATATTGCAATATTATATTTTACCATATCGCCCACCCCTAGTAAGAAGTCAAACATTGCTGAGAATACTCTACTTCTCCGTACATTTTAATTACCGGTAACATTGAAACACGTGAGCTAATTTATACACAGTTATCAGTGCTTCAGTTGTCCCAGTTAGTTCTCCTGGAAAACATGTCCTCTCAACTTTATTTTCTCAGTGCATGGTGACGCCAGCGCCTCCACGTCGCTGCTCGGTGCAATTTCTCTCACATTCTTCGCAGCACTAATTAACAGCAGGATTGAATTAGATCGAGAATTACAATGAAAAGGTTTTAATTAAACTCAGTCCCTCCGTGCTGCCTATTAAGGTGGTGCTTGACACCAGACCAGCAGCTTCCCTCGTTGAATTTTAGCACCCTCTACTGGAGATATTGAACCTGGAAGTGAAAATAGTATAGCTCTACAAGCTCACAACATGTTGCCAATGTGACGCGTTGTGAGCTTGTAGATTGGCTATTTTTTAAATAGCCTGAGTATAAAACAGGGCTTGAGTTGTTAATGTAGCCTACATAATGTGTGTGTGTGTGTGTGTGTGTGTGTGTGTGTGTGTGTGTGTGTGTGTGTGTGTGTGTGTGTGTGTGTGTGTGTGTGTGTGTGTGTGTGTGTGTGTGTGTGTGTGTGTGTGTGTGTGTGTGTGTGTGTGTGTGTGTGTGTGTGCGCATATATTAAAAGGGAAAAAAAACTCATGTAAATATGTACTTAGTTACACCACTTGCAGAGTTCCCTCTCTCCTTTCAAAGGGACATTATGGTTCATAGCTACAGCCCCCCCCCCCCCCCCATGCAATGTAGAACAGAAGGAAAGATTAAAAATGTATTTATGTTCTGTTATGAAGCATAAATTGTGTGCTTTATTAGTGTACCTTCAGAAAGTGTCTAAAACCATGTTGGCCACAAGAGCAATGTCAATGAAAGTATAATGTTTTCATGACTTCAAAATGTAATATATGTAATATATATGTATATATTTAAATGAGGAAGAGCTTAATTGTACTAATTCTTTTCACCATGCAGTATTTCGTGGAGGAGCTTTCCAACAACACTGGTTACCCCGTGTCACGACTCGTTGGGAGAAAAATATGGCGAGTTTATGACACCCTGACCTGTCAGGTACTGTATTTGCAATTGCGCCTCACCATGTCGCACCAAATTCTGGGCCCTGGGTACAAGGACTCACACACATTCTGTGCTTTAACTATTGAAAAATTGCAGATCTACAAGCTTGTATCGCGGCACTCGGTGCCACGCTGCGAGCTTGTGGATCTGCTATTTTTTAAATATCGTGAAAATGTGTCTGAATATTTCAAATCCTTCTAAGGTTTTTTGAACCTATGTTAAACCTATGTTTCTATGTCAGTGGTGCTCTAACTTTTTTCATGTGAAGGACCCCCAAAATGATATGTATTTGGCCACGGACCCCCCATCTCAAAATATTTTGTTCCAGGGACCCCCAGAAGCAACATTTGTAAATGTTCGCTCAAAAACAAAAATACATATATTCAAAGATTTGCACACATTTTCACGACTTTTCAAAAATAGCAGAACTACAAGTTTGCAGCGCTGTGAGCTTAAGTATATCTGCTATTTTTCAATAGTTAAAGACAGGCCCCTCCACCTTGGGCCCTAGTAACTCAGTCCCAATTAACGACAATTGGGCCCAAGTAGACTAGTGACATTTTGCACACATTTCAACGCTTGCATATCGTCACTGTCGGTTGGAAACCTCATCATGTCCAAAAATGAGACTTTTCAGGATTTCAAATTCAAAAGTATCAAAAGTAGCAGATCTACAAGCTCAAAAGGCTTCGCCTGGTGCAGCGTATGGAGCTTGTGGATCTGTTACTTTTGTGTGACCCTGTAGTGTTTACAGTTTACAGTTTAGGCATTTATAGCAGACGCTCTTAATCCATTCCAATCCAGATATGATACATCATATCTGTAGAAAGTGGAGAAAGAGAGACATACAGAGACCAGTGTTATTTTTTTCAGCAAATTCTGATTTAGTCTTTAGACTAGTTTTTTGAATAACGCACCATTTAGTCTTAGTCTTCTGAAATTGTTTTAGTCAAGTCTTTGTCGACTAAATATCAAAATATTTTAGTCTTAGTCTTTTGGGATTAGTCTTAGTCTTTTAGTCTTCGTCTTTTAGGCTAAGTCTTTTAGGCTAAATATAACCACATATTCTCTGAACAAGTCATTGTCTTCTACTGCCTGTTACTTGGTCAAACTAAACCATACATAAAAGATGTATTTGGCTTTAATTTCATTGTAGTTACATACCAGTGTTAATTCTTACAGCCATTAGTTTTAGACTTAGATTTAGTCTGAATAACACAAATAATAGTCTTAGTCTTCTGAAATTGTTTTAGCCTAGTCTAGTCTTATCGACAGAATATCAAAATCTTGTAGTCTTTTAGTCGTATAGTCTTAGTCGACAACATTAACACTGCAGGGACCGAGGCACAAACACAGAGAGACGGAGACAGAGAGAGACGGAGGGAGAGAGCGGAGAAAGGATCATCGGTGTACAATACTGTATGGCAGGGTTCCCCAATTAGTTTTCCCCAAGGGCCGAATTATGTCTAGCGTACCAAGCCGAGGGCCACAACATTGCAGGGGGCGTTCCCGCTACTCCAGCGACAGTTCAGATATCGTTGCTGTCGGGTGAAAATCTTGTATGTCCAAAACCGTTCGTTTTGAATTTATATATTTTTAAATTATTTAAACTAGTGAAAACGGCAGATCTACAAGCACAGCCTTGTATGATTTGCGAAAGAACGTACACATTTGGAGATACGAGATTTCCAGCCGACAACAACGATATACTAGTGTTGTTGCTGCTCTTATACCACCATTATTACTGGGGTTGGTGGGGGCCAGACAGTAGCCCCCTGCGGGCCGCAAATGGCCCGCGGGCCGCCTATTGGGGAACCCTGCTGCATGGCTTACGGTAAATATCACAACACACTGAAGTGATAATAGAGGCAGATAGGCGCTTTCTTCTGGCAGTCGGTCGCACACACCCATTTACACATGCAAAAAGTGAGCATCTGTTATTTTCAAACACATACTGTAGCAAAAATAGTCGACGCTTAACAGCGAAAAATAGCCATTTTACTGTAGATGCCTTTTCCACTGTGACTCATGTGTTTGTGCAAATACGGCTGTTCATTACGAGAGCGATCACTGATGCGGCGTAATGAACATTATTCTCTCCAGGGGTGTCGCACCAAATTCTGGGCCCTGGGTACAAGGATTCACTGTGGGCCCCCCCATGAATGTTCTAACCCATTTAGATTGGGAACACATTATATTATTTAATGTTTTAACTATTGAAAAATAGCAGATATACAAGCTCACAGCGCGGCACCGAGTGCCGCGCTGCGAGCTTGTAGATCTGAATCGTGAAAATGTGTGCAAGTCTTTGAATATTTCAAATCCTTCCAAGGTTTTTTTGAAAAACCTATGTTTCTGTGTCAGTGCGTGCTCAAACCTTTTCCATGTGAAGGAACCCCAAAATGATATGCATTTGGTCACGGACCCCCATCTCGAAATATTTAGTTCCAGGGACCCCCCCAGAAGCAAAATTTGAGTTACAAATGTTCACTTAAAAAATGCATATATTCAATGATTTGCACTAATCTTCACAACTTTTCAAAAATAACAGATCTACAAGCACTCGGTGCCGTGCTGTGACCTGGTATATCTGCTATTTTTGAAAAGTTAAAGTATACAATAATTAAGGCCCCTCCACCTTGGGCCCTAGTAACTCAGTCCCACTCCCCCCCCCCCTTGTGACGCCCCTGATTCTCTCTCTCTCTCTCTCTCTCTCTCTCTCTCTCTCTCTCTCTCTCTCTCTCTCTCTCTCTTATAGAGGATCCACAATCTGACCCTGCCGCGCTGGGCCAATCAGGACGTGCTCAACACCCTGAGGAGAATCGCTTCTTTCGAGGTCATGTACAGCATCCTGAGTCACAAGAGGAAAGAGAAGGCCAGGCTCTCGGGGGGTGAGAAATATCAGGATTCACAGATGTTATGTGGCACGCAGTCAGGGACGTGCTGGCCATTGGGAAAAGCGGGACAACTCCCGAATGGCCGGTTCATTCCCAGCTGGTCTAGGCCGGCCATTAGGAAAAAAAAAATGTCGGTCTTCGTTCCATTTTGGGGGCTAGGCAGCCAACAAAGTAAATCGTCACTGTCGGGCAGAAACCTCGTATCTCCAAGTTTCTAATTTGTAATTTTTTTCGCAAAGCAAAGCCCTGCTTCATCATACAAGGCTGTCGCACAGAAGTAGTGAAAACAGCAGATCTACAAGCACACAACGCCTCGCGGTGCGAGGCGTTGTGTGCTTGTAGATCAGCTGTGTTCACTCGTTTAAATGATTTTTAAATGGTTTTGGACATCCAAGGTTTCCACCCGACAATGACGAAATATAACTCATGTAATTGGCCCACTGGCTTGTCACTTGTCATGATCTGAAATGGCAAATCTTTGAGTAGCAGCAGCGCTATAGAGAGAGATCTCTCTCTATAGCGTGCAATGAGGGCCTCTACAACTCTTTTTCCCGGGCTGAATCAGGGGCCTAGCACGTCCCTGCACACAGTGGTAGAAAAAGTATATACTCACATTTTTTACTTCACCCATTTACCATCTAGACTTATTTAATTCTTTGCACAAGACTTGCACAAACATGGAGGATGGGTGTAGGAGCTTTAATACAGTAATGATACGTAGACATTCAACCTTATCTTTGTATAATTGTGCCTCACACTAACTGCTCATTATCATGATTATACGCACTACCAGTGATTTTCAACTTGGAAGTACGATAAATGGGGCTTGGATAGGGCTGAAACCTAGAAGCCCAGATTCAGAGGCATGTAGAGTGTGTCTTAAGTATGTGAGATGACTGGCCACATGATGATCTGTCATAACACATTGGAGGCACGCTGTTCTGATTCTGTAAAAAAAAAGACAAATCACACCCAATGTGAAGTGAGCGGTGGTCGTGCTTGCATAACTAATTGGTAATTGGTGATGTAATACAGGCTACACACACACATTGCTATGGCAAAACGCTGAGGAAAACACATTGCTATGGCAAAACGCTGAGGAAAAATGGCTACAGATAGGTCTAGGATGTAATTGGTGATGTAATACAGGCTACACACAAACATATTGCTATGGCAAAACGCTGAGGAAAACACATTGCTATGGCAACACGCTGAGGAAAAGTGGCTAAAGATAGTGGCTACAGATAATTGGTGATGTAATATGATGTAATATGGCTACACACACACACACATATTGCTATGGCAAAACGCTGAGGAAAACACATTGCTATGGCAAAACGCTGAGGGAAAGTAGCTACAGACATACGCACAGCCACTCTTAGGAGCAGTTTACCACCGCTCAAAAAAAAAAAGTACCGGTATATCTCTGCTGTCGGGCTGAAACTCCAAAATGTTCATTTTCGGGGAAAATGAGCTCAAGTAGAGTTAGCTGGTTTGGCAGAAAGTGTGGAGTTAGGAGGTTTTGTCCCAAGTACTTTTTACTACTTTCCATTGGTTCAATATTATTTTAACCAACACTCAGACGTAAAGGGTGTTCAATAGCCTTGATTTATGCCAAAAAATCAAAACCCTCAAAAATGGAGTTAAGAGGTTTTGGCCAGACAGTGACGGATGCCAGGGTTCTTAAGGTTGTGACGGTCAGCCAGAGGTCTTCGGCACCAAAAGCACTGTAGAGTTCATAAAAAGCCAGTGTGAAAGTCACTCTGCGACACACTGCGACGCATTGTGAACTTGGAGCTCACAACGTGAGCTCACAACGTGTCGCACTGCGAGCTTGCAGGTCGGCTATTTTCAGTGGTTGATACCACACTGAACTAACATTGTCATGTCAATACTGGAGATGTGGCGTACGGCATGGATTTCTACACAAAGAGGGTAATTCTTAGCCTAGTTCCAGACCCTGAATCGCTAGCCACACCCCTTTAAATTCTTATTTTGGCGATTCAGGGGTCTAGAATTGCTCTCATTTAAGAGGCTTTCCTCGTTCGAAAATCCGTACGGCGAATCAGTGTCGTGAATCAGCGTCTTGTGATCAGCGTGGGTGGAGGTTTCCCAGAACTCATGTGCGTTTTCAAGTAAACCAGCGCCGCCGCCGTACCGTACTGCGCATCGTGTCGCGGTAAATTGCGGTAAAATGCGATCGTATCGATCTCGCTATGAAACACCAGTAGCAGGCATGTTATGTTGTGTTTGATTACTAGTTCGTAGTGCTCCTATTCTGCCTGTTTCTTTGGTTAGCAAGTAGCACTAGCAAGCAACAGGCTAGCCACTAGCCAGCCACACATAACAACACTACGCCATGTGTTGGTCAGACGGTGAACCAATCGCAGAAGACTGCCTCTTTGGCAATGCCCATCCCAGCAATCGCCCTGGGTGGGAGTAACCTCAGAGACTGAATAATGGAGTGAAACGAAATGTCAATTCAGGCTGAGTGTCAGGCTAGGTAATTCTTTCAACATAGGCCTACTGTAAGATGCTGCATTCAAGTTCAGGAGAGTTTGGACAAGGAAATTCTCTTGAATGCTGCCTTCAGGAAAGATGGGCATTTGCATTTCTTTCACCATAGTAAAAACAGCATTTATGGTCTGGAGAGGGCACTTTTTATAGACGAATAAAAGGCCAGGGGCTCAAGCCCCCTTTGATGTCTATGTGTGCACGTGCCTGCACCCATGTGCATTGCGAGCTAATTCGTTCTAAGTGCCATGTTGGATCACGTCAGGGGGGTAAAAATGTAATTCCTACCGCTGATACAGTGTTTGTTTTACCAGGGTTACTGCTGAACGCCATCCTGAGGAATTTCTCCAAGGCCATGGAGCAAGGGAGCACTCTCAAATTCATCATGTACTCGGCTGTAAGTTCAGCGTTTGGGGGGGCAGGGGCGTCGCACCATATTCTGGGCCCTGGGTACAAGGATTCCCTGCGTTATTTTGCGCTTTAACTATTGAAAAAATAGCAGATCTACAAGCTCACAGCGCGGCACCGAGTGCCGCGCTGCGAGCTTGTAGATCTGCTATTTTTGAAAGTCGTGAAGATTTGTGCAAGCCTTCTAAGGTTGTTTTTTTTGAAAAACCTATGTTTCTATGTCAAACTTTTTCATGTGAAGGACCCCCAAAATGATATGTATTTGGCCACGGACCCCCATCTAAAAATATTTAGTTCCATGGACCCCCCAGAAGCAAAATTTGAGTCACAAATGTTCGCTTAAAAAATACATATATTCAAAGATTTGCACACATTTTCACAACTTTTTCAAAAATAGCAGATCCACAAGCTCGCAGCGCGGCACTCGGTGCCGCGCTGTGAGCTTGTATATCTGCTATTTTTCAATAGCTAAGGTATATAAAATAAGTAAGGCCCCTTCCTTCCACCTTGGGCCCTAGTAACTCAGTCCCAATCCCACCCTTGTGACGACCCTGTTTGGAGGCGAGTGACACACAGAATTCTATCGTGCATTATGCAAAGCCCCTCTTCGCGTATTTCCTCACTCGTGCATTATCCATCCCCATAAGTACACATGTAAGCACACACGCTTCATGCCGTTGATGCCGTGCCATATTGTATCTGATAGAACGTGTGTGCTTTTCTCCCTTCCAGCATGACTCGACACTCATCACGCTGCAGGCTGCTCTCGACGTGTACAACGGCCAGCTTCCGCCTTACGCTGCCTGTCAGCTGTTCGAGTTCTATCAGGAATACGACGGGTACGGCGCTAATTCTATTGTCCCTCGCACGCACACTTCTGTTTGCATATTTAAACCCATTCAGAACGGGTACACGGTATTGTGTATCATTATTCTATGCTTTAACCATTGAAAAATAGCAGATATACAAGCTCACAGCGCGGCGCTGCGAGCTTGTAGATCTGCTATTTTTGAAAAGTCGTGAAAATGAGAATTTTGACCCGATTCTATAAGTGTCTTTTGAATCCTTCTAAGATTTTTTGAAAAACCTATGTTTCTATGTCAGCAATCTGGCTAGCCATCGTCAAAGAAAAGGTCCTTTTCACTTAACTGGAGCTCAGTTAGTCTGTTCGTGAGAGACTACTATGTCAGTGGTTCTCAAACCTTTTCATGTGAAGGACCCCCAAAGTGATATGTATTTGGCCACGCACGGACCCGCATATTAAAATATTTAGAGTTCCAGGGACCACCCAGAAGCAAAATTTGATTTACAAACGTTTGCTTTGAAAATGCATAACATTCAAAGATTTGCACACATTTTCACGACTTTTTCCAAAAAATAGCAGATCTACAAGCTCGCAGCGCGGCACTCGGTGCCGCGCTGTGAGCTTGTATATCTGCTATTTTTCACTGGTTAAAGCATTCAATAATTCTAGGCCTAAATGGGTTTTAAAAAAGGAAGAGTGGGTGATCCTCTCCCCCCCTTTGTTGTCGCCGTCGCTGAGACAGATTAGTAAGGAAGCAGCGAGGCAGGCGGCATTAAAGAGTCAGAGGATGGAATGCTCCATGCAGCAACCTAGCCTGACTGCAAGCGTCAGACTCTATCACACACTTCGTTTTGGGAAGAGAGTCTGAGATTTCGGGCAGACATTCCACTTCTGGGGGGGCGGGCAGGGGGTGGTTTAAAAAAATGTTAAGTTGACTTGCTCTTAATTGATCCCTCTGAACTTCAAAGGGCTTGTGAGCTGCTGTAATTGATTGAGCCATAGGGGCTTTTAAGCCGTGACATCATTTTGTAGGCAGAGGAGAACTCTGCCCCCAGAGCATTTTCTGTCCCTCGCTATTTCAACAGATCCGAGACAAAAATAACAACTAAAGTATAATTCTAACACTTTCCTTTCAACAACAAAGAGAAGAAAAATGTGTAAATAGTAAAAATAGTAAAAAGATTCACGGAAACTGGGGGCAGAAATTCTCCTCTGCCTACAAAATGATGTCATACTTAACAGCCCCATAGCTCGTTAGTCACTGAAAGCATCAAATACTACAATCTGTTTGATATCTGTAATAAGAGTGGAGGGGGGGAATGTGTTTGAATACACACAGACTCGCCTGATTGGCTGAATGGTTTTGAACCAGGCCACCACCCACCACGTGCCCCAAGCCTACAGCCCTGATTGGCTCGCCCTCTCTGAGGGCTGGTGGAAAAAGCTTATTTAATGTGAAGGGCCAGACTACACAACACCACCACTACCAACAGGGGGTGGTGTTGTGCAGTCTGGTTTATTAACCAGGCTAGCAGCAACCAGTGGTGCAGCTAAATACATTTACTAAAGTAGGCCTACTGTACTTTGACTTAACTTTAGTCTTTCCATTGTTGAGCGGTGCTAACCTCTCCAACATCTGGCTTGGTCTGTTTAGTAAACAGATAAAGCGTGTTTACCGTTGTTCCCTATTGAGCTTGGCGCATTTCCTGGGGGAAAGCTGCCCCAGGAAATGTGTCACACACATGTCACACGTGTCTTCTTATTTTTCACTCTCAAAAAGCGCCTGCAATGTAGTGCATTTGAAACTACATTGCAGTGCTCATCACGGGGTGATCACTGCTTGCCTCCTGTGAATTGTTTTCTTTTTCTTTTTGTTTATTTTCTGTTTATTTTGTCGCTGAGTGAGGTCAGCAGACAAAGTGACGTGAGTGAGATGAAAAATAAACTGGGTGAAATGTGCCAATCTCAACAGGAAACAAACGGTATACGCAGCCCTTCTAGGGCAACCACACTAACAGAATCCCTTTTATGCCCATCAATATTAAGCCCATATCTGGGAATGCCCATACAATAGAATCCCTTTTTTGCCATCAATATTAAGCCCATATTGAAAAATGTGGTACTTTGATGGCAATACTTTTGTACTTACTCAAGTAAAAGTATGAATACAGGCAGGGACGTGCTGGGCCCCTGATTCAGCCCGGGAAAAAGAATTGGAGAGGCCCTCATTGGCACTCATTTAAAAAATGATTTAAACTAGTGAAAACAGCAGATCTACAAGCACACAACGCCTCGCACCGCGAGGCGTTGTGTGCTTGTAGATCGGCTGTTTTCACTACTTTTGTGCAAACGGTTACATTTTTACTTTTGTGCAGACAGTTAAATTTTTTCCTAATGGCCGGCCTGGACCGGCCGGGAATGAACCGGCCGTTCGGGAGTTGTCCCGCTTTTCCCAATGGCCAGCACGTCCCTGAATACAGGGCTTTTACTTGTAACAACTGAGGGTACGGTCACACCAAAGACCAAACTACCTATGAGAGTGGACTCCCGATTCCGCCAATGCATTTCAATGAGAACGGAACGTTTTTTTCTTCTTCCACTGCTGATAACAACTGGTGACGAGTGTCCACTGACACTGGCCTTCTGGCTGGACTGTCCCAACCCCAGAGGTTTTCAACACTTTCACACGACACACCAAAACACATGCCCTGCAGCTTTTCCCCTTTTCAATTCAAAAGCCCTGGTTGGAAAACTGCCACCATACATCTGTTCCATGCCATGTGAGAAAACTAGTCCCATAGACCATATTCACACCGCGGCCATCTTTGATCACATGACTTCCTGGAGTAGCAGCCTGCATTACAAACCATTGTGAACAATGGAGAGATGGTCCCAAAATATGAGTTCTATTCAACCAATCTCTTTTTACCAAATTGACAAATGGGCAGATGACAACATCAACATCCCCAAAATGATTAAATAGAAGGGTACATCCATTTTTTTTTTTTTTTACAATATTCATGGTAGTTAGGTTGCAGTGTTACTCTGTACAAAGACTTGCTACAGTATGCAGACTAGTGCTTGCTCTGCCATCATATAGTTAATATTACTGTATTGTGATTTTTGCATATTAATCAGAAACAATCTAACAACAAATAGTTATTATGATAGTGGAGCAAGCACTGCACAGATAGCAATTATTTGTACACAGTAAGGTTGCAACCTAACTACCATGAATATTGTGGATGTACCCTTCTATTTAATCCTTTTGGGGATGTTGATGTTGTCATCTGCCCATTTGTCAATTTGGTAAAAATAAATTGGTTGAATAGAACTCATATTTTGGGACCATCGCTCCATTGTTCACAATGGTTTTTAATGCAGGCTGCTACTCCAGGAAGTCATGTGATCCAAGATGGCCGCGGTGTGAATATGGTCTATTCAAACTCGCTCCAGCGACTGGTTGTTCCTTCAGGTTGCCTTTGCTAAATCAGAACTGGGAAAGACAGCATTAGTGCACCTGATTCCTGGAATCTCTTGCGACAAGATTTTAAGCTGAATACCTTAGCATATGTTGGTCATTTTAGGAGTTTACTTAATAACAGTGCATTACCTGTAGGCCTATGCAACTGTTTTAACTGATTGTTGTCAACATGTTTTTCTCTCTGTTATTATGTGTTTAAGTGTGTAATCTCGGCATCATTGTAAATGAGGGTCTCCCTCAACAGATCTCTCCGAGGATTTAAATAAGGGTTGAATGAATGAAAAATTCAGGGGAAACCTGGCGCGCAGAGCCATGCAGGGCCGCAATGAGCAATTAACCGCAGCCATACAAAGCTGTTTATATAATAACACTCTACGCATGGAATGTGTGTCCCCTAATTCCCAGGGGTGTCACATCAAATTCTGAGCCCTGGGTACAAGGATTCACTCACATTTTGTGCTTTAACTATTGAAAAAATAGCAGATATACAAGATCTGCTATTTTTGAAAAATCGTGAAGATTTGTGCAAGTCCTTGAATATTTCAAATCCTTCGTTCTAAGGTTTTTTGAAAAACCCATGTTTCTGTGTCAGTGGCGCTCAAACCTTTTCATGTGAAAGACCCCCAAAATGATATGTATTTGGCCGCGGACCCCCATCTCAAAATATTTAGTTCCAGGGACCCCCCCAGAAGCAAAAAAAATAGTTACAAAACGTTTGCTAAAAGAATACATATATTCAAAGATTTGCACACATTTTCACGACTTTTCAAAAATAGCAGATCTACAAGCTCGCAGCGCGGCACTGTGAGCTTGTAGATCTGCTATTTTTCAATAGCTAAAGTATAAAATTTGTAAGGCCCCTCCACCTTGGGCCCTAGTAACTCAGTCCCACTCCCCTTGTGACGCCCCTGCTAATTCCACAGATCCTATTCTCTGGAGCTGTTGTACCGCAACGACACCTGGCGCGAACCCTTCTCCACCCCCGTGCCGGGCTGCCAGGGGCTGAGCCCCTGTCCCCTGAACCTGTTCAAGGACCTGGTGAAGGGCGTGGTGTCCGACGACTGGGAATGGGAGTGCGGCCTCAAAGGCAGGCTTTCAAGTGCAGGTAATAAGTGGGGTCTGATCAAGGGTTTAAAGCAGGGGTTCAAAACCTTTTCAGGCCGCGACCCCCAAAATTATCATAGTTGAACTGGGGACCCCCCACCCTGCACAAGCACTTGGATTTGTAGCATTGCATTTACAGTAGTTTGACTCGATCCATTCCATTGTGAAAATAGCCGATCTACATTGCTCACAACGCCTCGTGTTGTGAGCATGTAGATCGCTATTTTCACAATTTCTGCCTCTAATATTTGACAATTTTACCATCTACATAGACGCAGCCTCACGCAGGTTGCAACAGGCCCAAAGAATAAGGCCCGAGAGAGCTGCAGTGAAAACAGCCAAGAACACATACCAGCAACAGCTGGTTATTTCCTGTGGGAGTATACTAAAGTGCATGTGAACCCTCTCTAACATAAGTATTGAGTGTATTTCCAGAGAAAAAAGCTGACATAAACACTATTTGTACTAAAACTGAACTATTGAACCAGGTTTTGTGAAAGAGCTGGTCAGGAAGCCAGGAAAGTGCTGAGAGTTGCCGAGAAATCTGGTAAATGGGTCCCTGGAGAGATTACCGTAACCTAGGAAAATGTGTTTGTGTCTGAAGATTAATAGACAATGATATAATTTTGACATTGTGCAATCTTGAAGAGGAGGGGGCTTAGGGCTATAATAGTGCCCGTCTTCACCCAAGACAGTCAGAGTGTGTATTAGGAAGAGAGAGGTGGCTGCTATTATTTGTATTCTTAACTATAATAAATGAGAGACTAGGAAAGTCTTTTGTACCGGCTGCCCTTAAACTGTACAATGAGACACACAAAGGTTGATTGAGGAGGACTACCTTCCTAACCTAGGATGACTATAGTTGTACTGACTCTGACCTCTAAGGACCTTCCAGGGAGGGTGCTCATGTGCGTCTGGCTGTGACACCCTTTCTAGTTTCTTTTCCTTTCGAGTTGTTTTTTTCGCACTGACTTTTTTGACACTGCACTATTAGGTTGTGTTAGTAGTTTTGGGTATTTGTGCTTGTGTTTGACATGACAGTGAGATACCTGTTGCACTAACTAGCATTGACTGCTATGGTCACTTTTGATTTGGACACTGTACTATATATAGGCCTACAGTATATTTATATATTATTTGTTTCCTCTCTTGATGTACCTTGCTCTTTACTGTACTCTGTTCTTGTTTTTCTTTTATCTTTTTCTTACTCCTCTGTAACTTTGTAAATAACCTTATACTGCTGTGCCCTGCCTCTGGGCAACTGATTTTCTCCCTTGGGATAATAAAGGTATCTATCTATCTAAACGGAAGAAACCTGAAGCTATATCTACTTGATGTATTTCTATACTGTTACTGTTCGGTGATTTGACACTCCTAGTACAGACCTTTAGCTCCTGCGCTAGTTTGTAGTTTTTGATTATTATTATTACGAAAACATACATTAACCACTTCAGCCCTATCGCGATGTGACGCATTGTGAGCTTGTAGAGCTGCTATTTTCAAAGGATTGTTAGCCTATACATTTGAAAACTCAAAATGGGATATGCATAACAAGCACTTTTACTTTTGGTACTTTAAGTACATTTTGATGCCAATGCTTTTGTACTTTTACTCAAGTAAATTCTGCGTGGTTACCATTTTGTTACCAACAAGGGTGTCGCACCAAATTCTGGGCCCTGGGTGCAAGGATTCACTCACATTTTGTGCTTTAACTATTGAAAAATAGCAGATATACAAGCTCACAGCGTGGCACCGAGTGCCGTGCTGCGAGCTTGTAGATCTGCTATTTTTGAAAAAATCTTGAAAATTTGTTCTTGAATATTTCAAATCCTTCTAAGGTTTTTTGAAAAATCTATGTTTCATGTGAAGGACCCCCAAAATTATATGTATTTGGCCACAGACCCCCATCTCAAAATATTTAATTCCAGGGACCCCCCAGAAACAAAATTTGAGTTAATGCAAACATTCGCCTAAAAAGATTGCACACATTTTCACGACTTTTCAAAAATAGCAGATCTACAAGCTCGCAGCGCGGCACTCAGTGCCGCGCTGTGAGCTTCTATATCTGCTATTTTTCAACAGCAAGTGTATCAAATAATTCCAGGCACCTCCACATTGGGCCCTAGTAACTCAGTCCCACTTCCCCCCCTTGTGACGCCCCTGAATGTGACACTCCCTCCGATACAACGAATGATGTCTGCTGAATATCTGAAACCACTCTCTCCCTACAGGGATCATAGTGACGCTTGCAGTGGCCGTTGCTTTCCTGGGGGTGGCGCTGTTGATCGTGGCAGCAGTGGTGTGCATCAGGAGACGAGCACACTACTCCAGGGAGGTGTAGTGAGGAAGACTGCCAACACCACGCCCGCCAATCATCTGGAAGGGTGCTTCACAGTGGAGGGGACATCGTGCTTACCAGTGGTGTCAAGTAACACTTAAAGCAGAAGTAAGCAGTTTTCTGCTGACATAAGCAGGAATCATGCAATTGCTTATTTTAAAAAGAAATATTTTAATTGTATTTTATTCAGCTGGCTAAATATGCTTCCTGAAGAAATGTTGTGTGTGTGTGTGTGTGTGTGTGTGTGTGTGTGTGTGTGTGTGTGTGTGTGTGTGTGTGTGTGTGTGTGTGTGTGTGTGTGTGTGTGTGTGTGTGTGTGTGTGTGTGTGTGTGTGTGTGTGTGTGTGTGTGTGTGTGTGTGTGTGTGTGTGTGTGTGTGTGTGTGTGTGTGTGAGACACTTCCTGGGGCTACAATCTGCCTCCAAAACTATTATTTTTATCTGTGAGAAGTTCTGTCATTAAACTGGGTGCCCATCCAAAATAACAGACCAATCAGGACCGCCTCTTGTTCTTGTTCAGATTGGTTGACCTGTCTGTCAATCCTTTTAGCCCCGGGTCGGCTGGTTCATGCACCAATGAGCTGCTAGTGACAGAGCTTCTTACAGATAAAATAATAGTTGTGTAGGTAGACTGCGGCTCCTAGAAGCGCCACAGAGACTAGATTTTTTTTTAGGGAGCATTGTGCCTGAATATATAAAAAAAAAAAAAAAAAAGCATTTGCAAGATGCCTGCTTATGCCAGCAGAAAACTGCTTATTTCTGCTTTAACTACTAACTCAGGGATGGGCAACTTTGATGATGGCGAGGGCCACTATATTTCCACCTTCACTCCAGAGGGGCCACATTGCATATTGCTAAGTCCTATGTACTTTGTCGTTCTAGTATCTCATACAAAATAAGCAAAAAATAGCAGATCTACAAGCTCAAAACGCTTCGCGCTGCGATGCGTTTTGAGCTTGTAGATCAGCTATTTTAGCTTCTTTTGAATTGGAATCCTGAATTATTTGTTTTATTTTTGAATTGGAATACTGAAATGTAACATTTTGATTTAATTTCAAATAAATGTAGTTATATACTCATGTTAACTTCATGACCCTAAATACAAATACGTTGGACATAAAAGAAAGACATTTTAATACTACTATACTAGTCATTAAGCTACTAATATAGACTGACGGAATTAAAGCAGGTCATGATTGGAATTGTAACAGCTGAAATCAATAATATATCAGTACTCCAATATTAACCTGCGGGCCGCATTAAGTGAAGGTGGGGGCCGCATGTGGCCTCCGGGCCGCCAGTTGCCCATGTATGTACTAACTACTGTATTTAAGTACAATTTTGAGGTATTTGTATTTTACCCGAGTATTTCCAATTTTCAGTGCTTTTACTTCTACTCCGCTACATTTCGGATTCAAACGTTGTACTTTTACTCCACCACATGTATTTGAACACTGTAGTTACTAGTTGCTTTGTAGATTTTGATTATTATTACAAAACATACGTTGCCCACTTCAGCCCTATACATTTCGTCCCATTTGAAAATAGCCGATCACGGCGCATTGTGAGCTTGTAGATCTGCTATTTTCAAAAAGATTTGAATACATTTGAAAACTTGAAACGGTTCAATCTGCGTAATGAGTACTTTAAGTACATTTTGATACCAATACTTTTGTACTAATTAAATTTAGAATTCCAGACTTTTAATGTGGTATTTATATTGTGGTATTGATACTTTTACTTAAGTAAAGAATTTGAGTACTTTTTCCACCACTGGTGCTTACACTATGACACAGTTGTTCTCAAACTGTCAAGGACGCCCAAATTGATATGTGTTCGGCGACCGCAGACCCCCGTCAGAATCACTGTATGGCGCCAGGGACCCCCTTACAAGATTTGTGTTGTTGTTAAAATGTTTCCAAAATATCTTTCACTATCAATAAGGTGGTTAAACTGAATTTGATGCAATATTAACTAGTCTATCAAGGGAAACCCCCCTCAAGGACCCCTGGGGGACCCCTGGACCCCACTTTGAGAACCACTCAAACGTGTACATGTTTTTATTGTTTTAATGTTTTTGTTGTATTGTAGCTCTTCTTAGCAACTGGGTGCTTTGGGTGTTTGTGTGTTTTTTTTACTGGTTCTTCTGTTTTAATACTTTCCAGTTTGAATTGTGTATTTAAGACTTAAAGCCTACGTTTAAATGGTTACATATCGTCACTGTCGGGCAGAAACCTCGTATCTCCCAAGTTTCAAATTTGTAAATTTCTTCGCTAAGTGAAGCACTGCTTCATCACACAAGGCCGTCACACAAAAGTTGTGAAAACAGCTGATCTACAAGCACACAACGCCTCGCCGTGCGAGGCGTTGTGTGCTTGTAGATCGGCTGTTTTCACTAGTTTAGTTAATCTTTTAAATGATAAATACAAAATGAACAGTTTTGGACATACAAGGTTTCCACCCGACAACGACGATATACAATATTGTTTAAAGAATTGATAGACTACTACAACAAGGAGGCAGATTTGAAAATACATGAATAAACTTTTGCATCAATCAACACTTCAAGCTCTTTTTATTTGGCTAACGTGTGGAGTTTCATTTGGTACATATACATGTATACTGTAGTTTGACATTCAATGCTGTTCGGCTTCTCACTGCGCCTCCTCCGGCGCATTCGGGTCTTGGGGAACTAAGACAGAGAAGAGAGCTGGTGTTAATTAAGTGTAATGTAGCAATGTCATACAAACAATCCACTCTTTGTCAAATCCCGCCCCATTTTGCTCTTGTTACTAGGTGGGACGAAAAAGCCAGGGCAGATTGTTTTTTATAATGGAAGTGGATGGGGGGGGGGGATATTTTTAATAGCCTCATTATTGCTATTTAAAGTACCAAAAGAAAAACATCTACGTGATGTTAATAAAAAGGGAACACAAAAGTACAATAGTTACATTGCAAAACAGGGGTTTTCCCCCGAAAATACATGTTTTAATTAGTTTAATTCCAGTGGGACAGAAAAACCAGGGCAGATTGTTTTTATATTGGAAATGAATGGGGGGACAAAAATCATAGCCTCATTATTGCTATTTAAAGTACCAAAAGAAAAACATCTACATGATGTTAATAAAAAGGGAACACAAAAGTACAGTAGTTACATTGCAAAACAGGGGTTTTCCCCCGAAAATACATGTTTTAATTAGTTTAATCCTCTGAAACAGGCAGAGGACAGAGAGATAGAGAGAAGGCGCAGTGCATCTTGGGTAGGAAGTTGTAGAATTATAGGCTGGCTGTCAACATAACATGTATTTTAATTGTAAATCTGCCCATTTAAAATATATTACCCAATCGAATATCTTAGTTACATCATTGTCGTTCATGTGAACTAGTTCTTTGAAGCTTATTCATTATAATTATCGGAATCGCTATGACCGCGCAGCGTCGTACTGCGACCCGGCCGTGCTCCGCATCACGGCACGGCGGTGAAAGACTGAAGCAACTTTCTCCCACTGCATAACTCCACCCCCGGTAGCGAAAAGTGAATGTTTTTTCTGGTTGGCCAGTCAGGGAGTCTCAGGGACCAATCAGAGGGCTGACAAACGGTGAATTGACCTTATTAGTAGAGGTGTAACGATACAGTAAATGTAAAGTACTTGTGCATTGTATTTATCATTTTTAAGAAAAAAGAGAAACAGGGGTTTAATTACTTTTCCATTCCATATGGAACTTGGTTGGCGCTATAAAGCTGCGTACAAACCTGAAGCTATTTCTTCTATTCTAGTCTCTTCTATCGCTTCAATTTGGTCACGCAGGTTCGCGTTGTTAAAAAGTCATGTCCCATTGGCATCAAGGCTAAACACCTGGAAAAAAGGGAGTCCCAACTTCAAACACCAAAAACATGTCCGTGTCTTCGGACAACATCAATGCTGATTGGCTGTCAGGACACGATGGGTGGAGACTGAGAGAAGGTCGCTTCAGTTGGATTCTTCCAAGTGGGGCAAAGATACGAGGTCGCCCGTTCGTGCCGTTCGCGCCGCCCCTTTCGGATCGTTTGCGTCGCAACCGTTCAAAACGACCCACTTGTGAAAACTTCAGATGGAAATCTTAGCCAATCAGGATAAATATGAAAAAAAAATTGACAAATCCGTCATGATCACTTGTGTTCCGTTTTATGTGATGTTTGGACAAAATCTGTAGGAGTAGTATAAAAAAAAGAAAAAAAACCTGCAAAGATCAGCCTCCTGGTGGCGCTATCACAGGCCGATCTGACAAATTTGGGGCAGAAACCGTGCAGGCATCCGGGGAGTGTGTGCGATACCGGCATCGGGGTCCAAAAACGACCGATATATCGTTTTGACCGATATATCGGTCGGGCTCTAGTCCAGACAATCAAATAACAGTACAATTAAATTAATTAAAAAAAAAAAAAACACCCCCAACTCCCGCTCCCCACCTCGGATCTCAATCTTGCACTCCACTTCATCTTGGCCCAGGTCGTTGACGGCCCTGCAGACGTAGTTGCCTCCGTCCCATTGGCTGGGCTTCCGGATGTTGAGGGTCAAAACCCCTTGGTTGTTAAACATCATGTACTTGGGGTTGTCAGTGAGGATCATTTTATTCCTCAACCAGACGATCTTAGGCTGGATGGGGGGAGAGGGGGAAGGTTAATTTAACTCAAAATTGAAAATAGCCGATCTACAAGCCCACGACATATGTCATGACGACTTGTTGTGAGCTTGTCGATCGGCTGTTTTCTGTGTGACACCGCATTCAACAAAGTGTAAAAAACGGCAAGAATGCTGTATTTAGTGTTTCCATTTGTTACCTCAATCAGACAATCAGTCATGAAGTTTTATTTATATAGCACAATTCAGACAACGGGTGTAGTTCATTGTACTTCACAGGAGAAAAGAGGAGTTCAAGACTTTGTGAGAAGGCAAAAAAGATGTTTGTAAATGCATAGAACTGCATTTTTGTTATATATAATAATACAAAATATATATTTAAAAGAAAAAGGAAAACAAGAGAAATGCAGCAAACTAACTAAAAGCAATGGTAAAAAAGATGTATTTTAACGTAAGATTTCTTTAAAAACGCAGATCCCCCGGCCTGCGGCAAAGAGTGGGACCATAATAGCTAAAAAGCTGTTCATAACCTTCTTTTTTTGTTAGTCTCCGGGGGACCTTTAGGAGACCAGCGCTTAAGGATCTTAGGGCCCTGGCGGGCATGTAGTTATAGGAAGCATTTCTGAGGCCGGTGCATTCCCATTTACTGACTTAAAAAACGGTTATTTTTTAGGATCTTAAAATCGGAATAATGTGTGCTCTCGGTTTGGTCTTTGTCAATACACGCGCTGCTGCAGATCTGGGCAAGTTGTAACCGACCTATAACTTTTTTGTTTTTAACTATTAGTTTATGGTTTATGGTTTTGCCCCATTATGTTTGTGTTTCTGTCTGTTAGCAAAATAAGAGACAGAAACAAAGAACAAACAATCAATAATAGAGCGATTACTGCAAAGGAACACAGTTTTCTGAATGCAACCATTCTACTCCAACTGTATACTGTATAATTCAGTCATTTTCATAGTAAAGTTTTTATATATATATTATGCCAAATAGCAGCCAAATGGTAAATGACACTCATGTGTGGACACATGCAGGGGTGTCACACCAAATTCTGGGCCCTGGGTACAAGGATTCACAGCACACGCACAATTATGTTGTCCTTTATCTATTAAAAAATAGCAGTTATACAAGCTCACTGCGAGCTTGTATATCTGCTATTTTTTGAAAAAATCTTGAACATTATAAGTCTTTGAATATTTTTGAAAAACACATATTTCAGTCAGTGGTTCTCAAACCTTTTCATGTAGAGGACCCCTAGTATATACTATAAAAACATTTGAAATGGTTAAAATCCAAATCGACACGGATGCGTTCCGGCTCTAAATTAGCCAGGCATGCCTGGCCGGCACATACCTTGGGATAGCCTTTGACGGAGCAGCTAATGGTGGTGGTGTAGCCGGCCACCAAAGATCTGTCCACCAGGGGCTGGGTAAACTTTGGCTGGCAGGATTTATCCTTCTCCGTGTATGTGGGGGGCTTGTACTCCAGGGCTATAGCAGGAAGCAGGGGACGTGCAGAGAATGTTAGAGAGGCAGGGGCTGAAAAAGTCTAAAAAAAAAAGGGCCTTTTGGTGAAAATACTGAAAATGGCAGACCTCCAAGCTCACCACGCGTCACAGAGTGGCGCGCTGTGAGCTTGGAGGTCGGCTATTTTCAGTGCTTTATTACCAGTGGTTCTCAAACTTTTTGGGCCTCAGTACCCCCTTTTCCTGACTGCTGAATCCAAGTAACCCCTTTAATCAACAACATTTTGATTAGAAAATACTGACATCAAAAGTCCAGTTTTTATGTCAATATGTTGAAAATAAAAGTAAGTAGCCCATTTTTTATTCAGTAACAGGCAAATTCATACTTAATTTGGTTTAAAGCTTTACGGAGTAGCACGTTCACATATGTTTGTCAATGTTTTATCATTAAACATAATTAAATGTTTCAATGTTTTAGTACCCCGTGTAGTACCTTTGCGTACCCCTAGGGATACACATACCCCCATTTGAGAAACACTGTTTTTTACCACACTGAACTTAGTATAACAAGTCAATACTGGAGATGTGACGGCATGGATTTCTACACAGTGGGGGCAATTCTTTCAACATAAAATGCTGCGTTCAAGTTCAGGAGAGTTCGGACGAGGCAATTTTCTTGAATGCTGCCTTCTGGTATGGCATGGAAAGAGGGGCATTAGCATTTCTTTCACCATAGAAAAAACTGCATTCATGGTCTGGAGAGGGCACTTTCTACAGCCGGGTAAAGGGGCAGGGGCTCAAGCCCCCTTTGATGTCTATGTGTGCACATGCCTGAGCAGGGAAGGAGGAGAGGGCAAGGTTCGTCAAACACCAGTAAATCAGGCTCGGGTTTTTACGGCGCGCCACACTTGATATCTTCATTTGGCGGCACATGAATGGCCCGAGAGCATGCGTCTCCCTGAGTGTAGGCGTTAAGCTCACACGCAAAACCACCAAGAGTACAAAGAAGAACTCAATACTGCAGCTATAAAACTTGATCGGTGGTGTAAAGCAGCAGGGGTTTTCAAAGTGGGTGACAGGGCACCCTGGGGTGCCGTGACGGCAGTCCAGGGGTGCCGCGAGATAATTTGATAATATTTGGAATTTATTTGGACACACACGCAAAAATATTTAGTATTATTTTAAACTTGAAGTACAAAGTTATTTTCAGTCAGTACTAACCAAAATGGCTATTATCTCAACGTTTTCCTCGCAACATAATCACTAAAATATCATCACTGTCGGGCAGAAACCTTGTATTTCCAAGTTTCAAATGTGTACGTCTTTTGGTAAAGCAAAGCCCTGCTTCGTCATACAAGACTGTCGCACAAAACTAGTGAAAACAGCCGATCTACAAGCACACAACGTGCTTGTAGATCTTTTGGTGCGCGGCTGACTAAAAACGCAGAGAGCGCATTCTGTCCCAAAGCATGTGACGCGCCTGTCAGTCAATTCCAGAACCCTCCCCATTCCGCCTTCGACTCACCCGATTGGACAGAGGGGGGGAAACCAGAATCTGCGTGGAGAATTTATTTGCTCCAGCATAAACGCAAGGTCGGCGCGGCACGCAGATATCCTCCACTGACATGAAAACGCCCCCTTCCCATTGAAATGCATTGGCGTAATGTGGATTCCACTCTCATAGGTAGGTGTGTGTGCACCCTAACGGAGCATTTCTACGTTGCAGTATTGATACTTTTATTTGAGTATAAAATGTGAGTACTTTTTCCACCACTTAACATGATAGTAATCACCTTCGTGGATAGTAGCCTACACACACACACACACACACACACACACACACACACACACACACACACACACTAGGGCATTAACGAAAAAGTCGACTTATCGACTCAGTCGACTTCATTACACAAGTCGACTCCCACCAGAGAAAGTCGAAAGTCGAAAATACTACCTATTGTGAAAATAGCAGATCTATATGCTCACAACGCCTCGCAACGCAAGGCGTTGTGAGCATGTAGATCGGCTATTTTCACAATTTCTGCCTCTAAATATTTGACAATTTGGACAATGTTTAATTTTTTCATTTTAGAGGTATTAAAAAGTCCTTAAATTGTCACTTTAGAAATATGGCGATACCCTCTATACACTTAAACTTTATGTTGGTTTGTTTACAGTTGAGTGAGAAAACAATGTTTCACGTTAAGTTAATCATCTGGGGACCCCCCCAAAACAATTGGGGGGTCGTGTGTGATGTGATGACGTCATCAAACGATAAAGTCGACTTCAACTCAACTTTTCACTGAGTCGAGTCGACTTGCAAAAACCACAAGTCGTTATTGCCCTAACACACACACACACACACACACACACACACACACACACACACACGCACACACACACACACACACACACACACACACACACACACACACACACACCTGTCTTGGTGATGAGGGCTGTGTTCTTGCTGAGGCCGGCGTCCTCGCTCGTGCCGCAGAGGTTCTCGCTGTAGACGCGGAACACGTACTCGTTGCCCATGACCAGGTCCGAGGCCGTGCAGTGTGCCCGTCTGTTGTGCTCGTATACCGTGAACCACTCCTGGAGACGTAAACAACGAGAGAGAGAGAGATGGAATGAGAGGGAGCAGTAGCGTCAGTTCAGAAAAAGCTAAGGTATGGCAACATGACTGGTGTCTTGCACGCCAGTCATGTTGCCATACCTTAGCAACAGGCATAATACATTTATTTTAAGAATACATGTAAGAGCCATTTGAGCCTTATTTCTTATTCTGATGACATCACTGAAGGGGAGGGCATTGTTAAGGCCAAATTGCCTGGGTAGCCTATTTAAGTGAGTCTGTAACAAGCAACAGGTGTGGTCTGATGAGAGAGGCAAACAGTTTTCGACTGTGTCTCTGGGCTGATGTCATGTTTATTTACTTATGTTATGTTATCAAAGTATAGGACTTTGGAGATAATAAATATAAGATTTATGAACTCAAGGACAAGTTTGGGACTTCAGTTATTGAGAGCACACGTCTAACTTAATCCTGCCATCGGCAACCAGTAGTGCTCCAGGTATTGGACCTGGGCCCTACAATACATTTAAAATTTTCTACGGTTTCTTGGGCTGGATATGGCAGCCTGGAGGGTTGTTCAAGTCCAGCTATTCTTGGCATGTTAGTAAACGTGCCACAATTAACATTAAAATGCATTGCACCTGTGCAGCTGACCTGCAGAACCTGAGAATATACCATTTTGTCAAGATGGGGAGAATGCAAGTGTGGAGAATATAATTATAATACCTTGTTAAAGTGACCATGTTGTGAAATTTTGCATTTGTAGTTATTTTACTGTAATTTAACAACATAATAACCAGCACAGTAGACAAAGAGATATTCATGGATTTATATTTAAAAGTAACTTTTATTTTCCCCCCTGGACGGAGGGTATGGCAGCCGCATACCCCTGCCATACCCAATTGACGCCCCTGAGAGGCAGAGAAAGACTGAGGCCACGTTTACTCGACAACGGTCCCTAGAGAAAACGGCCAAATGTATTTGCGTTCTCCCTTGTTATTCTGCGTCTACGTGGAAACGCACCAGCATTGAAAATGACGTAATGTGCATGCCATGTCGCTATAGGCGGCGGTGGCGCACAGATAGACGAGTGACGCCGTTCTACTTCCTTGTTTACCTTCACCAGGCTGCACATAGTCTGCATGTGAGCCGCGCCGTCACACGTTTTGTCGTTTCCTGCGTTTCTCCGGTTGACATGGAGGCGCCAGGACTAGCGTCTTCAAACATTTCCGCCCTGGGAGGAGGTTTCACTTTGTTACGTTTTCAAACCCCGAAAACGCTGTTGTCGTCTTAACGGGTGGCATATCTGACATTTCATTTTGCCGTTTTCTCTAGAAAATAGCGCCATGTGAACGGCGCATAAGAGAGAGCAAAGATAATTGCATTCTGAAAAAAATGGGGGAAAAAAACAAATAATCCCTTTTTGAGCGGAACTCCTGGAAGGAGCTAAGATCCAACCACCATTTGGCCAAGCTTCGCGGGACGCTTAATGAAATTAACTCATAAATATCGCTGCTCACTTCACACTAGGTGTGATTCTTTAATATAATTTGGCATAATGCTCTCTTGATGCCAAGAGGAAAGCTATATAAAGTGAATAAAGTACAGTACTAGTTAGCTAGACCAGTGGTTCTCAACCTTTTCAACAAGCAGTGACCCCCCGAAATAATCATATTTGAACTGGGGACCCCCCAAGCACTTGGAATGTAGGAGTTGAGGTGTTCAATTATGTTTGACTCGCTTCTACTGATAAATATTGTGAAAATATTTTTCACAATGTTTACCTCTTATATTATTTGACAATTTGGCCAATGTTTTATCAGTTTTTATAGTGTAGTTAGTTGATTACTTTTGATGCAGCAATGTTCTTTTTTCTTTTCTTTCTTTTTGAGGTATTACAAATATCTTACAAGTCCTTCAATTATCATTTCACTGTCACCTGGGGAACCCCTCCAAAATCATGAAGGGACCCCCCTGGGGGTTCTGACCCACAGGTTGAGAACCACTAGCTAGACTACTTTAACTGAGAGACAGGCTCTGGGGCCCTACCGGGATGGGGGAGACAGCAAAAGCTAAGGTGTGGCAACATGACTGGTGTCTTCGTGTGCGTGCAAGACACATGTTGCCATACCTTAGCAACAGCCATGATTAATTTTTTTTAAGAAGTAGATTTTTTCCCCCCTGTAGCCAAGGTATGGCAGCTGCCATACCTTGCCATACCCAATTGACGCCTCTGGGGGAGATCAGTCGCTATCAGCTCTTTCCATCCCTCCTCACTCACCATGGTCTTCTTGTCTGCCTTCTGGATGGAGTAACCGGTGATATCAATGTTGCCGTTATCTGTGGGAGGTTCCCACTCCAGTGCTGCGTTGAAGCCCCAGACTTCCGTCACGTTCACATTGATGGGAGGTCCGGGTAAATCTTATTGGATAAATAAAGAAAGAAAGATACAAATATTGATATGGAAAACCTTATAATGCATGTAATTAGTGTTTGGGAGTGAGTTACAGCAGTGGTTCTCGACCTGTGGGTTGGGACCCTATTTGGCCACAGACTCCCATCTCAAAATATTTAGTTCCAGGGGCCCCCCCAGAAGCGAAATTTGAGTTACAAACGTTCGCTTTAAAAATACATATATTCAAAGATTTGCACACATTTTCACGACTTTTTTCAAAAATAGCAAATCTACAAGCTCGCAGCGCGGCACTCGGTGCCGCGCTGCGAGCTTGTATATCTGCTATTTTTCAATAGTTAAAGCATTCAATAATTCTAAGTATAACAACTCAGCATGTCATATTATTATAATGTGTGTGTGCCTCAGAACGCAGGCTATGAAATGTGCTAGTCAGCTGTTGAGCAACCGGAGGCTGGCTGCAGCAGGGGAGCAGCTGGATATCTTTAGCTGGAGAGATCAGGTTGGAGACAGAAAGCGAAACAGGAAACTCGCCACACGTCGGGCCTGACAAATTGGCTTAACTCCATTTAGGCCCGGAATTATTTCACGCTTTTAACTATTGAAAAATGCGCAGATATACAAGCTCACCGCACGGCACAGAGTGCCGCCCTGCGAGCTTGTAGATCTGGTATTTTTGAAGAAGAAAAAACGTGATTATATCTTTTTGAATATATCTTTTTAAAAGCGAACATTTGTAACTCAAATGTTTGCTTACGGGTGGTCCCTGGAACGACATATTTTGAGAGGGGAGTCCGTGACCAATTAATTTTGGGGGTCCTTGACCTTGACATGAAAAAGTTTGAGAACCAATGATTTAGAAGACATTCATGGAATCGGGTCAAAACTATTCAAAGACTTCTACAAATGTTCACAATTAAAAAAAAAAAATAGCAGATCTACAAGCGTGCATCTTGTATATCTGCTATTTTTTAACAGTTAAAGCATAAAATAATTGTTAAAGTGGTGAAAATCTAAAGTGACACAGATTCGCGGTCAGGCCTAAATGGGTTTAAAATACTGTGTCCGTGAAGTGCAATGACAGGGGAAAAGGGGACCTGCTTTGGCAAAAGTTTTGAGCGTAATAATGACGTAATGCTAAGTACAAGTTAAACTTGATTGGTCACAATATGGTCTGCTTAATGTGAAGTAACTTGCAGACAATAAAGTCCATGGGCTATGAGGCAAAGCCTCAGCTACAAACCGCATAGTCCATGGACGTTTTGCTGATGCATGGATCAGAAATAAAGACCACTAATTCCAACACCTCTCGTCTGTCATCTCTGAGAATGCATGCACTTCAGTATTATGGTTTCACCAACTGTTGCTCTCAAGTTACAGAGACACATTGTGTAACGATACATTTGAACAGCAATACTATACACATCACGATACATGGTTGACGATACGATACATGGACGATATTGGTTCATTCATGGCGATGCGATACGATTCGATTCAATGATTTAAAATCGATATAGCAACTATTTAGCAAAGACTAAAGATTACATATGTTTGAAACATGTCAATAGAGCAGGTTTTTTAAATAAGTAAACACTGTGATTCTCTAGCAAATACATGGACATTATATTACAACACATATGGACAAACCCGCACCTTGACATGAACACAGAGATTACACACATTTATCGATAGACCAAGAGTTGCTAAATGGAATGGAAAAGTAATTAGACCCTTCTTTTTCATTTTCCCTCTTAAAATACTAAGGCACAAATACTTGGTTTCCATACAATCGATTATTTGCTTTGCAAAAGATTCGATACAGATTATTTGCATTGTAAAACTATACGATACGATATACAAAGCCAAATGGTACGATATTTGCTTTTGCTAATCGATAGTAGTAGATCACTGCTAATTAAAATCGATTTTTCGATTCAGTTACTATATCATTACACCCCTAACAGTTAGCTGTTGTTAGTGGATACATTTCATGCATACTAAATAATGTTTACAGGTTTAAAGGTATAGGTGTTCTAACGAGGAGTTATGTCAGACTAGATATTAGATACGAACAGTTAATTAAGCAATATTACACAAGAGGGTGTTTGTGGCTGCGTCTAGCTACTATGCCCCTGAACTTCACATGAAAACTGCTAGCCTAGCCGTTAGCATAGTGTTGGGAAAGGGGAGCGCTTCAGCTCTTTCGCGCCCAGCACAGCTGCCTGATATCTTTGTTTGATGAGACCCACGTGGTAGTGCCCAGACCCCGAGAGAGAGAGAGTTATGACACTTACGTCGACTCCCATTGCCTGTTCTCATTCTTAGCGAGCCTTTGCTGCTCTTCAGCCCCGTCCGGCCCCATTATAACCGAGGCATTTTCACTCGCTGGTAAGTAGACTAAATCACATCTTTTTCCCCCTTTTAGTAATGTTGTCTACCTTGGAGAGGCCTGTGAATGCGTTAAAAGGGGGAAAAAGACGTGATTTAGTCTACTTACCAGCGAGTGAAAATGCCTCGGTTATAATGGGGGCGGACGGGGCTGAAGAGCAGCAGAGGCTCGCTAAGAATGAGAACAGGCTCGATCGCCACTTTCGTTCTGCGGCGATATTAAAAGTGACGCCACTCTCCTCTAAACCACGCTGGTAGTGCTCATTAGTTGCACGGGTAGAGAGCTATTTCAACCAAACAGATTGTTTCGTAGGAACTACCTATGTAGTAGAAGTCATTTCATTCCAGAATACTGCCTTCTATGGGGTATGGGCATTTCCTCAATGCATTGTTGTCATTCATTCCTCTCAAAGGAATCCTCACTTAACTTAGATCGCATGCCGCTACCTCTGTGGTCATTTTCTGCTTTGTTCATTGTTCATCACATGTTTCTACATGCTTTGTTCACTACTACGATCGTGAATTATATGTTCTTTTATGGGACTGGTTTTCTTACCAATAATTCTGATGTCGATGGAGGCTCTGTCTTCCATGTTTTCAATCTGTACAACCAGCTCATACTTTCCAGAATGATCTCTCTCCGCTGAGCGGATGAAGAGGATGGAGTCCTGGTGGGAGTTGCGGATGCCCACCTTCCTCTCGTCCACGGGCTCGCCATCCTTCAACCACGTGACAACGGGGCGTGGCTTACCCTAGGAGGGCAGGTGATGAAGGAACACAGATGAAGAGAACACCATTTAGCACAGTGTTTCTCAATCTTTCATATTTCAAGGTCTTGCCCTTACCTCTGACAGTGTACAAATGGAAGAAAATTAACCTGTTAGGGTTCATTTGCTTCCATTTGCACACTGTCAGAGTTACAGACTAGCATGGGTTAATTTAGACTCCCCATAAAGGAACCCACAGAGACATTTTTAAGTTTAGTTTATTATGTCCCTCCATTTGAAATTGAATCACGGTCGGCAAACATCACAGAGAGAGAGAGAGAGACAATAAGAAGTAGTCCTACTCTTCGTTCCAGACAGTATTAAGACAATACACAAGTGCGCAAGTATTTGATGCTCCCCCTAACTTCATGGGTGCGTTCGGAAATTGCACTCTCAATGCACTGGTGTGCCATGTTGTCGTTCATTTATTCGGTGCACTTGGTGCGTTGTCGTTCGGAAATCCAGTGCGCTGCACACCGGGTGTGCTGAGTGCACGCACTGAGTGACCCTACTCAGAAGATGGGGTTTGGCAGTGTGGTGCTTCAGTGCGGCGTTTTGATTGGTTGGATTTCATGGCGGTGTCTCACGCTTCTCAGCTGTGAACAATGGCGTAGGAAATGATAACAAAATGCACCATTTGCTGCTTTATTGGTCCTTTGGGCTTTATTGTTACACACGCATCAACCTGTAAACTAACAGCAGGTAGGCCAATGTTAGGAATTAAATTAACCTTTCAATAGCTACGTTAGCAACTGGCACTGCTGCTTTTAAAAGGTTTTCCGACTGCTGCCTCTTAACTGGTCGTTTGTAAATAAGCCACACTGAATGCACTCTACAACGTCACAGCCCACTGCAATCACTACACTGAGCACACACCTGGTGCGCATTTCCGAACGCACTCTATGTGTCCAAAGCTGTTGTTTACTGTCAATTCAATTCAACCCCGGCAACTCCAAATCTTGCTAATCAATCAATGAGGGTGGCGATGGTGATTTTTTTTTTCTAAACTTGAGTTGGGAAATGGATCACAATACAGACCTGGAACGGGATGGTCAGGTTGATCTTCTCTCCAACTTTCTTGATGTACTTGGTCCTCAGCTCACGCGGCAGGCGGATCTTGGGCAGTTCTAATGGAGGAGGATTCTCATTTTAACTACTTCAGTACTTAGTAAACTTGACCAGAGTTTGCTCCGTACTTGGGTCTTTTCCCTCTGTACATCACTTTGCTGAAAATAGCAGAGCGATCTTCAAGCTCAACGCGGTGTGTAAAGACGTATTGTAATGCTTGTAGATTGTCTATCCTCTGTGAATGTTACTCCCGGAATACGGATGCCAGCTTTCAAGTGGCTACAAATACATGTGTTGTGAGGTGCCATATGGCAAATAGGTGCGGTCAAGAATGTTATAGTGGTGATGGACTTTGGCAGAACCTTGGGTTAGATACTGAGGGCTCTATTTTGATTGTCTTAAGTACCAGCTCTTATGCCTTAACTTTAAGGCCTGTCTCCGAAAAAAAATATGGAGGTGGCTGACAAAACGAACAATTTAAAAGTATTGTTTCGCATGGATTACCCCCGCCATTTATAAAGTAGACATGTTAGAAATGGGTATAGGACCTTTACTTTTTGGATACGATCTTTGGTGAAGGTAAGAATGGTTAAAAACATGGCGAACTATCCCCGGAAAAGCTCATATGGGCTGCTGATGAGCAGGAACCTCATCTCGGAGCGTATAGCGGAGGGAGAGGTTCTGAAAAGAGCTAGACAAGGCACAACATTGCACAGGATAGGACCAGATGGAAGCATATAGTTGCAGAAAAAAACCCTGATATGATTCTGACGCAAGACCAGGCTTTGCTCGCAGATGTTTTGCTCGATGTGAGAGCCTCTGTGACAAGATCATTGAGCGAATCCAGAACTCGGCGAGAGCTTCCCGAGCGTTTCTGAATATCTGCGAGGTTTGATATTTGGCTCTATCGCACTAAACGATAAGCACTGCGAGAAGCATCCGTTTCAACCAGTGAGAGAACAGAACCAGCCGATCCTTCTTTCCTTGGGTCCATGTGTTGTGTTTTGCATCAAACCCAGAACAAACAGAGTGGCTCCAAAGAAAGCGAAGCAGAAAACAAAAATCGAACCTCTGTTCGAAGTGGAGCTGTGTGTGTGTGTGTGTGTGTGTGTGTGTGTGTGTGTGTGTGTGTGTGTGTGTGTGTGTGTGTGTGTGTGTGTGTGTGTGTGTGTGTGTGTGTGTGTGTGTGTGTGCGCAACAGCGCCCCTCCCTTAACATGTGTGGTCAGAAAAGGTTACTGCAGTGCAGGCTACAGACAGACAGACAGACACGGACGGAGACACGGAGACAGACAGATAGACCCACACACACGGCCACGTATAGGGAGCTTGTGTTCCACACAGCTCCAAAAAATGCACGACACAATAACACATAGATCCCAGAAAAGAAGGATCGACTGGTTGACCTCTGGCAGAGACGTAATCCTCAGTTTATCGTTCCAACTTTAGGTAACACTTTCAATGAAGCCCACACTTGCAATGCATTATGAGGGCATTCATGGGCTATTATAGCAAACTATGAGTCATTACTACAGTTGACTTGAGTTGTGTGTATAGGTAATCATAATGTATTATAAGCAGTCAGTCAAGAGTGCATTATAATGCACTATGAGTGCCCTCATTATGCATTATAGATGTAGTCTTCATAAGCAATCTCGAGCATCCATAGAACCCTTGGACTTAATAAGTCAATTATAAGTGTCATTATAATGTTTTATGACTGTTAATACCGGTATGTGCATCAGGAAGCATTATGTGTGTTTATGAGTGTAGTTATGAAGCATTATGAATGCATTATAATGCATTATGCATGCCCGCATAATGCATTATAAGTGTGGGCTTCATAGAAAGTGTTACCCAACTTTATTCTCTGGTTTTAACTGAGCTTCACACAAACTCACAGCAGCTGAGCACGCTGTTTGAGCGAGCGCACACACCAAAACATCCCTCTCAACCAATCCCTGAGCTTCACGCTGCTAATGACCAACAACACTCCCTCTCATTGGCCAGAGGCTTGGCTACAACTCGACTGTGAAATGTCTTGCAATGTGCGACGCCTTCTCGGAGATCAATCGCGTTGTGAAAACAACAACGACGGCATTATGACAGCCAATTTCAAGAAAGACACTCGTGTAGTGTGAAATACTTTAACGATCCGATGACACCCAGACGACTTCAATATCTTGCAGTTTGTACCTTCCTTTAGTACAGCATGTTCCACATGGAATGAAGAGAATTAAGCAAGTATGAAAGCAGTGGCGTCAGTTCAGAAAAAGCTAAGGTATGGCAACATGACTGGTGTCTTGCACGCGCGCGAAGGCGCCAGTCATGACACCAAGTCACCAGTCATGTTGCCATACCTTAGCAACAGGCATGATACTTTTATTTTAAGAAGTACATTCTATTTTTCCCCCGTTTCTACGGTTTGTTCAAGTGCAGCTAAACTTGGCATAAAATAGTAAACGCGCCACAATTAACAATAATGAATAGCACCTGTGCAGCTGACCTGCGGAACCTGGGAATATACCATTGTGTCAAGATGGGGAGAATACAAGTGTTGAGAATATATGATAACTTGTTAAAGTGACCATTTTGTAAAATGTTGCATTTGTAGTTATTTTAATGTAATTTAACAACATAATCAGCACAGAAAACTTTTGCCATACCACTGCCATACCCAATTGACACCCGTGTATGAAAGTAAGTACGGAAATAAGTCTACGGTATGTCTAAACTGCTGTACATGTTTCAAATGTATTGAAAAAACTATTAACAACTGCTAATTTCCACAGTGCACAAATGCATTTTAAAATACTTGCCCTGCTCACACGTCTTAAGATAACTCACCCACGATCTCGCGAATGGTGACAGGCTGGGCCAGTGTAGCAGGGCCGCTGGATCCGGCGATGTTCTTGGCCACAACCCTGAAGTTCATCTTCTCTCCGACGGGGAGGTTGCGCACCGTGTAGCTCTGCCTCTCGCACAGCTCAGCGTTGGCCACCACCCACTCGGTGTCTGCGGTAACATGATTAAACAGTGAGAATATACAGCGTTTTCCCAGTTTGGCAATTCATTCCGGTTAATTCTTTATTCTTTTAAAGCTGCCCACGCCCCCCACTCTGTCTCTACAATTGAAGCGAATGAAATTAAGCGTGTCAAAGTGAGACTGCAGTCAGTAAGTGACTTTGCACCATGGCTTCTTTACCGGTGTTTTTATTTCGTTTTAGTCTTTTGAGACACATTTCATTTAGTTTTGGTCACATTTTAGTCATCTGAAATGTTCTAGATTTAGTCTAGTTTTAGTCGGCTGAATATCTTGAGATTATAGTCGACTAAATCTACAGTTAGTTTTGTCGACTAAAATGTATGTTGGCGGATGTAATGCCTGATTTCACATTTGGTTGCATGCTGAAAATAGCCGATCTACAAGCTCACAACGTGTCCCAGCGTGACGCATTGTGAGCTTGTAGATCTGCTATTTTCAGAGCGTAACACACGAGCGAAACATAAAATGGCATGTCTTAGTTATACCGGATCTCTTCTCCACTAGTCCCTCCCTAACATTTTAGTCTAACTTTCTATATCTGGACGAAATTGTCAATATATTTAGTCTTAGTTTTAGTTGTCGTTTCGTCTGTGAAAAATGGTAGTCGACAGACATTTCTCGTCATAGTTTTTAGTCGGCAAAATCAGGGACGTGCTGGCCATTGGGAAAAGCGGGACAACTCCCGAACGGCCGGTTCATACATTTTTTTAATTTTTTTTCCTAATGGCCGGCCTGGACCGGTCCAGGCCGGCCATTAGGAAAAAAAATTAAATAAAATGTCGGCCTTCGTTCCATTTTGGGGGCTGGGCGGCCAACAAAGTAAATCGTCACTGTCGGGCAGAAACCTTGTATCTCCAAGTTTCAAATGTATAAATCTTTTCACAAAGCTAAGCCCTGCTTCAGCATATAAGGCTGTTGCACAAAAGTAGTGAAAACAGCGGATCTACAAGCACACAACGCCTCGCGGTGCGAGGCGTTGTGTGCTTGTAGATCTGTTTTCGCTAGTTTAAATCATTTTTAAAATGATAAATACAAAACAAACGGTTTTGGACATACAAGGTTTCCACCCGACCACGACGAAATATAACTCATGTACAGTAATTGGCCCACTGGCTTGTCACTTGTCATGATCTTGAAATGGCAAATCTTTGAGTAGCAGCAGCGCTATAGAGAGAGAGATCTCTCTCTATAGCGCGCAATGAGGGGCCTCTCCAACTCTTTTTCCCGGGATGAATCAGGGGCCCAGCACGTCCCTGGGCAAAAATCAACACTGCTTCTTCACCTCCTTCCTTGCAGTATTCAATGACGTAACCGTCCAGGCCTCCGGCTCCGATCTTCTCTGGGGGAAGCCACTTCAGAGTGCATGTAGTATCTGTCACGTCGTGCACCATCAGACGCGTGGGCTCGCTGGTTGGGGCTGACAGGGGGAGAAACAAAAGAAAAAAATTATTAACACGTAATTATTAATAACAGGAGACGTGTGAGAAGCACTGGCTGCATTGGCAAAGGCCAGTTAACAAGAAAATATATAGTTTTTACATAATATTTCGACCTAGAAAATTTGCCCTCCTGGCCCCCAAACTGTGGAATAAACTCCCTGTCGCACTTAGAACTACAGACTCACTCCCTAGCTCCCGCCGTGGACTCACTGTAACCCCCTTCCCTCAATGACCATACATGAAGCTAGATAGCATTTTTTAGGTTTTAGAATTTTTTTTACTGATTAGGTGCGTGGTCTACATAATATGTTATTGTTTTTCTAGATTGACATTCCTATGCATTTGTTATATTGTTGTTAATGTACTGACATATTATCTTGCTTATTATAGTGATGTGTATTACCTGCTTATTGTAAGTCGCTTTGGATTAAAAGCGTCTGCTAAATGCCTAAACTGTAAACTGTAAACTGACATCCTCACAGAATCTATGGTGCCACCCATCTTTTAGACCGTAGCGTGCTCTGTGCTATTTGTGGCCGCCAGGGACGTGCTGGCCATTGGGAAAAGCGGGACAACTCCCGAACAGCAGATCTACAAGCAGCAGATCTACAAGCACACAACGCCTCGCGGTGCGAGGCGTTGTGTGCTTGTAGACCGGCTGTTTTCACTAGTTTAAATCATTTTTAAAACGGTTTTGGACATAAGGTTTCCACCTGACAACGACGAAATATTACTCATGTAATTGGCTCACTGGCTTGTCACTTGTCATGATCTGAAATGGCAAATCTTTGAGTAGCAGCAGCGCTATAGAGAGAGATCTCTCTCTATAGCGCGCAATGAGGGCCTCTGCAAACTCTTTTTCCCGGGCTGAATCAGGGGCCCAGCATGTCCCTGGTGGCCGCCACGTTTGCAGTGCCGCGGTGCTTTCCACCGTCTCGGCTGATGGACAAAAGTAACCACAAAGGACTTTGCATCCTGGCCGACAAGGAAGAAAGGAAACAGCCACAAGCGTAATTTGTATAGGGTTGATGGGTTTAATAAACCCAAGGGCCCCCCTACTGGTGACAGTATTATAAATTCATATAGGCTGTTATATCGCCGTTGTCGGGTGAAAACCTTGTATGTCTAAAACCGTTCATTTTGCATTTTTCATTTTAAAAAATGAATTAAACTAGTGAAAACAGCCGATCTACAAGCACACAACGCCTCGCACCGCGAGGCGTTGTGTGCTTGTAGATCTGCTGTTTTCACTACTTTTGTGCGACGGCCTTGTCTGATGAAGCAGGGCTTTGCTTTGCGAAAGAACGTACACATTTGAAACTTGGAGATACGAGGTAATTTCCAATATATTAGGGGTCTCTAATCTCCTAATCTATGGGCCCCCCTCACAGCAGTACAGGGCCCTTTTGATCTGAAAACCCATGCAGAATAAGATCTAATTTCGCCCCTGGAAACAGCATTTCGGGGTGTGCTCTGGGATGCTAGATGTCAGACAGAGCATCAAGACTGATTTGCGCATTGCTGTATGTAATAATGTGTGTTACATGAGTGGTAAATGTTTATGTCTTTCCACACTCCCTAAACTATGTGTTTATCAGGAGCTGAGCAATGATATAAATTCCTAACAATGTTGTTTGACACGGCAATAAATTACAGCATATTGAAGGTGTCTGAGTTATGGGTTCATTTACGCGCCGAAAATAGCCGATGTGTACAAGCTCACAACGGATCGGATTGTGGGATTGCAAATCTGCTATTTTCGTCAAGGAACATAGCTCTAGTAGAGAGCAGAGGTGTAAAGTATAACTAAGGAGATTTACTTATCGGTAAGTACTGTACTTAAGTAAAAGTCTGAGGTACTTTACATGTATTTGATCACTTTAGCTCAGGGGTCTTCAACAGGGGGTCCGGGACCCCTAGGGGGTCCTCAGAGTTACTACAGGGGGGCCGCCAAATCTTTGTGTGATAGGATCATGTTTTTTACATTAACTATTTGAACCCTATGCGCCTATTATAGCATCCTTATTCTGAGTGGAACATTAGCCAAAAATAGCAGATCTACAAGCTTACGACACCTCTTGCTGCGAGGCGTTTTAAGCTCGTAGATTGGCTATTTTTGGCAAAGAGGTTTGTAGAGGGAAAAGAAGAGCAGACTAAAGTATTTGTGGTTACGGTAAATGTCTGAAAATACACATCCATCGTGAATGACAGTGTTGTCAAACAAATCTCACGGCCGGGCTAGACCAGAAAACGTGCACGCATGCGTGTGCTGTCTGTGCGTGCGCTGTCTGTGTGCGAAAGGCCCCTGGCTACACCAAGGAGGGAGGGGGTATATATGTGAGGGAGACCATGGGAGTCTGTGTACAGAACGCATACGCGTATGCAAAAAATAGAACCGATCCTATTTTTAGGGAATGCGTATCCGCCTCATCCGTGGTTCGCGGTATCCGTGCGCCTGGTGTAGCCGGCTGAATTGATATACATTGGATCTTTCCAAAATGTGCATACGCGCGCAATCGCGCATGCCCCGCATACACACTAACGCACGAAAAAGGCGTGGTTTAGGCCGGCCATAAGATGTCTAAGAAATCTATGAACACTTTTAATCTGCAACAGAAATGTATACAATATGTAGTGGGGGCTTCATCTCTCTCTCAACTAAGGGGTCCTTGGCCTGAAAACGTTAAAGACCACTGATTTAGCAACTAGTTACTAGTTAGCTCAAAACGCATCGCGCTGCGATGCGTTTTGAGCTTGTAGATCGCCTATTTTTGCTTCCTTTGTATGAGATACTAGAAAGTGACAAAGTAGGACGTAGCAATATGCTATGTGGCCCTCTGGAGCAGACCTGGGCATTGTGCGGCTCGGGGGCCAGATGCGGTCCTTTGGTTCACTCTGACAGGCCCTTGTAGGGTTAAATTACAAAATAAACACATTTTTTTTAATTTTACCTCATGCATGGACTAAAGCTGCATTGCTTTTATTTTTACGTTTTGTATTCCCATACATATGGATGCAATGCGTACATCAGGTCGTGTGCGTGATCATTGGATGTTGTCTCAATAAAAAGCAGGTGGTCAGACTGGTCACAAGTCAAGGCGACCTGCCTTACCTTACCCATCAAAAATGGCTTAAGTGGTGGACTGCCAAGTATTTATTTAGTGAAGTCGGAGGTAAAGCCGTGTGTTTGCGCGGTGCACATCTTGAGGGGAGATGCACTGCCTTTTGGCCCGGCCCTCCACAATATTTTCTGTTGTTCATGTGGCCCTATGGAAAAAATAATTGCCCACCCCTGCTCTGGAGTGAAGGTGGAAATATAGTGGCCCTCGCCATCATCAAAGTTGCCCACCCCTGTAGTAGAGCCATAGACTGTAGAAAAATATGGACGAAGCGAAGCCATTGGTTTCTATGCAGCGCAAATGGCCCTTTCTACCCCTTGGAATGGGTGTCGCCATCATAGAATTGTAAAGGCATCAGAGATGCTATTGGCTGCCAACGGTCACGTGCAACGCAGGGATACGTGGGAGAATGTGGTCGGAGCCTCCCGAAATACAGCACACGAAGAAGAACACAGCCGGCTGGTATCAGTTTAGTTGGCCACGCCCCCCCCCCCCCCCCCCCCCCCGCAACTTTATCATTTATTTTAAAATACATTGGACCACATTTCGACAAAACGAATATGATGGTGATTGAAAGGCAATTTTTAACTAGCGATAGGAACCATACAGTATTCATGAAAATGTTAATTAAGGTTAGAAAACGAAAGGGGAAAATGAATGGGATCCAATGGAGGGCAATTCTTTTTGCGATCGGCCGGGGGGGGGGGGGGAACAGCGCAACTAGCGGCCAATCATAGGAAGTTTTAGTTCCGTATTGGAGTCATTTTAAATCGAGTAGAGCGTATGAATCAGGCCTTACCGATGGGCATGAAGGGCTTGGAGGTGGCGCTGGGCCCAGACATGCCGATGCTGTTGATGGCGAACACCCTCATCTCGTAGAGCACGCCCTCAATCATCCTCTTGGCCTCGTACGTGGTCGACTCGTACACGTCAAAGTTGAGCTTCGTCCATCGGGAGGAGCCCTTCTTCTTTCTCTCCATGAGATAACCTGATGGATGGAAAAGTAGACATTTAGGAAACATGTCATGATGCGAAAAAAAATTATAATCATCAATATTAACCCATTTAGGCCTGGGATTATTGAATGCTTTGAATATTGGAAAAATAGCAGATATACAAGCTCACGGTGCCACGCTGCGAGCTTGTAGATCTGCTATTTTTGAAAAAGTCGTGAAAATGTGTGCAAATCTTTGAATATATATATGTATTTTTTTAAAGCAAACGTTTGTAACTCAAATTTTGCTTCTGGGGGGGTCCCTGGAACTAAATAGTTTGAGACGGGGGTCCGTGGCCAAATAAATATCAGTTTGGGGGTCCCTCACATGAAAAGGTTTGAGAACCACTGACATAGTAGTCTCTCAAGAACAGACTAACTGAGCTCCAGTTAAGTGAAAAGGACCTTTTCTTTGACGATGGCTGGCCAGATTGCTGACATAGAAACATAGGTTTTTCAAAAAACCTTAGAAGGATTCAAAAGACACACCGATTCCTGGGATAGCAGCCTGCATTACAAACCATTGTGAACAATGGAGTGATGGTCCCAAAATATGAGTTCCATTCAACTTCTTTTTACCAAATTGACAAATGGGCAGATGACAACATCAACATCCCCAAAAGGATTAAATAGAAGGGTACATCCACAATATTCATGGTCGTTAGGTTGCAACCTTACTGTGTACAAATACTTGCTATCTGTGCAGTGCTTGCTCCACTATCATATTGACTATTTATTGTTAGATTGTTCCTGATGAATATGCAAAAATCACGATACAGTAATATTAGCTATATGATGGCAGAGCAAGCACTAGTCTGCATACTGTAGCAAGTCTTTGTACAGAGTAACACTGCAACCTAACTACCATGAATAGTGTGGATATACCCTTCTATTTAATAATTTTGGGGATGTTGATGTTGTCATCTGCCCATTTGTCAATTTGGTAAAAAGAAATTGGTTGAATAGAACTCATATTTTGGGACCATCGCTCCATTGTTCACAATGATTTGTAATGCAGGCTGCTATCCCAGGAAGTCATGTGATCCAAGATGGCCGCGGTGTGAATATGGTCTATTGTCTAACTGCTGATTCCTGCCTGCTTCTCCAGCTGTGTCTGGGGCTCGTCAGTGTAATGGATGCCATCTGAGGAGGCAGTGGCTTTCTAAATCGGAGTGGCAGGATAATAACTCTAGATTTTCTTTTAATGTGTTGATTCTAGAGTTGCAACACCAACCATTGTGTGAGAGTGATATGTGATATGAGTCGATGCTTGCTGAAACTCCTAATGTGAGTCAGTGGCAGACAGTGAAAGCGATGCACCGCGGACAGACTCTATAGTTCATAATGTGTGACAGTATAGTTATGATCGCACAATGGAATACCTGATATGAATCAATCTGAGACCACTTTCTGAGGCAATATTCAATGAGGACATCTTGTGGAAATAAGACTATTGCATCTATCTGAGGATTTGGAAAATTATATGCACCATCTGGAAAGCGCCCACACCCTAGTCTTTCCATTGGAGGTAAACTGGCTAAGCAGATGGACAGGTGCGTGCCGAAAGATGAGGAAGGCGACTGCTGGCTACGCAAGAGTCAGCGATGAAGACGGGGTAGGAAATCCAAATTGTATTTATCTGAACGTGTGTAGCAAAATGTTGGCCTAATAGTATGGGTGTAGCCTACGTGTACAATACTGCAATTAATGATTGTTTCCACATTGATTCATCTGTTGGTAATGACTAGCTAGATCAGTGGTTCCCAAAATATTTAGCTTGTGACCCAAACGAGAAATTTGACTTTTGCCTGGGCCCCAACTAGTGAAAACGGCGTTGCGAGGCGCTGTGAGCATGTAGATCGGCTATTTTCCAAAATTTCTGCCTCTAATATTTGACAATTTGCCCAATGATTTGTCATTTTAAAGCCGAGGTATTAAATTGTCACTTTAGAAATACCCTCTATACACTTAAACTATATGTTGGTTTGTTTACTGTTGAGTGAGAAAACAATGTTGCACATTGAGTTAATCATCTGGGGACACCCCTGGGGGTCCCGACCCACAGGTTGACAACCACTGAGCTAGATGATGGAAAATGATGTAATCTGAACAGAAAGTGGGAAGGGGAGGGTGGGGGGGCGTCTGGAAATCAGAAGGCCACCTGTTTGCCTCCCGGTGGAAGGGTCCCCGAGCAGGACACTTAACCCCCCCCCCAAACACACATCAGAACCATTTTGAGCAGCTGGACCCAGCCAGCTGGATGAAGCTGAAAACCAAAATCTGTTGTAAATAGCATTGTGTGTGTGTGTGTGTGTGTGTGTGTGTGTGTGTGTGTGTGTGTGTGTGTGTGTGTGTGTGTGTGTGTGTGTGTGTGTGTGTGTGTGTGTGTGTGTGTGTGTGTGTGTGTGTGTGTGTGTGTGTGTGTGTGTGTGGTCTCTGGAAAGTGAGGACCCACATGTTTGAAGTGAAATGTGTCCCGGGGCAGAGTGGGGGACTGCCCATGATAAGTCCAACATCTCATTATAGTGTAGTTGCTTAACCCTGGTTTTTGACATTATCGAAACGAAGCGGATAAAAGCTCCAAACTTTTTTTGAGGCTTCTTTAGGACCTATAACGATGGATTTTAGCCTTGGATACCAAACTTTATTTTGAAAGTTACCCATATAATTATCCATATCAAGTTGGGCTCCCATCGACTTCCTATACAGGAGGAAAATACCCAGAAAAAAATCGGCTTTAAGTAGGATGTGAGGGGTCTAACTAGGGGTTTGTCATGATTCTGAACCATTGCAAGCATTTGTTTTGCACAAAAAACTTTCCTTTGGCTAGAAATGGCCCCCAAAAACACAAAAAAAAAAAAAATGTGAAAAGTGATGACTCATCACCAAACCATCGTTTTGTGGGGCCATTTCTAGCCCAAGGAAAGTTTTTTGTGCAAAATGCTTGCAATGGATTCAGAATCATGACAAACCCTTAGTTAGACCCCTCACATCTTACTTAAAGCAGATTTTTTTTCCTGGGTATTTTCCTCCTGTATAGAAAGTCGATGGGTGCCCAACTTGATATGGATAATTCTATGGGAAATTTTCAAAATAAAGTTTGGTATCCAAGGCTAAAATCCATCGTTAGGTCCTAAAGAAGCCTCAAAAAAAGTTTGGCGCTTTTATCTGCTTCGTTTCGATAATTTTGTTAAGACAACCCACTATTAGTCCTACATTGGTTAGGGTTAGAATTCACCGAATTGATACATCCGGTAATATGTATTAATTTCCTTATGTTTCCTACATTATCTTATCACATCTTTGGTATGAAAACAATGTAAAACAGTTGCTTGAATGAAATATCTTTGAAATATCTTTACATTTGTAAATGATGCTGTTACAATTAGTCCCCTTAAAATGTGGGCTTAAAATGTAACATCCGAACAGCGTCCACTTTCAGTTTAATAACTTACAACCTGTTTCATCAATTGAAAAACTTGAAGTGGTTTGATATGTGTAGGTAGGTCCTTTGCTCGAAATGTAAGACTCCCTAATCGGGAGATAAGCGACCGTCACATCGCATAGACACACTTTAGAAGGCAATCGTAGCCAATGAGGAGGGAATATGGGAAATGGGACAGATCCATGTTGATGATACTGTGTACCGCTTTGTGTGATTTTAGGCCAACATTTATAGGAGCAGTAAAATGTTTTTCGCAAAAATGGGCCTCATGGTGACGCTAGAAGAGGGCCATGTGAGAAATGAGGGGTGGAGGTTGTGATTTGCCATCCAAGGAGTGTGTGTGTGCAAAGTTTGGCATCGATAGGGCCAACGGTGGCAGAGATATAGGGGCAAAAGTGTGACATGACATGACGGACAAAGGGACTGACGGACTAACAGACAGCCGGTGGAGCTTTTCATAGTAACTTGCGACCAAGGTAAAAAGATTGCTGAGTAATGAAAAGTGAAAAACTTTACAATCGAGGCGGCTCTCCCCTACTCAAGTACATTTTGAATTCCGGTCTTTTACTTGTAACAGACCATTTCTGTATTGCGGTATTGATACTTTTACCTAAGTAAAATATGTGAGTACCTTTTCCACCACTGTTCAGGATACAGCCCATGTCTTACCTTTGACTGGCGCACCGCCATCAAATTTGGGTGGCTCCCAGACAATGGTGGCAGTGTCTTCTCCCACTCCGATGCACTTGACATTCTCAGGGGGGTCGGGCACATCTAAGGAAAAAAAGAAACGAAAACTCTCAGGTCATTGCATATCAAAAAATACTGAGATTGCAAATTATGTTTAGGGCCCTATTAACGTTCCATCATAAATCTCACTAATCATCATGGCAGTATGAGAAATTTGTTTTTGGCCATTTTACTATTAAGTCTGTTCATATTCTGTTCATTATTATCAAAAGTCTTGTGTTTTATCCTTTGCATAGATAAGTACAAATCAGTTTCAAATGTTTTTTTTTTTTTTTTTTTTGTCAATTAAAGCCCTACTTCGTCATACAAAAGTGTCGCACAAAGGTAGTGAGAATAGAAGATCTACAAGCACACAACGCCTCGCATTCGCGAGGCATTGTGTGCTTGTAGAGCGGCTATTTTCATTAGTTTACTTTTTTTTAATGATAACAAAGAAAAGGAAGGTTTTGGACATATACAAGGTTTCCACCCGCCAGTTTTTGCCAGTAAAAACATCAGTCAGTCAATCAATCAATCAATCAATCAATCAATCAATGTAGCAGTCATCCATCAATCCATATATTTGGAGCTTTTGACACTAGGGATGGGACGATATGAAAATGTCATATCACGATGATTGTGACAAAATAAATCACAATTTATGATATTATCGTGGTAATCGAAATCCATTATCCTGGGGCGGAAGATTTGCCAAAAAATATCTGATCTACAAGCTCACAACGCATCGTGTTGTGAGCTTGTAGATCAGATATTCTTTCGGCTATTTCAGATCGGCTATTTTTTTGGCATAGACCTTTGATGAGTGAAAACAAGACTGTATCAAGTACGTATATTATAAGTACCTTTTACCAATTATAGAGGGTTTAAGTGGTACCGGATATGCAGCTCGACAAATAAAAGGTGTATTGATCCCAGTGCATGACGGAGGACGATATCACGATATATCAAATCTACCACGATACGATTATCATGAGTGTTTTTTATCACAATAAACGATAATATCGCTTATCGTCCCGTCCCTACTTGACACTCACCCACAATCTTGACAAACAGCTGAGCCTTGTCCTCTCCAGCGGGGTTGGTGACCACGATGGTGTAGTTCCCCTCGTCCTCCCGCTCCGCTCCCTCTATGACGAAGCAGCTCAGGTCTTTCCTCGCCTCCACTCTCACGCGGCCTTCAGCATCGGTGATTGGCTGAGAGGCAGGACATCATTATTAAGCAATATTACACGAGAGGGTGTGCATATAACACGGTTATCCTGCACGACAGCCTTGCCGCAGGAACGAGCCGACAGGCGAGTTCTGTAGGCAGGGCTGGAGTCCCTCGAGTGTAACATTGCGATTATACAACTGTTGCCCTTAAAAAAAAACACGTCAACTTCATTTCATTGTAATTAAGATATTCGATAGGAATTTGTAATTTTTTAATGCCACATATGGCTACTATGTCCCTGAACGTCACATGAAAACCGCTAGCCTAGCCACCTAGCATAGTGTGTGGAGAGAGGAGCGCTTGCTACTGTATGTCTTTCGTGACCAAAGCAGCTGATTTCTTTACTTGATGAGAGACAGTGCATCTGTGCTCGTTATATGCACAGTTGGAGAGCCTGTTTTCCATTGAGAGCCCGACTACCTGTTGTATAATGAGTGGTTATGAGTTATTTTTTATTGATAATGAGCACCTTATCGATCCTGCTCAGAGTGAAGTTTGAGTTTTGTTCATATTGCGTCATATAAGAACTGTGTTCCAAACACAAACAAATTATCTAAGCGGTTTGACCCCCTATGGATATGAAGAATCAACTGTCACCTTAGATTTTAACCACTTCAACCATTAGTTTATGCTTTAACTGTTAAAAAAAACAGCAGATATACAAGCTCGCAGTGCGGCACTCGGTGCCGCACTGCGAGCTTGTAGATCTGCTATTTTTGAAAAAAAAAACTATAATTTTGTTTTGTGCAAGTCTTTGAATATTTTGGACCCGATTCTATATAAATGTGGTTCTCAAGCTGTTTCATAACAGTGGAACCCCAAAATGTCATGTATTTGGCCGCAGACCCCATCTCAAAATGCGTTGTTCCAGGGACCACCGAGAAGCAAATATTCGAGTCGCAAATGTTTGCTTTTAAAAAGATATATTCAAAGACTTCAAAAATAGGTGCCGCGCGGTGAGCTTGTAGATCTGCTATTGTTCAATAGTTAAAGCATTAAATAATCCTAGGTCTAAATGGGTTAACAAGCAGACATGGCGACACGGGTTTAGGCGTGTCCGTACCGTTTCTCCCTTTGTCCACACAACGGTGGGCGCTGGATCCCCTGTGATCTCCACGTCCAGACGCAGCTTGTTGCCCGCCACCACAATGATGGTGTTTTGAGAGACCATCGAGCCTGTGGTGTCCAGGTGGATCTTTGGAGGATCTTGTCAGGAGCACGGAGAGATGGATTATGGAGAGAGAGAGTCACTCATACAGTGCTGTAAGTCAGTGGTTCTCAACCTTTTCAGGCCGCGACCCCCAAAATAATCATATTTGAACTGTTGACCGGGACCCCCACCCTGCACAAGCACTTGGAATTGTAGGAGTTGGCATTACATTTAGTTCGACTCGATCTGTTCCATTGTGAAAATATTTTCACAATTTCGGCTAAATATTTGACAACTTTGGCCAGATGGTACTAAAAAGGTCTTAGTTTAAGGCCTAGAATTATTGAATGCTTTAACCAGTGAAAAATAGCAGATGTACAAGCTCACTCTGTGCCGCACTGCGAGCTCGTAGATCTGCTATTTTTGAAAAAGTCATGAAAATGTGTGCAAATCTTTGAATATATGTCAAATTTTGCTTCTGGGTGGTCCCTGGAACGAAATATTTTGAGATGCAGGTCCGTGGCGAAATAAATATCATTTTGGGGGTCCTTCACATGAAAAGGTTTGAGAACCACTGACATAGTAGTCTCTCAAGAACAGACTAACTGAGCTCCATTTAAGTGAAAAGGACCTTTTCTTTGACGATGGCTAGCCAGATTGCTGACATAGAAAAATCTTAGAAGGATTCAAAAGACACTTATAGAATCGGGTCAAAATTCGAATTTTCACGATTTTTCAAAAATAGCAGATCCACATGCTCGCAGCGCGGCACTCTGTGCCGCGCTGTGAGCTTGTATATCTGCTATTTTTCAATAGTTAAAGCATAAAATAATGATACACAATAATGTCCTTAATTTGTCACTTTAGAAATGTGCAGATACCCTGTATACACTTATACTGTATGTTGGTCTTTTTACTGTTGAGTGAGAAAACAATGTTAACATATAGCTGAGACTTGTGAAACTGCGTGATAGGACTAGGAGCCCCGTCAAAATTGATAAAATACATAGATTATAGTCTTGATCCAAGGCTAGTCACGAAGTACAGTGTTTGACCTTATAAAATGGGGACCCCCGAAAATAATTTGGGGGTCCCGACCCACAGGTTGAGAACCATTGCTGTAAGTAGTGCATGAACACAAGTGTTGTTTGATGTGGTTTGTCAGCTACTTACCTTGTCTGGGTACATAGTCGATCTTGATCTCTGGTTTGGGAAATAATAAGAATGTTTTTTTTAGTTAAAACTATCACTGGAATTTGAATTCGTGCAATATTCTTTGTCATCTGTTTCTCTCACCCAAGAAGTTGAGTTTGGCAGAGAGCGACAGGGCATAGCCATCGGGAACAAAGGTGTAATCGCCGGCGTCGCCGGGCTTGACTTCATCGATGACCAGCTTGTGTACCCTGAAACAGGCAGAGTAAAGTCATGGTGAGGATGGGGCAAAAAGTGTGTACATTTTCCACCTGTGTCAGTTTGTTCAAAATTATGTTTCCATTTTCTTGTTGTCGTCTCTTTTTTCCCCACTCCAATATATTCTTATTTCAGATTCTTACAGTTATACCAATAGTGTGAATTCCGTGTAATCCTCTGCAATAGGCTCTATGCACAGCAGCAATGTTGGAAAGAAATTGGGCCCCTTCCTTCCTTCCTTCCTTCCTTCCTTCCTTCCTTCCTTCCTTCACAGGTGTTTCCAATGATTCCACTGAAGGCTCTGTTGGACAGTGGTTCTCAAATGTTTTGATTTCAAGCACCACCATTACTCTGAGAGTGTACATCTGGAAACAAATGGACCCGTACAGGTCCATTTGGTTCCATTTGCACACTCTCAGAGTTACAGACCTGTAAGTCGCCATTTGGAACCCCACCAAGGACACTTTGAGACCCACTGGTGTAGCAGAGTGTTTCCAGTGAGCCAACATGCACAACATAAGCACCCTGACTCTGTTTGACCAGAATGGAACAGAGCCTTATAGGGTGCGTTCGGAAATGCACACCGGGTGTGCACTCAGTGTAGTGAGTGCAGTGAGCGGTGTGGTTGTAGAGTGCATTCAGTGTGGCTTATTTACAAACGACCAGTTAAGAGACAGCTGTGAGCTTTTTCAGTCGGAAAATCTTCTGAAAAGCAGCAGTTGCTAACGTAACGTTGCTATTGATAGGTAATTTAATTCATAACATTGGCCTACCTGCTGTTAGTTTATATGCGTGTGTAACAATAAAGCCCAAAGGACCAATAAAGCAGCAAATGGTGCATTTTCTACGCCATTGTTCACCGCTGAGAAGCGCGAGACACCGCCATGAAAATCAACCAATCAAAACATCGCACTGACGCACCGCACAGCCAAACCCCATCTTCTGAGTAGGGTTGTTTACTGCGTGCACTGATAGTCCAGTCATTATATGAAAAAACCTAAAACAAATTGCAATAGTAGCAAACTCAACTGATTCTGTATCCTCATTATGTCCTTAGTGAGGGAAAAAAAGTCCCAAGGAATCCCATCGGGGCAAAGTTTTGAAAACGACCTACCTACCTTCACTTACTATACACTACACTATAAAGGAATTTTTTTTTCCTTTATAGTGTAAACCCTAACCCCCCCCCCATCGGCACCCATATTACACAGGCTCCGCTCCTCGTACAGTACCTTCCAATGTGCGTCATCTTGATGCGGTCGCTTGCCACGACCTCCACGCCGTCTTTGAACCACTTCCCTGTCACCTTCTCGTCGGACACCTCACACTTGAACACCGCCTGGTCTGTCGCTTTGACCGTCAGATCAGCAATGTCCTGTAGCACCTCAAGTTCCTTCTCTGAAGGAGATCACATGGGAGGCAACAAGCAAGGGGGAATTCAAGGAGATGGAGAGAACGGGACAAGAGAGGGAGGATGAGGTTCATGTAGCATCTACAGTAGATCATAACACCAGTCTGTCATTTAGGGGTGGGACGATACGCGATATTAACGTTTATCGTGATAAAAAACACTAACGATAATTGTATCGTGGAGATTTCATATATTGTGATATCGTCCTCCGTCATGCAATGGGATCAATTCACATTTATTTGCCGAGTTGCATATCCGGTATCACTTAAACCCTCTATAATTGGTAAATTAATAATATACGTACTCAATACAGTATTTTTTCACTCTCTATAATGTCTTTGCCAAAAAATAGCCGATCTGCTATTTTTTGGCAAATGTTCCGCCCCAGGATAATAGTGTTGATTATCGCGATAATATCGTAAATCGCGATTTCTTTGGTCACAATAATCGTGACGTGACATTTTCATATCGTCCCATCCCTACTGTCATTACAGCGTGTTGCTTCCAGACTTGCATTTGGTCCTAGCCGCAAATTGCAACTCTAGATTTGTTTTGATATGTTAAATCTATAGGGTTGCAATACTACCCATTGGCAGCCAATGCATGCAAACAGTTTTTGTTGCCATCTGATTGTATTGAACGACATCAAACTCACTGGTCAACATTGCAGCTGCATGGAAAGCTTGAATTATCCTTCTATCTGCCTTTTTTCCCTCTTTTTCATAAAAATCCACGTAGACATGTTATATGAGCTATATCATTTCTGTCAAAAAGTGTTTTTCGTGCAAAACAAATGCTTGCAAAACAAATGCTTGCAAATGATTGGATTCAGAATCCCGAAAAACACCTAGTTTGACCCCTCACATGCTACTTAAAGCAATTATTATTTTTGTATTATTATTTTACTGTATGGTAAAGTCTATGAGAGGCCAACTTTGATTGGCTACCACAAGTTTCCCAAGACAAATCTGTGATGTCCCTATAGCCAAAAATGTTCCATATGGCATGTTCTAACTGTGTGCCAAATTACATGCTTCTATCGTAAAGTGCACGATTCCATCAAAATACTGCACAAAATGCCTGGACTATAACAATGTGAACGCAGCCTCAGTGTTGATTTATCCATTCATCACTCTTGTCATCAAATGTAATTGACCCTCGCCCATTTGGTTACATTGTAAAGACTATACATGCACTCACTCTCAGAGTTAAATTATCATTGAGGATTTGACTGTGCAGCTGTGGCTTATAATGTGGTACCTTCCACCTCCAGCTCTCCTTTGGTGTGACCCCCGTTTGTCCAGGCATGGTACATTCCAATGTCATCCAAGGTAGCCTCCAGGATAGTGAGAGTGTGCTTCTTTCCGTCTTTCTTAATGCGATACTTTTCAACATTTGTGTCTTTGTGTAGCTCCATGTCCTCGAAATACCTGGATGAAACAAAAGCAAAACAGTCGAAATATTTTTTATTTTTTATTGAAAGTTCCATGTAGACCAGACCATGTATAGACAAGATCACAGCCTTAACTGAAAAAAGAAAAAGAAAAACTAAACGTCCATAGAAATGAAAATCACTAAGTTCAGTTGGGTGGATATGAAATGTATTGAGCGGAATTGTGGACAAAATCTTATCCAAGGATAACAAAATATTCTACGGCAGGGGTCTTCAAGGTTTTCAGGCTAAGGACCCCTTCGTTGAGAGAGATGAAGCAGGGACCCCCAAAACCTTTTCATAGATTCCATATAGTTTAATCGTTTGACAGCACAATCATCAGTGTATTTTGGATTCATGTCAATTTGTGTTTTCAGATATTTAACCACTTGAACCGTCAATACTATAAACTTGACTTTTCACTCTGTACTTAGTCTGCTCTTTTTTCCCCTCTACACCAAACCTCTTTGCCGAAAATAGACTATTTACAAGCTCACAACGCCTCGCAGCACGAGGCTTTGCAAGCTTGTAGATCTGCTATTTTTGGCTAAAGTTCTCAGAATATGGACACTTGGGTTCAAGTGGTTAATACAAAAAAGGAGAAAAAAGGTTTCTATCACACCAAGATTTGGCGGCCCCCCTGTAGTAACTCTGAGGACCCCCTGGTCGAGGACCCTTGTTCTACGGCATGGGTCTGAGAGGCTAAATGTCACTCAAATGGCGGTCCGCCAAAAACCACTGGCTTACACAATGGAAGGACATTTACGATCTCTGTGTGCCTAAATACGGTCTGGAACAAGCAGGTTCAATTGCCACCCCAGAGGAGGAGAGATGTTGTTTGTTCTGTGAACTTGGTGAAATTGAAAATGAGGTTCAGTTTTTGTTTTATTGTCCTAAATATGTTGATATAAGAGAGTATTTGTTGATATAAGAGAGTATTTGTAAAAATATGTCTTCCGGGGGCACGGTGGCGCAGCTTCGCCTCAGAGCTAGAAGGTCCTGTGTTCGATTCCCGCCGGGGGACGCTGTGGGCACTGGCGGCGTGTTCCTCCCTCCGTGTCATCAGTGCCCACAGGTGGGGTTGGCGATAAGGCCTTTCTGTGTGGAGTTTGCATGTTCTCCCCGTGTCTCCTAGGGTTGATACCCTCACAAAAACATGCAGTAATCCTGGTCTCAATAATGCCTCCCCCTGGCCAGCTGGGGCGCCTGATGGAGGGGAAAGGAACTGGTTGGAATAACGTGTTCCTTCCACGCGCTACATCCAAACCAGGGAAATCTCCACTGTCGGGTGAAAAGAATCAACTTGGGCTCCTCATGCATAGAAGGAAGCATGAGGTCAGTCCGTTTTCTCCCCAGGCGCAGCAAAGGGAGAGCAGAGCCCAGGATTACAGTACATAGGCAATTGGCACTGGGCGAAAAATTGGTTACAAAATCGTGGGATAAAATTAAAAAAAAAAATAATAATAAGATGTCCATCTGTGAGGATTTCCTTGACCGTCCTAGACGATTATGAAGAACTTGAGATATGTTTTGCCAAAGGAACGTTTATTGTGTCAGATATTATTTGTCAAGCTTGGGAGAGAACTTATAGACAAAATAATTCTGAGAATGTATAAAACTGAATGTATGACTATATTGTAAAACATGCTGTAAACTTGAAATGGTGTCTTATAAACCCATGAGGGTTGGGCACTCGGTGTGCAGGACACGAAAATAAACGAATCAATCAAATCAATCAATCAGAAATACTGACCACATCACGTGAGCACCTTCCTCGGAGACCTCGATCTCAAACTCCACCCGCTCCCCCACCACTACGTGGTAGTCATCCATCAGCTTATCGATGGTCACCGGAGGCTCTGTTCAGAAACATGTTGGTCAGAACACTGCTAACTAGCAGTGTTGATTTCGTCGACTAAAACTATGACGAAAAATGTGTGTCGACTGCGTTTTTTTCACTGACGAAAACTAAATAAAAACTAAGCTGTGATGACTAAAACTAAGACTAAATATATTGACAATTTCGTCAACAAAATAAAAACTAGACTAAAACGAGGGACTAGTGGAGAAGAGAGTCATTTTATGTTTGGTTGCTCTCAGGTGTTGTTTGCTGAAAATAGCAGATCTACAAGCTCACAACGCGTCGCAGCGCGACGCGTTGTGAGCTTGTAGATCGGCTATTTTCAGCATTCAACCAAGTGTAAAATCAGTCATTACGATGCCATCAAGGCCTGCCAAAATAAATTTTAGTTGACTAAATCAACTGTAGATTTAGTCAACTAAAATCTCATGATATTTAGTCGACTAAAATTAGACTAAAACTAAAACTTTTCAGGATACTAAATTATTACTAAAACTAAATGAGATTTTATTCAAAAGACTATGACTAAAACTAAATCAAAATTTGATGTCAAAAACAACACTGCTAACTAGGTGTGTAACGATACATTTAATAGCGATACAACACGCATCACGATACATGGACGATATTGGTTCATTCATGGCGATACCATTCGATTCAATGATTTAAAATCGATAAAGTAACTGTTTAGCAAAGAAATTAAATATAACGTATTTGAGTTACAAATGTTCGCTTTTAAAAAGATATATTCGAAGACTTGCAAAAAAAAAAACGACATCTACAATCTACAAGCTCGCAGAGCGACACTCGGTGCCACGCTGTGAGCTTGTATATCTGCTATTTTAAGTTATAGTTAAGGCATTAAATAATTCTAGGCCTAAATGGGTTAAATCAGGGTTCCCCAATAGGCGGCACGCAGGCCATTTGTGGCCCGCGGGGGGCTACTGTCTGGCCCACACCAACCCCAGTAATAATGGTGGTATAAGAGCAGCAACAACACTAGTATATCGTCGTTGTCAGGTGGAAATCTCCAAATTTGTACCTTCTTTCGCAAATCATACAAGGCCGTCACACAAAAGTAGTGAAAACAGCCGATCTACTGTACAAGCACACAACGCCTCGCTGTGCGAGGCGTTTTGTGCTTGTAGACCGGCTGTTTTCACTAGTTTAAAACTACGCCACAAGGCCACTATTGCTTCTGCTCTGCTCACCTTTCACAAACACCTCGGTGAAGGACTTCTCCTCGCCGACCACACACTCGTATGCGGCGTCATCCGCCAGGGTCGTCCTGTTGATGGTCAGAGTCCTGACGTTTCCAACGGCCTCCATGACATACCTGGCAACAGGGACGTGCAGAGAATGTTAGAGAGGCAGGGTCTGACATTTCTAACGGGGCCTTTAGGTGAAAGTATTGAAAATAGCAGACCTCCAAGCTCACAACGCGTCGCAGCGCGACGCGTTGTGAGCTTGGAGGTCGGCTATTTTCGGTACTTGATACCACACTGAGCATAATCAAGTCAATACTGGAGATGTGGCGTTATGGCATGGATATATCTATACAGAGAGGGACATTCTTTCAACAGAGTTTGGACAGGGCATTCTTTCTGGAGAGTTTGGACAAGGCAATTCTCTTGAATACTGCCTTAAGGTATAGCATGGCAAGGGGACATTTGCGTTTCTTTCACCGTAATGAAAACAGCATACATGGTCTGGAGAGGGCACTTTTTACAGACGGGTAAAAGGGCAGGGGCTCAAGCCCCCTTTGATGTCTATGTGTGCACGTGCCTGCCTGGCAAAGTGACAGGACAGAACTGTGTGAAAATAACAAATCTGTCCCAAATGTGGTCTTTTTTATCTGCCACTTTGGCTGCATATAAGTAGAACATGTCCCCTGGCACAGAAACTGCCTTATGTGACATGTTCCAACCAATCACTATTTGACATACAGTAAGATACTTTTGTAGTTTTGCTCAAGTACATTGCAGTATTGATACTTTTACTTGGGTCTAGTAAAAAGAACCCGAATGACAGCCCAAGGGCAGAAACGCCCTTAGCAAGAGCTTGGCATTGGGCTGAATTTAACTCTTTCTGTGCCAAATGCCCAAATGGCTCCAAGGTAGCTGTGCCCTGATGTTGTATGTTTTTCTTTGCTATGCAATGAAAAAAAATGATTTTTTTTTTTTGATTTTTTTCCCCCACAGAAACAGACACAGGTGTTGTGATTCAGTGGCAAAAAGAATTTTGTCAATCAGACAAATGGTTCCAGAGATAGAGCTGTTTGAATCAAAAAAAGTGTCCATCCACTAGAATGGACACACATTTTCTCAATCAGCTAAACGAGGGAGCCAACACACAAACAGAGAAAACCATCTCTCTGATCTCAGGTAATTTTGACATCTTTAAAAAAAATAAAAAAAAATGAAAAAAATAAAAATAAAAATGTTTTTTTCTATACAAAAAACACAAAAGACGTCATTTCAAAGACATCATTGGCACTGAGGCCCATTGAAAAAAAGACGTCAAGAGACGTCATTGGCACTAACATGCTTTAGAAAGAAGGGTGAGGCGGGAGAGACTGGCATGGGAACATATTAGCACCGTGGGTAGCGTTATGAGTATTCCATGAAGACTTCATACATTGCCTATTACTTAAAGGGATATTTCACTTAAAAAAAAAATCACACCCGTGTGAACTGAGCGGTGGTCGTGGAGGCTGTGCAACAGCACTACTGGGTGGGTGCAGCGGGGTTAGTGTGCTTTACAATGCTGTAGTTTCTTCACACACTCTAATTTATTTGACCCTAAAACATTCAGTTTGTTAATAATAATAATAATACTTGACCACACATGCTGACCCACCCTTCCCCCCTGTCTGTGTGTGTGTGTGTGTGTGTGTGTGTGTGTGTGTGTGTGTGTGTGTGTGTGTGTGTGTGTGTGTGTGTGTGTGTGTGTGTGTGTGTGTGTGTGTGTGTGTGTGTGTGTGTGTGTGTGTGTGTGTGTGTGTGTGTGTGTGTGTGTGTGTGTGTGTGTGTGTGTGTGTGTGTGTGTGTGTGTGTGTGTGTGTGTGTGTGAACAACAGCGCCCCTCCCTTAACATGTGTGGTCAGAAAAGGTACTGCAGCCTTGAGGCTACATACAGACACGGACGGACGGCCGGACACACACACGGCCACGTATAGGAGACGGTGTGACCACCGCTCAAAAACACGTTTGGAAATGTTATCGGCTAATCAGGCTTTTGTGAAAACCCTGGACAGATTTTAAGTTGTTTGGTTCAGTATTTAGTTATTTAATATTTATTGTATCAGACCTGTATCAGACCTGCCTATACAAATCCATAGTAACTTCAAACTTTAACCATGATAGATTCATTGAAAACACCCGTTCTTTTTTCTGGTGACTCATACTACCCCCCTAATGCGTGAGCTGGCCGTGTTTTTTCGAAAACTTTTTTTCATTTATTTCTATTTATTTTTTATTGTATTACATCTGTTTCATTTCCCCAAAAGATTATTAAAAATAAATGAAAAAACATATCATACTTGGCCAGCTCACGTATTAGGAGGGTAGTATGAGTCACCAGAAAAAAAGAACGGGTGCTCTATATACTGAATCAAGCAACTTGAAATCTGTCCAGGGTGTTCACAAAAGCCTGTTGAGATGATAAAATGACCAAACGTGAAATATCCCTTTAATATTTGCCAGACCCATGAAATGGGTAGGCCTACATAAGCAAATGTCGGTCCGGGTTTTCTATATAAAGGGTATATATGATGATGACATGATGATGACATGCCTACAAAAGGCATGATGTCATAAATGATGATGACAGACAGGGGGTCTGGCACAACCAGGTTGACCTGGTCTAGTTTTACTCTAAAAGGTGTCACACAATGCAAAAAAAGAAAAGAAAATAGGCCTACAGCTTAGTGCCAAACCACACACACATTTGATTTCAAAAGTATTGTAATAATAGATCAAAATGACCAGTCAGTTCAGACCTGAGAGGTCTTTGGCCAAGGCCCATGAGACGTCTTAGCAATGTGACTTGCAACTATAAGTGTCCCTGAGAGGCTAATTACAACCTCCTATAAATAAAAAGTGTTGATGGCAGTCTCATCAGAAAATATGAGGTTGTGGCGAGGATAATTTTAGCTCGCTATTTTTCCACAGCCAGCTACATAATATACTGGCATCTTGGTAAACATGGAAAAAGATATGGGCTAGTGTCTAATTAATCACATCTTAGTGTAAAAAAGTACCCTTTTAAAGAAGTGTGTGTGTGTGTGTGTGTGTGTGTGTGTGTGTGTGTGTGTGTGTGTGTGTGTGTGTGTGTGTGTGTGTGTGTGTGTGTGTGTGTGTGTGTGTGTGTGTGTGTGTGTGTGTGTGTGTGTGTGTGTGTGTGTGTGTGTGTGTGTGTGTGTGTGTGTGTGTGTGTGTGTGTGTGGGGGCTGGGCAATATATCAAAGATGTATCGATATCAAGGTATCAACATGCGAGGTATACATATCGACGAAGAAGGCTTGAAATTAGGTACTGGTATATCTGTCAAATTCACGTAGCACATGCAAAAAAAGCAGTCTACTGTATCTGTAACCATGTGTGGTTATTTCAATAAAACAATTGTTAGAAAATGTAAATTAATGTCTTTATTCTATGTGTACTGTGCAGTGTGTGTGCATGCATATATGGGTTAGGCAGGCAGTGGACCTAAAGCAGAAAAACATTAAAAACTATGTATAGGCATTAGGCCTATAATGCAATTGTTTTTACTAATATTGTGAGTACTATCGAATATCGAAGGTTTTCCTAATATCGCTGTGTGTGTGTGTGTGTGTGTGTGTGTGTGTGTGTGTGTGTGTGTGTGTGTGTGTGTGTGTGTGTGTGTGTGTGTGTGTGTGTGTGTGTGTGTGTGTGTGTGTGTGTGTGTGTGTGTGTGTGTGTGTGTGTGTGTGTGTGTGTGTGTGTGTGTGTGTGTGTGTGTGTGTACTTGGCTGAGGGTTTGATCTCCTGGCCGTTCTTCAGCCATTTGACTTGGACGTTGGGATCAACCACCTCGCAGGTCAAAACAATCTTCTTGCCCTTCTCCACTGAGTAGCAGGACTCCAGCCTCTTCAGGAACGCTGAGGGCGCAGACGGACAGCACAAATAGATTAGGCTCTCGTGTAGCCGGCATTCGCACAAATGTACGCCTCATCTGTTAGATCCTTTCTTTATTTACTCTCGGTTCCTCTCTCGTCTTGTCGCCTTCACGTCTGAGTGTTGTTTTAAGTTAGTTAAACCAACTCCCAACTCTCAGAGGAACTCTCAGTTTAGCCTAGTAAACTGACTCCTCCTGCCTTCTGATTCGAATTATCCAGAAAGGAGAGTCTGGTTTACAAGGCAACTCTTTAGTGTAGCTGCCATCAGAGTGAGATGGGCGTTTTGGTTATTTAATAAGGGCGTTTTGGTTATTTAATAAGTTCAAGTTCAAAATGTTTTTATTTTTTTTCTATTTATTATGAAAACATTTTTAAATTGTTTAACTAGCCGATCTATACATCGTCACGTTGTGAGCTTGTAGATTGGCTATTTGAAGTATTATTATTATTATTATTTTTTTTTTGTAAATAGTAAAAAAAGGGCAAAGAAGTGAGGGGTAAGGCATGGACAAAAATAGAGCCCAGCAATCTCTGTTCTGGGGGGGACACCTCCAGCTTGTAACAAGCAAGGCACATTTGTTGAAGTGAAAGTGCTGTTTAAGAAGAATTCAAGACCTAGTGTAAGTTTCCCCCAAAGTGAATGCTATACCAATGAGGTAAGAATTACAAGAAATGTAACAAAAACATGAAAATATAGATAAAGTAAAGAAAAATGCTGCCAAAAAGGTCTCTATTTGGAAGGATGACAACATGAATGACCAAACAGCACTATTTTCATTAACAGGGAAGGTCCCGGATCCAATCAAATAGGTGGGGGAACATGTTCCCCCTCAAATTAACCCATTTAGGCCTAGAATTATTGAATGCTTTAACCAGTGAAAAATAGCTGATATACAAGCTCACAGCGCGGCACCGAGTGCCGCGCTGCGAGCTTGTAGATCTGCTATTTCTGAAAAAGTCGTGAAAATTAGTGCAAATCTTTAAATATATATGTATTTTTAAAGCGAACGTTTGTAACTCCAATTTTGCTTCTGGGTGGTCCCTGGAACTAAACATTCTCCACCGCCCATGTCTTGTATTCTCCATGGTTCCTAATCCCAAGCCCACCCTACCCTCCATTGGCTTGATTTCAACAGCTTTCATCTTCTTCAGACGTTTGAGCATGCCCCTCAGGTCGGTGATGCCATACTCAAAGGCGATCTTCTCATAGTCGTTGGGATGGGCGCTCTTAAGCAGCTCCCACACGTCAATCTGTTCCACTTCCGCTTGGGGTTTCTTCTTCCTGTTTGTCAAGGAAAAGAGGCCTTTGAATTGGGGGGGTTTTGCAAAGTGTTGATTTTGGACAGGACATTTTGATTTGTTATAGTCATAGTCTTTTGAATGAAATTTAATTTACTTTTAGTCACATTTAGTCATCTGAAAAGTTTGTTTTAGTCTAATTTTAGTCGGCTGAATACCATAAGATTTTAGTCGACTAAATCTACAGTTGATTTTGTCGACAAAAAATATATTTTGGCAGGCTGTGATGGTGTCGCTGATTTTACACTCGGTTGCATGAAGAAAATAGCCGAACTACAAGGTCACATACAACACATCACAATGTAGATCTGCTATTTTCAGAGCGCAACACCCGAGCGCAATCAAACATAAAATCAAGTCTTTAGTTCTACCGGCCTCTTCTCCACTAGTCCCTCCCTAACTTTTTTGTCATCATAGCTTAGTTTTTATTTAGTCCTTTTTCTAGCCCTAGTTAGGGCTGTCACGATATGACATTTTACATGACGATTAATTGTCACTCAAATAATTGGCGATTAACGATTTAATTGTGTATTTGTCGTTGATAATTACATTTCTGTTTGGCTTTTAGGCTTTGAAGTTGCATATGGTAGATATGACACATAACCTAAATATACAAATACATTACGGACATATTTGACAACTTACTACTTAAAAAATAACATTGATAGTGGAAATAGCCGATCTACAAGCTCACAACGCGTCTGTTGTGAGCTTGTAGATCTGCTATTTCCACTATTTCTGACATTTTTCAACATTCACGATTATGACGATTATGACAAAATAATTGCGATAATGTCAAATAATCACGAATAGACGATTATGTAATAATTGTGACAGCCCTAGCCCTAATTTTCTTCAGTAAAAAAAAAGGCAGTCGACAGACATTTGTCGTATAGCTTTAGCATAGATTTAGAAATCAACACCGCGAGCGATACGACAATGCTTAATACTTTTGAAACCAATATCTTAGTTCTTCTCACTTCTTTGCAGCCTTCAGCAAAGCACTGAAGTCCAGATCTCCGTCGTCCTCCCCGCCATCTCTGGGTTTGGAAACAGACAGGGTGTCGGGTGTCAGCTTAATGGAGATCAAACATACAATATCTACAGCACGCGAGACGGTGCCAAGGACAGTAACATATCACATCCCCCCATGTGCTGAAAGATACAACTGCACAAATGCACTTGCACGCTTTAAAATAGGCTATAAACGAAGGCACATTTGTCGGGGTGAAACAGCCCAGCAAGCACGGTTGACGTCTCGATTGTAGTCGGATCTGGCCTAGAATATCACCCGATTTCAACCAACATAAATCCTGCCCACGAAAACGGACGTCCTGGATTAATCAGAGAGGGTCCGATCAAGGCCGGATAAATATCATAACTAGTCAGATATGTCCCAGAATATAACCGTATATGCTCATATTAGAACTAACATTACAAACAATAACAATAATCCTATAGTCCATATGACGTCCTGGTAATGAAGTCAAGATCATCCCCATATGGGCTGTGATCTGGCCTAGTTCTGAACGTCACCGGAGTCACCGGAGGACATTATCATAACGTCATCGTGACATCATTTGGCTTGCAGGGACTAAATTAAGTTGATTTAATTTCAGCAATAATTGTTTTCGAGATGAAAAGTATGTGTGTCATTTACAACTTAACCAAAATGTTAATGCTAGTCTTTCCTTTCTTCACGTTATAAAATGAAAGGTAGCTAGTATTTGACTGCTGGATCAGTACGCACGAGCACGCCAAGGTTATTATAGTAAACTAAAACTATGTAAAAAACGAAAACTAGAATGGAAAAACATTGTTGTTAACTGAAAAAAAAAAAAAAAAACTAAGCTTAAAAAAAAAACTAAAACTAACTGAAACGGTATTGTGTGTTTACAAAACTAACTAAAATAAACTAAAATGATAGAGAAAATCTCCTTAGTTTTCATCTTTGTCAATTTATTTTGGATGGAGGTCAAAGAGAGAAGTTCTATGTCTCAACATTCCTGCCTGCCACTCTCCACAATATGATGTTTTGTTGATCTTCTATTAGACAATACTTTTTTCCGTAGCTTTTTTAATCTCACCCCTGACAAATAGCCCATATTAGGTAAAAGACTAAAACTAACACTAAAACTAATCAAAACCAAACTAAAACTATAAGCATTTTCAAAAATAAAAACGAAACGAAACTAGCAACCCAACTTTAAAAACGAATTAAAACTAAACTGTAATTGAAAGCAAAACCTCAAAACTAATAAAAATAAAAACGAATGGAAAAATAAAAACTATTATAACCTTGATCAGTACGCACGAGCACGCACACACATGGCGGTGTGAATAGCAAAAACACACAGTAAATTCATAGTGCACTTACGCCCTCTTGAAGGCGGCCAAATCATCCACTGCTGGCTTCACTTCAGTTGCAGCTGGAAAGACAGAGTTTGCGTTGAACACATGATATGGCTAAATGGCAGTGGCGGAAGTAGATTTATTTAAGTACTGTACTTAAAGGAGTAGTTCACCACTTTTCAACCTGTCTTCATATAATAGGTCCTCACTAATAGTCAGGTTCGCTGTGTTAATAAAGGTTTATTCGTTGGATTTTTTTGGAGATTTGTAAAACTATACATTTTTGGAATCTTCAGAGCATGGGGAATCCAAAAATCTTTGTTTGCATTTGCACAGACACCTGCAAAGCCTCCATTTTGGACGTTCAAAATGGCCGACATATAAATACACAATTTGTGCTATCTTGGCTTCTAGACAACCTAGAAACGTAATTAAACATGCTAATCCTATGTTTTCTGGGTCAAGGAATCAAATGAATGAATTATGGATGTAAAATGTTCTGGACCCCCACCCCTTTCTGGGGGTTATCTATTTTGGGACCTCCCAGAACAGTACGCTAGCCAGTTAATATCCGATTTTCATAATATTAGAGTTGTTTTGTTTTAAAACATCCCGAGTTCATTTATTAGACTTTTAAAGCAGCCAGAATAACCTTTCTGACTTTTGGTTGGGGTCTTTCCTCACCTGGGACCCCCTAGACAGACCCCTGTCTAGGGGTCTGTCTCAGTAATCGCTCTGCTACTGCTCCAGAACAATGTTAAATTAGATCATAATTGAAGCATAAAAGTTGTTGTAGCTGGGCTCTGAAAACAAAAATGAGTAGTAGCAAATACCACGGGTCTTCCACAGGGGGTCCGGGACCCCTGCTGGGTCCTCAGAGTTACTACAGGGGGCCCGCCAATCTTGATGGGATCTTTTTTTTTTCACATTTGAAACTGAAACTTTGAATGTTTTTATGTATCCTGGGTTTATTGCGGCCATAGGTCGCAGTTTGCGACCATAGGTCACAGTTTACTATCAGAACCGTCACATCTTGACCCTATCTATCTGTCTGTCTGGACGGGTAACGCTTTTTTGTTGATTAACTCTCACACTCTGGCATCCCGCTCTGACATCACTGATGTCAGGGGAACCAAATCCCCTTTATGCCCATATATGGAGATCCCTGTGATGCCAGGGGAACCATAAAAGGACAACTAGGTAGTCATCCGGCAACAGCTCACAGCTGTGAAGCCGGGAGGAGTTCAGATTGACAATCAGGTTCACAGGAGGGGAGGGTGCGAGCAAAGTGTGGTAGAACAGGGGAAGGGCAAGGGCCAGACCCAGAATTTGACATAATGAAAGTATTGCAACTTCTCACTTGTGCAGACTAACGTGTCCATTTATTGCACTGCACTCACACTGACAACACAACACACACACACACACACAACACACCTCTTTGTTATTGTCACCCCAAAACCCTCACCCTGTCCTCTTAAAAAGCCCATGCTGCAATTATGCCCAAAAAGATTCACTACAATGCAGTCATTTCAGACATGCAGGATCTATTGTCTTCATCATTGTCATCTTTAATGTCCAACCTAATAGTGTTGACACAGTCTCCACCATGGAGTGAAAGGCAGGTTACTTGAGCAGCTGCACCGTCCCTTGCAGCCATATTTGATGAGCTCAAGTACTGCCTTTGGAGCAGGGAGGGCAAGACACCTGACTGGAACATACCCTCCACTCTCTGAATTCCATCTATTTTCTTCGATTGGTGGAAGCTCAGGGCAATTTGTCAGGTATGATTTATCCTGCATTGTGACGTAGTTGGCACGGATGTGGTAGCAGTGCAGCACGAGTTGGAGGTAGCATCTCACCCTCAGTTCTTTGACAGAAATAGTTCCCATCTGAGTAATCGCAGGGTTGTTGGACCTTTTGAACTGTAAACATGGCATGCAAAATGCTCTAATGACTGCAATGTTGATGGAAGCTCACCAATAATAAGAAGCTCAGGAGGAATGGAACCCTTTAAGGTCCTTGAAGTGGTTAATGACTTGGTCATCATCACCAGGCTTCAAGTAGGCATTGACCCATGACTTTTTGGAGATTCCAACAAAATTCTCTTCCCCAGCCAGCACCAGAAAAATCTTGTAGGCCAAGGAACCCTTGACATTTGTGACATCCAATAACTTGAACTTGCTTGAATATGTGTGTGTGCACTTCCACAAAATCATGTCCCTTGATGAAGGTATCGTATTATGATGCCTACTTTGTCATACCTGACAAATTGCCCCAAGCTTCGATCAATCGAAGAAAATAGATGGCATTTAGAGAGTGGAGGGAATGTTCCAGTCAGGTGTCTTGCCCTCCAGTACTTGAGCCCATCACATTTGGCTGCAAAGCAGGTTGCACTCCTCCCTGCAAATGCTATGGTGGAGACTGTCAACACATATGTCTTGCAAATTAGGGAGGACATGTACAGTATTTTAGTGAATCTCTTTGGGCATAATTGACCGACGATTAACAAAGATGTGTGTGTGTGTGTGTGTGTGTGTGTGTGTGTGTGTGTGTGTGTGTGTGTGTGTGTGTGTGTGTGTGTGTGTGTGTGTGTGTGTGTGTGTGTGTGTGTGTGTGTGTGTGTGTGTGTGTGTGTGTGTGTGTGTGTGTGTGTGTGTGTGTGTGTGTGTGTGTGTGTGTGTGCAATAAATGGACACGTTAGTCTGCACACCCAAAGTGAGAAGTTGCAATACCTTAATCCCTGCAGTAACACCTGTCAACCATAACTGTCTAACACAAAAATGTATAAATAATACTGACAATACTAATAAATCATCGAAGTAAAATACATGAACCCAGGATACATAAAAACATACATAAAAAAGAAAATCCTTTCCCATTAAGATTTGGTGGGCCCCCTGTAGTAACTATGAGGACCCCCCAAGGGTCCCGGACCCCCTGAGGAAGACCTCTGGTATTTTGCTTTCTCATTTTTGTTTTCAGAGCCCAGCTACAACAACTTTTATGCTTCAATTATGATCTAATTTAACACTGTTCTGGAGCAGGAGCAGAGCGATTACTGTGATAGGATCATGGGTCTGTCTAGGGGGTCCCAGGTGAGGAAAGACCCCAACCAAAAGTCAGAACGGTTATTCTGGCTGCTTTAAAAGTCTAATGAATCAACTCAGGATGTTTTAAAACCTACAAAACTCTAATATTATGAAAAAGACATTAACTGGCTAGCGTACTGTTCTGGGAGGTCCCAAAATAGATAACCCCAAGAAAGGGGGTGGGGGTCCGGAACATTTTACACCCATCATTTACTCAGTCGATTCCTTGACCCAGAAAACATAGGATTGGCATGTTTAATTAAGTTTCTAGGTTGTCTAGAAGCCAAGAAAGCACAAATTATTTATTTTATGTCGGCCATTTTGAACGTCCAAAATGGCAGCTTTGCAGGTGTCTGTGCAAATGCAAACAAAGATTTTTGGATTCCCCATGGTCTGAAGATTCCAGAAATGTATAGTTTTACTAATCTCCAAAAAAATCCAACACAAATACATAGTGGACCTGACTATAATGTTCATAATAAAATAGCACAATTTGTTTCTATTCAGTCTGGGTCTCATAGGAGAGCTGTCAAATCCTTCCTACCGGTGACATCATCGTTTGACAAAAAATAAATTAAATAATATTTTTGAAAAGAAAAAAAAAAAAATATATATATATATATATATATATATATATATATATATATATATTATCACGAGAACAATGGCTTCCACTTTAACATTGCAACTTTTTCAGGAATAGAAAGCCTGCAGTTTCTATTAGCTTCCCATTGATGATGTCACCGGTAGGAAGGATTTGACCCACCCACAGCTCTCCTATGAGACCCAAACTGAGTAGATTTTTTTTTGATATTTTATCATGAACATTAGTGAGGACCTATTATATGAAGATAGGTTGAAAAGTGGTGGAGTGTCCCTTTAAGTACAATTTTGAGGTATTTCTACTTTACTTTACTAATATTCTTTTGCTTCTACTCCACTATGTCTCGGATCCAAATATTGTACCCTGCTACCTTTGAAAACGTTAGTTACTACTATAGTTACTTTGCATATAAATTATTAAATATTAATCCATGTTAGCCATATTTTATACCTAGGCAATTTGAAATTAGCCGATCTACAACAGCTTGTCGATCTGCTATTTTCAAACATGTTGTACTTTTACTCAAGTACATTTTGAATTCTGGACTTTTACTTGTAGTAGAGTATTTCTATATTTACTTATGTATAGGCCGCCTATACATAAGTAAAGAATGTGAGTATAGCCTATACTTTTTCCACCACTGGCTAAATGTGTGCAAGGCAACTGACAACTCTCCATGCACCCGAGGCGTCAGCCCTGCAGTGTTTGCCTCCACTCACCCTCCACGGAGATCTCGAAGGTGCAGCTGTCGCACTTGTCTTTCGCCGTCACCTCGCACCTGTAGCCGCCGGCATCGCCGGGGACCGCCTTGACAATCTTCAACTCGTAAGTATAGATCTTTGAGGAGGGTTAGGTTGGTTAGCAGCTGTTAACATGTACATTTGTACACACTTAAGATTGTGAGTGCAGCAGTCTTCATCTCAATTCACTAATTCACTTATACAGTACGACACCTTAGTGTTTCTGTCGTAGGTCTCCTTGAACTGGAAGTGTTTCCCGGCCTTGCTGCCAAGGTCCATCCACTTCCCCTTCAGCCACTTCATGACAGGCTTCCTCACCAGAGTGGTGGAGTCCACCTTGATTGAGATTGTGACATCCTTGCCTGTTGCGCACAAACGTATGTGATATAACTACATAACCAGTAAGACTCCCTAATCGGGAGATAAGCGATCGTCAGGTCGCATACAAAAACTTTAGAAGGCAATCGTAGCCAATCAGGAGGGAATCAATATAACATAATGTTGATGACATGACTTTAGAGATACTGTGTACCGCTTAGCGTGATTTTAGGCCAAAATCTGTAGGAGCAGTGTCCAAAAATGTGTTTTGCAAAAATGGGCCTGATGGAGGCGCTAGAGAGGGCCATGTGAGAAATCAGGGCTGGAGGTTGTGATTTGCCATCCAAGGAGTGTGTGTGCAAAGTTTGGCATGGATAGGGCCAACGGTGCCAGACATAGAGTAGGGGCAAAAGTGTGACGTGGCGGACGGACGGACGGACGGACGGACAGACAGACAGACGGTGGATCCTTTCATAGTAACTTGCGACCTGGCGGGCTCAATCAATCAACTGGCATGATGAATCACTAAGTCAGTGTCATATTATAATAAGTTAGCTACAGTAATTATCACTCCACTGGGTTGTTTGCTAATTGTCGATTTCTCACCTGCTACGACTGAGATGTTGGCTTCAGGTTTGTCCAGGAAAATCCCGGAAAGCGTAGTCGCTCCCTCTGAAAGGTGGAACAGAAGCTGTCATTTCAGTCTTTTTCTCTTCCATGGAAGATGCCCATTAGACCACGTGTAGAAACATGCTCACATACTATAGGACAACAAGTCATATTGTAGTAATGGACAAAACAAAAAAAATGCTCTTAAAGTTGTCGTTGAGAGTATACATGGAGGATGTATTCAACACTAGAACATATAGGGGGAAAAAACCTTTGTCAAACGTATGCACACAGACGCAGATTATCAAACATTGGAACAACCAAACAAAGAACCAACATTAGGTCGAACTGGTGAGAAGGACATCAGGCAATTAAATACAGACATGACCATATATGCCTCAAAATCAACCAGGTTGGGAATGTGGATCAACAGGGACCATATCTTTCTTGCTATAGTAGCTCACGTGTCTCCGAAAAAGTCAGCTTGTTAGATTCCATGATGTGTTCGTTATTGATACTGGATCCGGCCAGTGAATCTTTAAAGAATGATAACAATTTTTCTAATCTCTCAAATACAGCAATTGGTCTCTTCGTGATGACGTTGAATGAATCTTGTACGGTATTTTCTTTTTCAAAGTTGAACCTGTAGAGACGTGGATCGGGGTGTACTTTGGGGGAGTAACATAATGTAGAACGTTGATCATATGATCGGAGAAGGGCAGAGTCCTCGCGGTGCAGTGGCGAGACAGGTTGGATTAGGCTGAATATTGTCGGTTGTGTGAGTTTTGAGACCAGTGTGCTATGCAGGATTGTGCAACGGCATAGGCCTACTGCCAAGTTTCATTTTAATTTCATTTCAAATCATTAGGATTTTACTGATGCGGCTTATTGATGCTGATAGCTATTTACATTCTACTCGAATTTGCTGAGAAAAAGAGTGCTAGTCAGTTAACAATGCGATCATCCTTCTCCGGCTTATGAGAACACTGGCTAATCTGGGTTATGGGATTTAGACCATCAGCTCGCCTTTTAAAATGCACCTGTCCCTCCAATGTAATGGGATGTAGTAGTAGTAGTAGTAGGCCATCTACCAGCTAACATAGCATCTTTCTTTAGAATCTTTCTTTAGAATCTTTAGAATCTTTCTTTCTACAGTCCCAGAATAATTACACAATAAGCTGAAAATGTGACAGCTTTGCTAGTAAAAACTCCACCGTTTTCGACACACACAGTAGCCAACACCACCTAATACTGTGTTGGCTATGTGTGTAATGTGCGTACTGTGTGAACAAACAGGGACAGAATAAAAGTAGGCCGTACACGTACACTAATGAATCGATTGGGGATGCCATTTTTTTCTCAGAAAGAAATTTTAAATAGCAACTTGCTAAACTGGGTATAATTCATATGCGTGTAAGACCTGTGTTCGTTAAACACACTGGAATGAATTGACTATCAATTCCGATGGCAGCACAGTTTTTCCAGATTTTGGTTCTGACCGGTCGTTCTCTCTAACCACCCCTATACCCAAGAGTAAATCCTCACTGTCAGAAACCTTGTATCTCCAAGTTTCAAATTTGTACGTTTTTTTGCGAGGCTGTCAAACAAAAGTAGTGGTGCGAGGCGTTGTGTGCTTGTAGATCGGCTGTTTTCACTAGTTTAGTTAATTTTTTTAAATGATAAAAACGAACGGTTTTGGACATACAAGGTTTCCACCCGACAACGACGAAATGTTCAGAGTCGTCAGCGACAAACCTGCGTTACCTCAAACAGACTGCCAGGTGCAGACCATGTCAAATTAGCTTGGGAGGAAATTACAAGTGCATTTGGCCGATGAGAAGAGTAAGAAACGCTTGAATAATGTCCAGCTATGAGTGCTACTAGGGTCCCAATAGCGCCCGGGGATATTCTGAAATGCCACAACATGGTGGCATAACACAGACTGTAGACTACTATGATGTGGTTTTGATTTTGGACAAGAATAGAATGCACGCCTCGTTACGTTTTGTCCGGGTAGGTGGCTGGGTGCCATACATTGTGGACGTCAACCACACTGAAATGACACACTTCTCCCCCAGCATTGGCACTTTGTGACTCATTAAAATACTTGCAGTCGAGGAGAAATCGCCACTGCACCCGAGGAAATTGTTAATTTGCACGTGTGCTGCCCGCTGGCCTCACAGCAGTGAGTTGGTCCCAAACTAGGGCCTACGATCATCATCATCATAACCTTTATTTATGCTCGGAATTACAATTGAATTTTCAATGTAGCCGAGACAACAACGCAGAACACAACAATCGACAGGCAGAGTCATTCACATACAGCAAAGTCAAATACATGAATCAGAAGACAGAAAACACTCAAAAACCAAACAATCTTAATATCGTAGCTATCACTTTTCCTCATGTGTGACTATTAAGATTTAACCACCACAAATCTACATACCTGTATATACTGTGGGGTAGGTCGTTCATCACATACAATTGTGAGAATTTATTTTCATTTAGAGATGGGACGATAATCATTATTGTTTATCGTGATTAAAAAAAACACTCAATAATCGCATTGTGGAGAAGTAATCGTGAAATGATCCTCCGTCATGCACTGGGATCAATTCACCTTTTATATGCTGAGCTGCGTATCCGGTACCATTTAAAACTTCTATAATTATTCAAACAGATCTGTAAATAACGTACTAGACTTTTTTTCACACTCTACCAAATCTCTACCGATCTACAACAAGCTCACAACGTGTTGCGACCCCGACACGTTGTGAGCTTGTAGATCGTTAGAGATTTGGTAGAGTTAGAGATTTGCTATTTTATGGCAAACATTCCGCCCCAAAGATAATGGATGTTGGGGATATTTTCATTATACGCGATATCGTAAATCACAATTTCTTTGGTCACAATAATCGTGACGTGAAACTTTCATATCATCCCATCCCTACTGTGACCCAGAGACCTTTAACGCACTTATCCCTCTATGAGACAACTTTATGCCAACAGCAAACTTCTCCATGTCCTTGGCTCAAGGCACAAAAATAAACGGTGGAATGCAATCATGCATCAACAAAGACAAGTGGATAGGAAAGTAGTGTGCTGTCGCCATAAACAAGCAAAGGTTCCAAGGATATTCAGAACATAATGGGCGGGACAAGGCAGATAGAGCCTGCTGGTTGGTCAGTCAGGGACCAACCAGAAGGCTGACAAAGGGTCAATTAGGAGACTGTACCCCATACAGTGATTTTCGGCAATTTCAAAACTGAACACAATGCGTCACATCGTGTATCATGAGCAAAAAACTAAGTAAAATATAACCAGTAAGACTCCCTAATCGGGAGATAAGCGACCGTCAGGTCGCAGCGGGATTTTAGGCCAAAATGTGTAGGAGAAGTGTCCAAAAATGTATTTGTAAAAATCGGCCTGATGGTGGCGCTATATGGGACAGATGCATGTTGATGAGATGAGTGTAGCCATTCTGTGTACCGATTTGCGTGATTTTAGGGCAAAATCTGTTGGAGCAGTGTCCAAAAATGTGTTTGAAAAAATCAGCCTGATGGTGGCGCTATATGGGACAGATCCATGTTGATGACATCAGTGTAGACATGCTGTGTAGCGATTTGCGTGATTATATTTGCATCGCAAAGTACAGTATCCTTCCCAAATAAACCAAGATTGAGAATCTTGGCCTGATGGTCTTTCAGTTATGTACTGTACTGTACAGTATGCATACTAATGCAACGGTCATCTCTATGCACGGTCTTGCCGCCCACTGCATAGAAATGCACACAGTTGGACACAAGTCAAGACATCCAACTTACACATCTATCCATATTTGCACATAATGCTGCAATAAACACCACACAGAATACAATACTGCAAGACCTCATTTACAAGTCACTCATAGAAAAAAAAAAACGGTGTACTGGGACTTGACAAACACATTCAATCATTCAGAAGCATTCAACACATACAAACACACACACACACAAAAGGCCTCTGCAATTCACATAAACAGTGTGCTATAGCCTATAACATCCACGAGAAAAGAAAAAGAAAACATCAGACCAATCCAAACAAGAATTATGACACTATTTCAATTGTCATCAACATACAATAAAATGCATTTCATGACATAATCGCCATGCAATATATACATAATCATACCCCCACACTGTGTCGCCAGCTATCTCTTACCATACTCCTCAACACAAGTCGTATCAGCTGAGAAGAATACAACCCCAGTTCAACATATGGAAGGATAGCAATTAATTGTTATATATATTGCCACAAGATAAAACAAAGGAAAATAATAATAATAATAATACAAAAAACAATTAATTATTATATCAACGTAATCAGAGAAGTGGGGAGGGAAAGTGAGTACAAGTAACTCCACTTTTATAGACGAATTTATTTCGGTTCGGCTCTGTTCAAACTACAATACGTCATTCAGAGTTTCGGGGGCGGGTACCGTCATTCATTTCGGCTGTTTGGTGCTGCCGAGATTTTTTGACTCCCCGAACCGAACTGAAATAAATGTGGTTCTAAGGGCGCTTTTCGACCGGCAAAGAACCGGTTCTGGTTCTTTCTCCCACCTATGGGATGAACCAGAGGTGAGCTTTTCCACCGAGAACTAGAGTTGGTTCCGAAGCGTAAAAGTTGGTTCTGAACGAGAACCACAAAATCCTTGGTTCCTCTGGGTCAATCTGGTTCAATCTGGTGGAAACGCAAGCCGGTTCGCGGCCAGTTCGCAAGAACGAACCAACCATCTGAGATCCAAAGTATCCACTTTACCCCTACTATTTCTGATTACGTTGGCCTATTATTCAGGCCTCTTGTACATTGGCCCACACACCTTGGTGTATAAGCCTTTAGTCAAGAGCTCAGACCTTTACAATATATTATTTAATTATTATACCACACATGAAAATACTTTCAAAACGGTTTTTACTCATGGTAGAAGTAAGAACACAACTGTTAAAAAAAAGAGAACATCTTTTGATTACTGTATTTTCCATCATCAGACATGGGACAAATGATTTGCAATGTTTCTTCTGCTGGACTGACGTTTGTTTGGTCCAAGGGGGAACCAATTCACCCTTTGTCAAGTCCCGCCCGTTGTCCCACCCCTCTTCACACCCATTGGTTGCTGTGTCTTGGTGGGACACTCGGTGGGACACTCCATGCACTACCATTTTAATTCGGTTGCTTCGTATTGTTATTCTGTGTGTTCAATTCTAATTTTAAACTTGGTTTCATTAAAACGGAGCTGCTCAGTGGCTGTATAGTGACTCTGCATGTTTTTAAATGTTTTTATTTCTCCAAAAATTATGTTTTAGCAAATTCAATACAAAAAGGCGGAACCAGGGCGGGACAAGGCAGATAGAGCCTGCTGGTTGGTCAGTCAGGGACCAACCAGAAGGCTGACAAAGGGTCAATTAGGAGACTGTACCCCATACAGTGATTTTGGGCAATTTCAAAACTGAACACAATGCGTCACATCGCGTATCATGAGCAAAAAACTAAGTAAAATATAACCAGTAAGACTCCCTAATCGGGAGATAAGCGACCGTCAGGTCGCAGCGTGATTTTAGGTCAAAATGTGTAGAAGTGTCCAAAAATGTATTTGTAAAAATCGGCCTGATGGTGGCGCTATATGGGACAGATGCATGTTGATGAGATGAGTGTAGCCATTCTGTGTACCGATTTGCGTGATTTTAGGGCAAAATCTGTAGGAGCAGTGTCCAAAAATGTGTTTGAAAAAATCGGCCTGATGGTGGCGCTATATGGGACAGATCCATGTTGATGACATCAGTGTAGACATGCTGTGTAGCGATTTGCGTGATTATAGGGCAAAATTTGTAGGAGCAGTGTCCAAAAATGTGTTAAAAAAAATCGCCTGAAGGTGGCGCTAAATGGGACAGATCCATGTTGATGAGATGAGTGTAGACATACTGTGTACCGATTTGCGTGATTTTAGGGCAAAAGTTGTAGGAGCAGTGTCCAAAAATGTGTTTTTCAAGAATCGGCCTCATGGTGGCGCTAGAAGAGGGCCATGTGAGAATTGATGGGTGGAGGTTGTGGTTTGGCAGGCAAGGAGTATGTGTGCCAAATTTGGCATGGATCGGGGCAACGGTTGCGGAGATATGAGCAGGGCAAAAGTGTGACGTGTGACGGACGGACAGACGGACAGACGGACAGCCGGTGGAGGTTTTGGTAGTAAGTGCGCCCTGACGGTCGCAAAAAGATTACATGGAGATAGAAGGTGCCTGCCCAGTTCTAGCAGCGATATTTCACTGTGTTATTAAAAGAATATCTTAAACAATCCTCAGGGTATTTTATAGAGTCAAGGGCCCCTAGGCTAGGGTATGAGGAATTGTTTGGTCTAGTCATTACTAATTTTGGAAGGAACAACATAATATCCCTTTATTTACAATATAAAATGACAAACTGCATGCCAGAGGCGTCAATTGGGTATGGCAGGCTATGGCAGCTGCTTCAGGGGGAAATAACAAAATGCACTTTTCATCGTGCCTGTTGCTAAGGTACGGCAACATGACTGGTGTCGCGCGTACAAGACACCAGTCATGTTGCCGTACCTTAGCTTTTGCCGAACTGACGCCACTGCTGCATGCGTTTGTTTTCAGCTGTTATTACCGTAATCTCATGCTTTTTGTGAATTTGGCAACAGCCAGCTTTTCTCAGCACACCTCCAAAAAGATTTGTGTGTCAAGGACATTTAAAAAAAAAAGTGTCTTGGGCACTGATGACATTTTGATGAAAACATAACCGCTCAAAATGATTTACTGTAGACGGTTGTTGGCCGTGTCGTCACCCTATACGAGGTTGGGTCGCGCAAACAACGCGACCTTGACTTACAGTACGTGTAGTCAAACGCATTGCTGTCGGGCAGAAACCTCGCATCTCCAGACTTCAACCTTTTTTGCGTTTTTCTTTTTGTACATTAATGCCCTGCTGTACAGTACTTCGTCAAGCTTGTAGATCTGCTATTTTCTGTAGTTTTTTGCGGGGTGGTGGTGGTGGTGGTGGTGGCGGCAGGTAAGTGTGTCAGTGGGTTTTTTGTATTACCAAGGGCTTGAGACTAATAATAACTACATTGCAGCCGTTGGACATACCGGGTTTCCACCGGACGGCGATGACATGCATATAATTTATGTGTGTGTGTGTATGTATGCCTGTACCCTGCATTTTAAACGAGTCATGATATCATAGGTAACTCGGGCCTGCTACAGTGGCGGCAGGCAGCAGCTGTTCCTTCCTTTAGGCATGCTACACATGAACCACGGCTCTGGTTCAAGGCGAGAAGAGCCTCTTTGTTCTACGTATAGCTACACCCGAGGGACGGGAACAAAAAGGGTAAGAGAGTGTCAGGAGCTCGCATTGCAAAGTTGTGCAGCGCTCTGCTTTATGGAAAAACAAATTCCTGCGTTCACCCAAGGAAGCCCCGTTGGTGGGCAGAATTTGTCGCCGTCACAAATCTCGTACTGTAGCCTAGCGCAGCGTTTCTCAAACGTTCATATCTCAAGCTATTCCCCTTTACTCTGACAGTGTATTAATGTTTTTTTTTGTACACTGTCAGAGTTACAGACTTGTATGAGTCAATTTAGACCCCTTTAAAGGAACCCACAAAGTCCCTGGAATCCACTTTGAGAACCACTGGCCTCGAAGTACCAATTTGGCAACTGGCTGACAATGAGCGATACTCTGACATTGAGTCACAGTACCAATGTCATGTACTGTAGGCCTAATGTGAATATTTATCTTGCATTGCATACAATACTATGTGTACTTTGTCAATCTTTCTATCTGCCCCCCCCCCCCAGTTTGGGAACCACCACTGGGTGAAAAGAGAGATTATTGGACGTATATGGGAATATTATATGATTACTTTTTTACCTGTATACTGGGCATGTACCCACATTATTGGAAGTTTTCAGTTCAGGAGATTTGCAGGCATATTCCCCTGTTATAAAAAAATATATACTATATTTTAGTGAAGCCTGCTTTATGGAACTTGAATCTTGGTCAACACAAAGGTTCAGTCAAACATTGAAGCACTGCAGATAAGACATTGCCCCAGGTCTGCGACATTCTAGTCATATTATTTGGCATCCTGTCCAACTCAGAAAACCACATTTAAACATGGAGTAAGACGTTAACGGACAACGCAGGCCATGCTCTCATTGGGGGGGGGGGACATTTTGCTTTGTACTCTTACCATACTCTCCATCTGAATATTCTGCGGACAAGCAAGGAAGCAAATGAACTGGAAAAAGCAGCTTGACAGACAATACGGTATGACTTTGCACAGGACAGACATGTATATATGAAGTATGCACAGTAACAGTGAAGCTTGATAACAAACACTGCCGCAAGCATGCCACACATTGAGCACACAAAGGACAAACTACGTTATAGAACTAAATCATGCGACGTCAAACGAAAAAAGGGCAACCATCTGTTGCACTCATTAGGTCAACCGCCATTGTCTTCATTTTTGTCATTTTGTAGGCCTAGTGCCGTGCAAAAACTAGCACATTAAAGCAATTAAATAAATCAATAAAAACAACAACACACTGGTAACAGAATTAAACACACTGTATTATCGTTGTAGACTTGGAAGTACAACAGTGAAGTCAAGTTTCAGGACAAAAATGCATTGATTAAACGTTTGGTTCAAACATATATTAAATATATGTCCATTAGTTTCATAAAAAAAAAAACACAGCATATTAAGGCGCCCAAGTGTTAAATCATGAAATATCTGTTTCATAACAATATTTGTGTTTGCTGACGTAAAGCCTGCACACTCTCTTTTTGTCTTTTTATGGGAGAGACTACTGGCAGTGTCGTTGGCAGTGATCATTATCACTGGACACACAGACGGACCCTTTTATAGACGGCTAGACCCCACTGGAAATGTGGGACTGAGTTACTAGGAGGGGCCTTAATTATTTTATACTTGAGCTATTGAAAAATAGCAGATATACAAGCTCACAGCGCGGCACCGAGTGCCGCGCTGCGAGCTTGTAGATCTGCTATTTTTGAAAACTTTGAATATATGTATTTCTTAAGCGAACATTTGTAACTCAAATTTTGATTCTGGGAGGTCACTGGAACTAAATATTTTGAGATGGGGGTCCGTGGCCAAATACATATCATTTTGGGGGTCCTTCAGATGAAAAGGTTTGAGCACCACTGACATAGAAACATAGGTTTTTCAAAAGAAAATCACGATTTTTCAAAAACAGCAGCTCTACAAGCTCGCAGCACGGCACTCGGTGCCACGCTGTGAGCTTGTATATCTGCCAGTTTTCAATAGTTAAAGCACACAATGATGCATAATAATGCGTTCCCAGTCTAAATGGGTTAAACCCCCTAGCCCTATGAAGAACATTCATGGGGGGCAGGCAGTGAATCCTTGTAGCCAGGGCCCAGAATTTGGTGCGGCACTCCTCATGACAACACTATCTAGCCTACAGTGCTGTGTATAAGTCTTGCTGAGTGAAGAGAGAGGAACTAAACCCCTTTCTTCCACAGATTCAGCATATCTTGCTGGAGGAGCAGCCACATTACACATGACAGTCGTGTTGCCATGGTGGCAAACAAACACATCTGTGAGCAGGGGTGTCGCACCAAATTCTGGGCCCTGGGTACAAGGATTCACTGTGGGGCCCCTGTGCTTTAACTATTGAAAAATAGCAGATATACAAGCTCACAGCGCGGCACCGAGTGCCGCGCTGTGAGCTTGTAGATCTGCTATTTTTGAAAAATCATGACAATCTTTGAATATTTCAAATCCTTCTAAGGTTTTTTTGAAAAACCTATGTTTCGATGTCAGTGGAGCTCAAACCTTTTCATCTGCAGGACCCCCAAAATGGTATGTATTTGGCCACGGGCCCCCATCTCAAAATATTTAGTTCCAGGGACCCCCCCAGAAGGAAAAATTTGAGTTACAAATGTTTGCTTAAAAAATACATATATTCAAAGATTTGCACACATTTTCACGACTTTTCAAAAATAGCAGATCTACAAGCTCGCAGCGCGGCACTCGGTGCCGCGCTGTGAGCTTGTATATCTGCTATTTTTCAATAGCTAAAGTATAAAATAATTAAGGCCCCTCCAACACCTTGGGCCCTAGTAACTCAGTCCCACTTTCCTAGCCCTTGTGACGCCCCTGTCTGTGAGCCGAACTGAGACGACGTGTGGTTGGGAGGTGACAGCCTGGCAGCTGAATAATAAAACGTGGCTAATAAACTAACTTTGAAGTCATCTGAAGATGCTGTTGTGACAATATTTACATGATTCATCTGGTCTTATTTACTAGATTAGCTATTAGGACGGTGTCAAACCTTTTTAATTTCAAGGACCACTATCGGGCCTGGAATTTCACCATTTTATGAGAATATTTAGGTCAATTTTTGGAGGCACAAAGGCCAAATGCCAGGGCAGGAAGGCCATCAAATAAAACAAGATTTTAGTCCATTGAAATAATTAATTGAATTTAAGGGTTAAATGTAACATGTAGAATATCTGCTGTGAAATAAATAAATGGGTATTTACAATCTGATGCTCAGCCCTGCACAAATCAAAGATACCGGATTGGTTTAAAGATGGGGGCTCAACAAGACACTGGTGTCTACATGACAAGAAAGACACTGGTGTCTACATATTGACAAGACAGAGACAGAGGAGAAAGTAGTCAGCTGGGCTGGGGCATTAAGGCCACTGTGGCCTCTCGGCATGCAGTTTTTTGGAGGGGCCCAAGGCCAAACTGCGGGGCAACGATGGCCATGGCATTCATGGCCTCCCTGAAATTCCTGTCCTGACACCTATAACTCTAGTTACATACCTGTAAGGGTCTACCACAATATGTTTAATAGAAAGACGTGCATGCCTATTTGCGTATTTATGATGGCATACTATATCATACCTTCTAAATACCCTGGTATACCATCATACCTTGATACAGCCCAAGCCTACAGTGCACTGAACAAACCCATATACTGACAAACTTTAAACATGTTCTGAATTGAAATGTTTAAAACGTACATGCACGGATATCAGTTTCACACATTCTCGAACCATGTATACACGTCACTCTGTGAATACATTTAGTACAAAGGTAGATTAAATCAGTCCAGTAGGCATACAGCTCTAGCTTACCTTCTTCTGCAGTTCCATCAGCTAAAGAAAACGAGTGACAATTAGCTTTGAGACGCCAACGTTAGAGCCGTTTCAGTTGTAAATGATGTAGCAGACGAATGCAGTACAGCATTTGTTTCCTCACACTAAGTGGGCCCTTACCATCTGTTTCTCCTGTGCCTTCAGCTGAGCAAATAAATATAGTTATTAACTGGGTGAATGGAGAAGGATAAACGTGACACCAACTTTCATCATTACAGTATAACACACAGACAAAGACCTCTGCAGATAAACCCAAATACAAAGTGCACTTCCCACAACACATCACATGCCTTTCAGCACAGCATAAAAAAACATAATGGTAAACAATAGCAAAAATGTCATTTCAGTTTTGGAAATTGCATCCAGCGGCAACCGTGGCAGGATAACTAACTAAACCAACAAAACAGATTTCCATACAGATGTCAGGAACATACAGGGTATTATGACAATATCACATGAACACACCATATCTCTTTACAGTCTAAAATCATACATGCCAAAGAAATACATTCATTGTCTATCCATCAGCAGTCGACGACAAAAGTGAAAGAAACACAAGTCCATGTACTGAAATTCGTCGACACACATAATATATGCAGACAAGCACATAATAAGTGCCATACGAAGAATGTGTTTACTTAAGTTATTTTCATCATAGATTATGAGATAACTCCCAATGTAACACAATATAATTCTTGCCCTCTTCCGTAGGGGCTTCGTCAGCTAAAACAAGTAAAGTAAACTTTAAACTGGCCAAAAATAAAACACACACTTAACCTCACTTTACCATTGGCCAAATAGTCTTTTGTCAGTTTCAAGTTGATAGCTAGGGGTGAATAATGTAATATTTTGCCCACCTGGATTCATATTAAATATTTCCTCTGTTCAGTCTAACAATGCCTTTATAGGATAGTATAACGTTTATACTATCCAGACTCCTTCAACATCAGGTTAAACTAAACACAAACTCTAAATACCAAACGGGAAACACTGTGTGAATCGATACACTGAATGAGACCAAGTCAGGCACTTCTGCAACAAAATGTATAGTGGATTTGAATTGCAAACAACTAATGGAAAAGAACAAACACACACCCAATACCACACGTCACACGACTAACCCTGTGAACGAATACACACTTCTGCAACTAAAATGATAAGTGTATTTTAATTGTAAACTAATGGTGATGAAGAAACGCACACTCAACACCACACGTGATGTTACACGGCTACCACCGTGAATGAATACAAGCTTCTGCAACTACAATTATATAGTGTTCTTAAAGGACAACTTTAGTTTTTTACAACAAGGGTTCATATTTTAGATTGTAATTAAAGCATTATATAAGATGAGTGTTAAAATGATTTCATTTACTTCTTTCTATTGTTTTAGAGCAGGGGTCTTCAACAGGGGGTCCGCGACCCCTAGGGGGTCCGCGGAGGTACTGCAGGGGGTCCGCGAAATTATAGCTTAAAAAAAAAAAAAAAAATCAAAAAATGTTTTTTTTTTTTTTTACATTTATGTTAAAAAATAAATCATGATTCTATCCATTTTGAATAGCTTGAATGCATGATTACTATGCAATTGACAGATTGTTGATATTATTGACATTGGTTCTCAGTTAATAAGTAGTATGTTTAGAAATGGTAGTGGTACAGCCCACCCTGCTCGCTGTAACTTGTACATGTTTAAAATAAAAAAAATATGTCATAGCCCCGACCCCCCCACCCTACGAGGTGGTAGGGGGTCCCTGCTCCATCTCCCCATCAGTTTGGGGGTCCCCGGCCTGAAAACGTTGAAGACCCCTGTTTTAGAGATTCTTATTTCAGTGGTTTGGGGCATGCATACAAGTGGCAAAATATGTCATTTTACACAGAATAAGCCAATTTCCAAGATACAACGCAACCAACCTTTCATGGTTGGATGTGACTTATGGGGGCTAGTAGTGTTACTGTAAATAGCAATAAAGAAACTGCTGGCTTATTGTGTCTAAAAAGACATATTTAGCCACTTGTATGCATGCCCCATGTGTACGCATGCCCCACATTTTAGCACGGTAAACACAATAAAACAATAGAACGAAGCAAATGAAAACATTTTAACACTCACTTTTTCTTTTCTCTAACTACAATCTAAAATATGAACCCTTTTTGTAAAAAAACAAAGTTGTCCTTTAATTGTAAACAACTAATGAAAAATACGCACAATCAATACCACACCAAGTATCCCTGAATATGACCTAAAGTCACGCCAAAACAGAGCACGTGCCCTTACCCGGCTCGGCTTTCACTTCTGCAACTTCTGCAACAAAATGTATAGTGGATTTGAATTGCAAACAACGAATGGAAAAGAACAAACACACACTTATTTAATACCACACGTCACACCGGTACACATGAATACTGTACATACCATTTCTGCAACTACATTTATAGTGTATTTAATGGAGAAGTAAAAGAAAAGGCACACTCAATATCTGACCAATTGACACCAAAACAGACATCATGCGCTTACCCGCCTTGGCTTTCTCTTCTGCAACTTCTGCAACTAAAACGATTGTGTACTTTAATTGTAAACTAAATGCAGAAGAAAAAAAGCACACTCAATACCACACGCCACACGACTAACCCTGTGAACGAATACACACTTCTGCAACTAAAATGATAGTGTATTTTAATTGTAAACTAATGGTGATGAAGAAACGCACACTCAACACCACGCGTGATGTTACAACTTACACGGCTACCACCGTGAATGAATACAAGCTTCTGCAACTACAATTATATAGTGTTCTTAATTGTAAACTAATGAAAAATACGCACAATCAATACCACACCAAGTATCCCTGAATATGACCTAAACTAAAGTCACGCCAAAACAGAGCATGTGCCCTTACCCGGCTCGGCTTTCACTTCTGCAACTTCTGCAACAAAATGTATAGTGGATTTGAATTGCAAACGACGAATGGAAAAGAACAAACACACACTTATTTAATACCACACGTCACACCGGTACACATGAATACTGTACATACCATTTCTGCAACTAAATTTATAGTGTATTTAATGGAGAAGTAAAAGAAAGGGCACACTCAATATCTGACCAAGTGACACCAAAACAGACTTCTGCGCTTACCGGCCTTGGCTTTCTCTTCTGCAACTTCTGCAACTAAAATGATTGTGTATTTTAATTGTAAACTAAATGCAGAAGAAAAAAAGCACACTCAATTCCACACGTCACACGACTAACACTGTGAACGAATACACACTTCTGCAACTAAAATGATAGTGTATTTTAATTGTAAACTAATGGTGATGAAGAAACGCACACTCAATACCACACGTGATGTTACACGGCTACCACCGTGAATGAATACAAGCTTCTGCAACTAAAAGGACATAGTATTCGTAAACAACTAATAAAAAAGAAGAATACGCACACTCAATACCACACCAAGTATCCCTGAATATGACCTAAAGTCAAGCCAAAACAGAGCACGTGCCCTTACCCGGCTCGGCTTTCTCTTCTGCAACTTCTGCAACTAAAATGATTGTGTATTTTAATTGTAAACTAAAGCAGAAGAAAAAAAACACACTCAATACACCCACTGTATGAATGAATACACACCTCTGCAGCCAATAATATAGTGTATTTAATTTTACAGTAATTGTAACCAACTATTGACAAAGAAAAAGCACACTCAAAGTCAATACCACACAAATAACCCTGAATCTGACAAGGTCACACCAAAACACTACTAGCGGAGATGAACAAAATTCCACACGTCACACGACTAACACTGTGAACGAATACACACTTCTGCAACTAAAATTATTGTGTATTTTAATTGTAAACTAATGGTGATGAAGAAACGCACTCAATACCACACGTGATGTTACATGGCTATTACACCGTGAATGAATACAAGCTTCTGCAACTAAAATTATATAGTGTTCTTAATTGTATACAACTAATGAAAAAGAAGAATACGCACAATCAATGCCACACCAAAGTATCCCTGAATATGACCTAAAGTCACGCCAAAACAGAGCACGTGCCCTTACCCGGCTCGGCTTTCACTTCTGCAACTTCTGCAACAAAATGTATAGTGTATTTAATGGAGAAGGAAAAGAAAAAGCACACTCAATATCTGACCACGTGACACCAAAACAGACATCTGCGCTTACCCGCCTTGGCTTTCTCTTCTGCAACTTCTGCAACTAAAATGATTGTGTATTTTAATTGTAAACTAAATGCAGAAGAAAAAAAGCACACTCAATACACCCACTGTATGAATGTATACACACCTCTGCAGCCAATAATATAGTGTATTTAATTTTACAGTAATTGTAAACAACTGTTGACAAGGAAAAAGCACACTCAAAGTCAATACCACACAAATAACCCTGAATCTGACAAGGTCACACCAAAACACTACTAACGGAGGTGAACAAAATTCACAATCAATACCACACGTCACACGACTAACACTGTGAACGAATACACACTTCTGCAATGAAAATGATAGAGTATTTTAATTGTAAACTAATGGTGATGAAGAAACGCACTCAATACCACACGTGATGTTACACGGCTACCACCGTGAATGAATACAAGCTTCTGCAACAAAAATTATATAGTGTTCTTAATAGACCATATTCACACCGTGGCCATCTTGGATCACATGACTTCCTGGGGTAGCAGCCTGCACAAGCCTGCATTACAAACCATTGTGAACAATGGAGCGATGGTCCCAAAATATGACTTCTATTCAACCAATTCATTTTTACCAAATTGACAAATGGGCAGATGGCAACATCAACATCCCCAAAATTATTAAATAGAAGGGTATTATCCACAATATTCATGGTAGTTAGGTTGCAGTGTTACAAAGACTTGCTACAGTATGCAGACTAGTGCTTGCTCTGCCTTCATATTGTTAATATTACAACTTTTTCTTGAAAAACGGATGCTAAAATAAAAATAATGTTTCGAAAATATTTTATAAAAAAATAAGCTTCATATATGTGTTTCTATTCAAAAATAACCACAAAAAGCGTAAAATAATGATAAAATAATCATTTTGGCCGTTATCGGACCGACTTTGTTTACATTCTAGTCTTTTAGACTAGCATCCTTTTTCAAGAAAAAGTTGACTATAGCTCCTTTAATAATGATAGTGGAGCAAGCACTGCACAGATAGCAAGTCTTTGTACACAGTAAGGTTGCAGCCTAACTACCATGAATATTGTGGATAATACCCTTCTATTTAATCATTTTGGGGATGATGATGTTGTCATCTGCCCATTTATCAATTTTGTAAAAATAAATTGGTTGAACAGAACTCATATTTTGGGACCATCGCTCCATTGTTCACAATGGTTTGTAATGCAGGCTTGTGCAGGCTGCTACCCCAGGAAGTCATGTGATCCAAGATGGCCGCGGTGTGAATATGGTCTATTGTATACAACTAATGAAAAAGAAGAATACGCACAATCAATACCACACCAAGTATCCCTGAATATGACCTAAAGTCACCAAAACAGAGCACGTGCCCTTACCCGGCTCGGCTTTCACTTCTGCAACTTCTGCAACTAAATGTATAGTGGATTTAATGGAGAAGGAAAAGAAAAAGCACACTCAATATCTGACCACGTGACACCAACACAGTGTATTTTAATTGTAAACTAATGGTGATGAAGAAACGCACTCAATACCACACGTGATGTTACACGGCTACCACCGTGAATGAATACAAGCTTCTGCAACTAAAATTATATAGTGTTCTTAATTGTATACAACTGATGAAAAAGAAGAATACGCACAATCAATGCCACACCAAGTATCCCTGAATATGACCTACAGTCCCACCAAAACAGAGCACGTGCCCTTACCCGGCTCGGCTTTCACTTCTGCAACTTCTGCAACCAAGATTATAGCGTTGTGAATTGCACACAACTAATGAAGGAGGACAATGAACAATGTTTGTTGAATTCCATGCCTTCCATGAACAAAATATTATGAAAATATCACATAACACGAGCACACCATGTCGTTTTACAGTCTTAAATCATTCATGCCGAAGAAATCCATTCATAGTCTATTCAATGACAAAACAAATTAAAAACACAATGCTGTGACACACATTATGCAGACAAGCAGATATACCGTACGGGTCATACTAACTTGAGAGAGAGGCAAAGTCACATACACACTAGCACACCTATCTCTTCACAATCTGAAACTAAATGCATCCCTAAGAAAACTATTCATAGTCTGTTCTTCAGCAGTCAACGACAAAAGTGACAGAAACACAAATCCATAAAAACCTGTGACACACACTGTGCAGACAATCCAAAATAAGTTTCATACAAAAGTGGTAGTCGGGGGATATTAATAAAACCTGGGAATAAATTCCTTACCAAACGATTTCTTCACCAATGTGTTCCTAAAGGTGTCTAGTAACATATCTAACCAAGTTTGAAATTCTAAATCCCTAGGAGAATCTTTGACAGCTATAATTTTGGGTTTCATTCACTTACTATACACTATACTATAAAGGGGAAAAAGAAAAATCCCCCCCCCAAAAAATCTGCTTTAAGTGGGATGTGAGGGGTCTAAATAGGTGTTTTTAATTATTCTGAATCCATTGCAAAACAAATGCTTGCAATGGATTCAGAATAATTAAAAACACCTAGTTAGACCCCTCACATCCCACTTAATTGATTTTTAGGGAATTTTCTTTTCCTTTATTATATAGTACTAGAAGCTGGGCGGCCCAGCGTCTAGTCGGCGACCTGGCCAACTCGGAACAATGTAAATAGGGAATGAATGCCCCGCCCTTTAATGCAAACCCCATTATACCTGTTTTCATAGGACCCGTTTTGACCATCTGTCTGCCTGTGTCCATTTATGCCCTTATATGGAGATATCTGTATCTGTCTGTCTGTCGGTGTCCATTTTATGTCCATATATGGAGATCACTGCAGTTATAGTTCTGGGTCCATTTTATGCCCATATATGGAGATATCTGTCTATCTGCGTCCATTTTATGCCCATATATGGAGTATCTGTCTGTGCCTCCAACTGTGTTGCAGACACAGTGCCGGTTCCCCCTTTAATGCAAATCTCATTATACCTGTTGTCATAGGACCCGTTTTGAACATCTGTTTGCCTGTGTCCATTTATGCCCATATATGGAGATATCTGTATCTGTCTGTCTGCGTCCATTTTATGCCCATATATGGAGATCTTTGACCATCTGTTTGCCTCTGTCCATGTATGTCCATATATGGAGATATCTGTATCTGTCTGTCTGCAATCCATTTTATGCCCATATATGGGGGCATTCATTTTATGCCCATATATGGAGAACGCGCGTGCCCGTGGGACGAACGGTTCTCGAGATACGCGGATTACATACATACATACACACTCACAGAGATTTTTTGTTTCGGGCGGCCCAGCTTCTAGTCGGCGACCTGGCCAACTCGGAACAATGTAAATAGGGAATGAATGCCCCGCCCTTTAATGCAAACCCCATTATACCTGTTTTCATAGGACCCGTTTTGACCATCTGTCTGCCTGTGTCCATTTATGCCCTTATATGGAGATATCTGTATCTGTCTGTCTGTCGGCGTCCATTTTATGTCCATATATGGAGATCACTGCAGTTATAGTTCTGGGTCCATTTTATGCCCATATATGGAGATATCTGTCTATCTGCGTCCATTTTATGCCCATATATGGAGTATCTGTCTGTGCCTCCAACTGTGTTGCAGACACAGTGCCGGTTCCCCCTTTAATGCAAACCTCATTATACCTGTTGTCATAGGACCCGTTTTGAACATCTGTTTGCCTGTGTCCATTTATGCCCATATATGGAGATATCTGTATCTGTCTGTCTGCGTCCATTTTATGCCCATATATGGAGATCTTTGACCATCTGTTTGCCTCTGTCCATGTATGTCCATATATGGAGATATCTGTATCTGTCTGTCTGCAATCCATTTTATGCCCATATATGGGGGCATTCATTTTATGCCCATATATGGAGAACGCGCGTGCCCGTGGGACGAACGGTTCTCGAGATACGCGGATTACATACATACATACACACTCACAGAGATTTTTTGTTGACTCATGTGGCGTACGTGATGTCAGAGCCTTTTATGAAGTGATGTCACAATGAGTCAGAGCTTTCGCCGATTTCCTCCGGAACAGCCTGATGTCAACAATCAACCCCGCATAAGGAGATTCTGAACGTTTCGCGCCGGTTCGGGAAAAACGCGCGTCGGGTCGGGTCGAGACCCGGCACTGCACTCCGCGCCGCGGCGGGGAACGCGCGTGCCGAATCTGAAGCCGGTGGGACGAACGGTTCTCGAGATACGCGGATTACATACACGCAGACAGACAGACAGACAGACACGCAGAGACTTCTCGCATTTATAGATAGATATAGTGTATAGTAAGTGAATGAGACCCAAACTTACTCTAGCTGTCAAAGATTCTCCTAGGAATGTTGAATTTCAAACGTAGTTAGATATGTTACTAGACACTTTCACGAACACATTGGTGAAGAAATTGTTTGGCAAGGAATTTATTCCCAGCTTTGACATGTATTCTGATAACATTCCCTGACTATGGCTCACGTGTGTTATTTTCATCACAATGCCATTAGATAAATCGGACATAATAGTTTTTCCTCTTACCCTCTCCTGCAGGTGCTTCTTCAGCTAAAAAAGTTAAGTATACAATAAGTTGGCCAATAAATATATCCTTAATATTGACTATTGATAAACAATAGACTTTTATTTCGTGTCGATGCATGTTAAAGGATAACTTTGTTTGTTTTTTTACAACAAAGGTTCATATTTTAGATTTAGATTGTAATTAGAGAAAAGAAAAGTGTTAAAATGTTTTCATTTACAGCTTTCTATCGTTTTAGCGATTGTAATGGCTTTGATTTCAGTGGTTGGGTGCATGCATGCGAGAGGCGAAATATGTATTTTTAGACAAAATAAGCCCATTCCCAAGATGCACCGCAATCTTTCATGGGCAGATGTGACTTATGGGGTCTAGTAGTGTTACTGTAAAGAAATCACTGGCTTATTGTGTCTAAAAAGACATATTTAGCCACTTGCACGCACGCTAAAACTATGGAAAGAAGTAAATGAAAACATTTTAACACTCATCTTTTCTTTTCTCTAATTACAATCTAAAATATGAACCCTTGTTGTAAAAAAAACAAAGTTGTCCTTTAAAGCTATACACTATGTAACTTTCATGTTCTAACCCAGATTCAAACCCTGAACCACATTCAAGTTGATCTTTTTACCACACTGAGCCAATAGAACTTGCGTCAACCAGTAGTGGTCAAACCGGACTACAGGAAATATGTGTACATTTCTCAATAGAAGAGCATGGGGACCAAATTCCACCACCCCAATTGTCTAGTGTTACATTAACATTTTCTATCATACCCCCTAAAAGTTACATAGTTTAGCTTTAAGTGAATGATTTTATATTTTCCTGACCTGGAGCCTTTTACAATAATATCTGTAGCAATGGCATTATAATAAAACATATTTATTATACTTGAAGTACTTGAAACACACACTCAATACCACACGAGTAACACTGTGAATGAATACCAGTGGTGTAAAGTAACTAAATACATTTACTTGTATTTTTTAATTTACAGCAGTATTTCCAATTTTCAGGACTTTTACTTCTGCTCCTCTACATCTCAGAGGAAAATATTGTACTTTTACTCCACTACAACAATTGAAATCTTTAGTCATAAAGTTCAAAACACTGTCCACTTTAGCCCTATATACCGAAGATTTAGTCCATTTGAAAATAGCAGATCTACAAGCTCGCATTGCATCGCAACGCCTTGTATTTTCCATACATTTTGAGCTTGTTAAATGCGACATTCTGCATAATGACTACTTTTACTTTTGGTACTTTTTTTTTTAAAATGTTTTTATCCCACGTTTTTTGCAACCCATTTTTCTCACCCGGTGACTACCTAACCTGTAGTCCTGGTTTTTATGCTGATACTCTACTTGTAACAGAATATTTCTACATTGCAATATTGATACTTTTACTTACGTAAAGACATTTAGTACTCCACCACTGATGAATACACAGAATCTGACCAAGTCACACCATAACACAACTAGCGCCCTTACCAGTCTCTGCATCTCCTTCTGCTACTTCTGCAACTAAAATTATAGTGGATTTGAATTGCGATCAACTAGTAAGACGAACAATAAAACACTTTTTTTTTAAATTCCAGAGAGGAATTCCATGAACATGATATGACAATATCGTCACTGTCGGGCAGAAACCTCGTATCTCCAAGTTTCAAATTTGTATGTTCTTTTCGCAAAGTAAAGCCCTGCTTCATCATGCAAGGCCGTCGCACAAAATAGTGAAAACAGCAGATCTACAAGCACACAATGCCTCGCGGTGCGAGGTGTTGTGTACTTGTAGATCGGCTGTTTTCAGTAGTTCATTTTTAAAATGATAAATACAAAATGAACGGTTTTGGACATACAAGGTTTCCACCCGACAACGACGATATGACATACAGTACACACACAAACACACCATGTCTCTTTACAGTCTTCACCATACATGCCGAAAACATCCATGTCAGTATAGTCAACGACAAAAATGAAAGACGGACAAGTCCATCATGCTATGACATACGTACGGTATAGGGGTGTAACGATATAGTAACTGAATCGAAAATTTGATTTTAATTTGCAATGATCTACTTATCTACTATATCGATATGAAAAAGCAAAACATCGCACCGTTTCATACCGTATCATATTACAATGCAGATAGTCGTTATCGAATCGTTTTGCAACGCAAATAATCATTTGTTTGGAGACTAAGTATGTGTGCCTTGTATTTAGCAATCTTAAGAGAAAATGAAGGGTCTAATTAATTTAACTCTTGGTCTATCGATAAATGTGTGTAATCGCTGTGTTCATGTCAAGGTGCGGGTTTGTCCATACCGACAGTAGGTGTTGAAATATAATGTCCATGTACTGTATTTGCTAGAGAACCAGTGTTTACTTTACTCACTCTGATAAATAGTTACTATATCGATTTTAAATCATTGAATCAAATCGTATAGTATCGCCATGAATGAACCAATATTGTCCATGTATATCGTATCGCTATTAAATGTATCGTTACACCCCTAGTACGGTACATAGAATAGGCTTGTGGTATAAAAAAAGTTTGAGAGACCCTTAATTGTAATATAATAAATATTACTGCCCAAATGATGTACGTTTCTTGTTCTAGCCTGGACTTCAACCCCGCTCTCCTGCACAAGTACCTACATTTTTACTGAGCTACCAGAACCCATGCCTGCTTTTTCAGAGCAGGAATTACTTTTTGACCTTCAGGTCAACATTGGTGTCAGACCAGAAACCGGATCGTGTCAAAGGTTGTGTCCAACCCAGACACAGGATCTAAATGTCTCAATAGAAGAGCAGGGAGACCAAATACAACCACCCCAATTGTATAAGTCAGGGGTCTTCAACAGGGGGTCCGGGACCCCTATGGGGGTCCTCAGAGTTACTACAGGGGGTCCTCAAAATCTTCCAATCTTTGTTATATTAACAACTTGAGAACTGTAAAATAGCAGATCTACAAGCTCACAACGCCTCGCAGCGCGAGGCGTTGTGAGCTTGTACTGTAGATCGTCTATTTTCGGCAAAGACGTTTGGTGTAGAGGAGAAAAAGAGCACACCAAGTACAGAGTGAAAGGTCAAGTTAATTAAGTATTGACGGTTCAAGTGGTTAAATATCTTAAAACACAAATTGACATGAATCCAAAATACACTGATGAGACTATATGGAATCTATGAAAAGGTTGTGGGGGGTCCCTGCTTCATCTCTCTCTCAACTAAGGGGTCCTTGGCCTGAAAACATTGAAGACCCCTGGTATAAGTTATAACTGTATTAACATACTCTACAATTCATATTGGGCAAAATATCCTTTAATTCACACAATAAAAACATAATAGAGCTTTATTCGGGTTAAACTGCAAGGCACACTCGAATACACAAGTATCACTCTGTGAATTAACACATGGAACGAGACCACGTCGCACCAAACCACAACAGGCGCCCTTACCCGGCTCAGGGTTTTCTTCTGCAACTTCTGCAACTAAAATCATAGTGGATTTGAACAATACGAACCACACAATAAATGAACACGTTTTAAAAATTCCATAGAGATGAATTCCACGAGCATGCTATGACAATATGACATACACATGAACACACCACACATCTTTACAGTTCATACATGCTGAAGAAATCCATGTCAGTGGTCAACGACAAAAATGAAAGACGTCCATAATGATGCCGTCACAAACATACATAGAATGGGCTGGTGGTATAAAAAAAGTTTGAGAGCCCCTGTATTATAAAATATTACTGTCCAAATTGCAATGCACTATGTAAGTTAAGTTTCCTATTCTTACCCTGGACTTGAACCCAGGTCTTGTGTGAAAGTACTTAAAGACCCAGTGAAATGAAAAATAAGTTTTTCACACATTTAGAGCTTATACGTGGTAATCATATAGGCATTCCTAACACTAGATGCCAAAAAGAAAATAGAAAATAAACCATTTTTGTGTATATTTATATCAAAGGTCCCTAAATAGGCCATTCTTAATTATTTCCTGTGAACAGAAATTCAAAAAGTGATGACATCGACAGGTCCGCTTGCATATAAATGAACCTTTGATTACATTCACCTGTTTGTTTCCCATTGCCGGAAGGGCTGGTCCCCTCGGATTGGTTCAGAAACACACAGGCTTCCTTTTCAAACTGAAACTTCAAAATAAAATACCCAAAATAGACATTTCATTGGGTCTTTGAATTTCTTTCCACTGAGCTGACAGAACCTGCCTGCTTATTCAGAGCTAGACACTAGGATCTAAAAGACTCAATAGAAGGGCTCTACACGATACATGTTGGCATTTGGCAAAAATATCCTTTTATTCACACAAATAACAACATAACCTTTAACTCCAACATCGAGGTAAACTCAAACGCACACCCAATACCACACAAGAGACGCTGAACGAAGACGCATAAGACAAAGTCAAACCAAAACACAACAAAGCGCCCTTACCCGGCTCAGCTATAACTTCTGCAACTTCTGCAACTAAAATGATATTGGATTTTAATGGTAAACCACTAATGAAGAGGAGACAACGCACACTCAATGCCACACAAGACAAATGCATTCCATGAAAATGTGACAATATCACGTACACGCAAGCACACGTTTCTATTTGGTAAAACCATACAGGCTGGAGAAATCCATGAATAGTCCGTCATACAAAGGTGTTTCTAGCTGGTCAAGACTCACTTTACCATATTTTATCAGCACACACGCACGCACGAACGCACGCACGCACGCACGCACGATTTATATAATTTCCCTACCTGGATTATGGTATTTCTGGTATTTCATTTAGAAATGTGTACAGATATGCTTTACCGTAGCGTTTAAACTATGTTGATACAACGCAAAACCAGCTGTGATCACAGCATTATACATTTATTTTCTAATTCCTATTCAAGGCTACCTATATATACGACATGCTTTATACTAATTAAAATATGTTTCATTTCAACTTCAAAATGGCACCATAAATCAGGTGTGGGGTCACCCAAATATATCCCCCATAAAATGGTTTCCAGGTAGAAAAAAAAGAAAAAAAAGAAAAAAAAAATATATATATATATTGTTGCAGAACCCCTGTATTAAGATCTTACTCTTCAAATGAACTCCTTAAACTAAAGGCACACTCAATACCACACAAGTAACAGTCAACACACTGAATGAGACCAAGTCACACCAAAACGCAACAACTGCCCTTACCCGCCTCAGCTTTCTCTTCTGCAACTTCTGCAACTAAAATTATAGTGGATTTTAATGGTAAATAACAAATAAAGGAGAACATAGTAAAACTGAACCAATTCACCGGATCTGACCAAGTCACACCAAAACGGAACAAGTGCCCTTGACCCACGCGTCTTTCTCTTCTGCAATTTCTGCAAAAAAGTGATGAACGATAACTAAACGATAAACAAACTTTTTAAAATTCCATACAGGTGCATTCTATGAACATACATTATAATAATATTATTGTATAAGACGGTACACACACGCACACCCATGGATCTTCACAGTCTACATGCTGAAGAAATCCATTCATAGTATGTCAGTAGTCAACGGCAAACGTGAAAGAAACACAAGTCCATTATGATGCTGTGACACAAGACAAGACATTATGTACATAGCTATTTCACTTGAGTTATTTTCCAGATTTTCCCTTGGACCTCTTCTGCAGTTGCTTCTTCAGCTAAAACAATTTAAAGATGGGGTGCCACGATCCCCCCCCCCCCACACCCACCAGTTCATTAAGTATGCCTGGTTGTCATGGTGGGTGGTGACCCAGCTGAGGTTAGCCACACCCACAGTGTATGTATGGTAAAGGGGGAGGGGATGAGTTTATGATGTCATTAACTCAGTGTTTTTCGATCAGGCCTTTTGGCTCAGAGGCTTTCAGCTTTCAGGAAGAAACCAAAAATACACAGGGAAGGCAAATTTGCACATTATAACCACACCTGGAGGTCTAAAACCTAAGTCTTATTCGAACGAATGAAACGTAGAAATATCGAGATTTCCCCACTCCATCTTATTAAAGTTGCTATATGCAGTTTTCTGCTGACATAAGCAGGAAACAGGCAATTGCTTATTTTTATTTTTTATTTTTATTTTATTATATTCAGACGGCTAACCATGCTTCCTAAAGAAATGTTGTCTCTGTGACACTTCCTGGGGCCACAATCTGCCTCCAAAACTATTATTTTTATCTGTGAGAAGTTCTGTCATTGGTCTGCTTATTTGGCAGGCCTGCCAAATAAGCAGACCAATCAGGACCGCCTCTTGTTCTTGTTCGGATTGGTTGACCTGTCTGTCAATCCTTTTAGCCCCGGTCGGCTGGTTCATGCACCAATGAGCTGCTAGTGACAGAGCTTCTTACAGATAAAATAATAGTTTTGGAGGCAGATTGCGGCAGAAGCACCACAGAGACGGGGGAGCATTGCTAGCCGCTTGAATATGATAAAATAAAAATAAAACATGAAAATAAGCAATTGCCTGTTTCCTGCTTATGTCAGCAGAAAACTGCTAATAGCAACTTTAACCCTAAACATAATAACCTCCCACTCAATACCACTCGAGTTAAACGGTGTAAATGAATTGAATACACACAGGAGGAGACCCGTGTTGCACACCACAATAGAACACATGCCCTTTCATCCCACCTCAGCTTTCACTGCTTCAAATTCTGCAACTAAAATTAGTGGATTTTAATTACGAACACTAATGAAAAGGAACACTGTTTACATATTAGAAGGTGTATTTTTAAACACACTTCGACAGCTGAACATGTACATGTCGTCAGCAGGCAACACATAAAACCCCAGTGGAGACACGGTACGACCACACATGAACATGACATATGTAGACGTCATGGTATACGACCAAATATTTTCCCAGAACAGCTGAGTAATACTGTATCCATATTCCATAACCACATGAACCCTCACGTCCCTATTCGGGGACCTGTCATAATAGGCGGACATTGGGCAAAGATAGCAAGCTCACAGCGTGTCACGAAGCAACGTGTTTTGAGCTTAGCTTACAGTATATGGGCTATTTTCATGACACAATTTGCTGTGGAGGGGGAAAAAGGAGCGGAGCAATTCAAGTATTGATCCCTGGGGGACCCCAGTCGACAGAGTATTTAGGGTTTAAGTCAGGGATGGGCAACTTTGAGTTTGACGATGGAGAGGGCCACTATAGTTCCACACTCACTCCAGAGGGACGCATACTGTATGTACTTTTTTATTTAAAATGAATGCCCTATACCTCGTCACACAAAAGTAGCAAAAAATTGCTATTTTTGAATTGGAATCGTGAATTGGAATCCTGAAATGTAACATTTGTACATTTGCATTTAGTTATACTTATGTTAACTTTATGAAATTGAAAACAAATACATTGGACATAAAAAAGATTAAACTACAATATAGATGAAAGTAATTGGAGCGTGTCGTGTTTGAATGTTTGGAAATGCTTAGAATATCAGTACCGATATTAACCTGCGGGCCGCATTAAGGGAAGGTGAGGGCCGCATGTGGCCCCCGGGCCAGTTGCCCATAATATGGTTTAACCCATTTAGGCCTAGAATTATTGACTGCTTTAACCAGTGAAAAATAGCAGATATACAAGCTCACAGCGCGGCACCGAGTGCCGCGCTGCGAGCTTGTAGATCTGCTATTTTTGAAAAAAAGTCTTGAAAATGTGTGCAAATCTTTGAATATGTGTATTTTCAAAGCGAACGGTTGTAACTCAAATTTTGCTTCTGGGTTGTCCCTGGAACTAGATATTTTGAGATGCGGGTCCGTGGCCAAATAAATATCATTTTGGGGGTCCTTCACATGAAAAGGTTTGAGAACCACTGACATAGAAGTCTCTCAAGAACAGACTAACTGAGCTCCAGTTAAGTGAAAAGGACCTTTTCTTTGACGATGGCTAAGCCAGATTGCTGAAATAGAAACATAGGTTTTTTCCAAAAATCTTAGAAGGATTCAAAAGACACTTATAGAATCGGGTCAAAATTCTAATTTTCACGATTTTTCAAAAATAGCAGATCTACAAGCTCGCAGCGCGGCACTCGGTGCCGCGCTGTGAGCTTGTATATCTGCTATTTTTTTATATTTAAAGCATAAAATATTGCGTCATAATGTGTTCAGGTCTAAATGGGTTAAGTGGTTAAACAGCTGTGGAGACCAATATTTGACAAGGCTACAAATACACGCCTTTTAATCAAACCTTATAGATGCAAATGTGTGTTTGTAGAAACGCACACATTTCTGAGCAAACCCGTATGCCATGGCATGCTGGCATACAGGTCACAGTACACATGTTCTAGAGCTTAGGAATCGAGTCATGCTCATTACACACCATCAGGAGGTGGGGCGTCTGTTGCGTGACATGGAAGGTTGACATGGATATGTAAACAATAACGTGAGAAGGTGAGAACCATGATCAAGCCACTGTGGGGACAATGTCAAGTTAGGAAAAGGTCACAAGAAGTGTTATAATGAAGGTGACTTACCCCCTCCCTCTGGTGGGGCTGCTGAAAAAGATTGAAAGAAAGAAAGAGAAAACAACATTAACATGGATTACTCCGATTGAATGTTTTGTTGTAGTTTGATAAGCACATTTAAGAATGAATTCAAACAGTGCCATATACACCCTGATGATGTTTAAACCCGTTTAGGCCTAGAGTTATCGAATGCTTTAACCAGTGAAAAATAGCAGATCTGCAAGCTCACAGCGCGGCACCGAGTGCCGCGCTGCGAGCTTGTAGATCTGCTATTTTTGAAAAAGTCGTGAAAATTTGCGCAAATCTTTGAATATATGTATTTTCAAAGTGAACGTTTGTAACTCAAAGTTTGCTTCTGTGGTGGTCCCTGGAACTAAATATTTTGAGATGGGGGTCCGTGGCCAAATACATATCATGTTGTGGGTCCTTCACATGAAAAAGTTTGAGAACCACTGACATAGTAGTCTCTCAAGAACAGACTAACTGAGCTCCATTTAAGTGAAAAGGACCTTTTCTTTGACGATGGCCAGCCAGATTGCTGACATAGAAACAGGTTTTTAAAAAAAATCTCAGAAGGATTCAAAAGACACTTATAGAATCGGGTCAACATTTTCACGATTTTTCAAAAATAGCAGATCCACAAGCTTGCAGCGCGGCACTCGGTGCCGCGCTGTGAGCTTGTTTATCTGCTATTTTTCAATTAGTTAAAGCACAAAATAATGATACACCATAATGTGTACCCGTTCTGAGTGGGTTTTAAAGATGTACTTTCATATAGGCCTACTGACACGTTTACAGAAGAAACAGAGCACGGAGTCGCATGCATATCCCGATAATTATACCAAATATACACATTTCATTTGAATACAGTTTAAACACAAAATAAATCCAAAACATTATTTACCCCCTATAGCAGTACCATTAAAGGGATAGTTCACCCTCAAAATGACTTTTTGCCCCTCGATTACTCACCCCATGGAGACTTCAATTCGTGGATATTTCTTAGTTTATGTCGCATTCCTAAGACAACAATTTGAGGAGACTCTTTGTGTCTCCATAGGGAACAAAGCAGGCTTTTGTGTCTCCATATTGGGAACCACTGCTGGTCATCAATTATTTATTGGCTTAGGAATGGAGCAAAAACAAAAATATATCCATGAATTCAAGTCTCCATGGAATACAAAGAAAATCTATTTTAAAACACATTAATACATATTAGTTACTGGGTAAGTAGTAAATCTTTTAAATTAATCTTTCATAATCAGATGGGGGTGTGGGGGTTGGAGGTATAGCCCCCAGAACGGCTTGTAAACATTGAAGCGGCCGCCCTACTGGCCAAAGCTGGAATTTCAGGCGGGGTGAAACATACATGCACGCGCATAAGAGCACGCCGCTGGGGGCTACAATAGGGTTCAATGGACGTCGACGTCGTTCGTGACGTCATTACGTCTCAACGTCAAATATTTTGGCCTCTAGGTAGAGGCAAATTTCCCCCAGAATGCACCTGGATTAGCTACTTCTGCATGCTTCAAAACGCCACTGAGCACTTGCATTGAAATGATAGCTGGGGGCGGGGCTGGTCCGCTCTCTATATACTCTATAGACTATGGTCTAATCAGCACTGCGAGCTCTCTCGAATGCGCCTCTCCCTCCATTTCGGCGCCCCCTCTAGGGTGGCGCTCTAGGCGGCCGCCTAGCTCGCCTATAGCTAAAAACGGCCCTGAGAGGATGTGGATATGGGGTTATGAAAAAAAAAAAAAAAAAGAAGAATTCAGGCCAAATGCCAAATGGGTGCATGTCATTTTTCTAGTCTTTCTTCATTTGAAAACCTATATGTTCCCCTTCCAGCCCTACTTTATTATATTTATCCAGCTGTTGCTCCGGAACAGATATCCTTAATATATTTATTGGCTATTTCAGCTATGTTTACTTAAGAGTATATCTGATTTCACAGTGCAGCTAGTTATCTTGGACTGTAAATCAAGAACTCAAAGCTGCCAGAGGACCAAAATGGTCAAGGTGGGAAACTGTGTGACAGTGTGCAGTGCACAACCCCACCTCACAACCCTCTTTGAAACTGATCTCTCAGCAACAGTTTCAGCGTGACTTCAGGGTTCTTTAATCGTCCAGTTATTTAAGGCACTGGTTTCCAAAACACTGGGCCGGGAGTGGGACGCATTTTTATGGGTGGGTCCCTTTACTTTTTGTTTCCCACAATTAGTTTTTAATATTTTTTTCAAAAAGTTTGAAATAAAAAAGCAAATTTTGTCATGAATTAAAAACAGTCATTCCTGTAATTTCATGGAGAAATCAAAATAACATCTAAGAAATTCCATAAATTAGGACACAAATGTTTAAGGAGTAGTGAAAATAATAGCTGATCTACAAGCTCATAACGCGGTCTGCTGTTTTCACTAGTTTGGGTCCCGGTAAACGTCTTAATTTCTCTTTTGGGTCATGCACAAGCTAAACGTTTTGGGAACCACTGATTTGAGGAATGGAGAGGCTCCTATACTGCCTCCCCCTGGAGAGCAGAGCCCAGGATTACATAGGCAATTAGCACTGGGTGAAAATGGGTTACGAAATCGTGGGATAAAAAATTACAAAAAAAAGGAGAGGCTCCATTTCCAATTTTTTATTCAAAAATGTTTTTTTTTTGTTTTGTTTTGTGGACAAGGTGGAAGCGAGGTCTAGGTTTGTGAGTATACAGTCAGTGTATTTGTTGTGGCCCAACGTCGGTAAAAGCACGCCCTCAACTGAAATAGATGAATATCATATCCCCACACCCCAGCCGTCTGTGCGGGGCTCACTGCATTACTGTAATGTCAGGGAAAGGCCAGAGGAGTCTTGTGACATGCTGAAGTCACTCCAGTTCCTCTGAGTTGTTGCCTTGAATGGTTTGACTCATCAACCTCTATTTTACAATCAATGGTATAAAGTAACCTAAGCACATCTCGGATCCTAATCATGTACTTTTTCTCCACTACAATCATTTGAAAAAACTTGAGTTACTAGTTGCTTTGCAGATATAAATAATAATAAAACACACATGAACCACTTTAGCACTATTTTATACCTTTGCTATTTGAAAATAGCCGATCTACAAGCTCGCAGCGCGTCACGATGCGACGCGTTGTGAGCTTGTAAATCTGCAATTTTCAAACATTTTGTACTTTTGTTTTTGATACTTTAGGTACATTTTGATGTCAATACTTTTGTACTTTTACTCAAGTACATTTTGAATTCCAGACTTTTACTTGTAACGGAGTATTCCCTGTCCTCACTCCTGAGTCCTGTCTTCACTCCTGATTGGATAAAATTGGTGTTCCGGTGGCCTGAACATTGAATTTCTGCTTTAATAGAGACACACGGGCGCCTACAAATTCACGCCCCCTATATTGTGATAGCGGCCCCACTTCGGGTAAGGAAGAACGGTGCACTGCAGCTGCCAATGCAATCCCAATGAGAGGCATCGTGAAATATCATAATTTCAGTGGTTGACTGCTGAGGCCATAGCGATTTTTTTTTTGTGTTCTAATAAAGTGTCCCATGAGTTTAATTTTGCCTCTTTAAAGTGGAATATCTGTCATCTTGATACACTACCTACAATATACTTTAATATACTTCATCTGTGAGTCAAAAGTGCTAGCATTGGAAATCTTAAGTTTAGGTGGTCGCATGGACGCATCCCTTGAGGTTTTCAATACCCAGATACGCTTGTCTCTCGTGTATAATTAGGCTGTTTATTTTTGGGAAATGATCGCATCTCGCTTCTTCCAAACGGAGTCTTGCAGGTTATTTTTTGGTTAATACTAACCTGGAGAATTCACTCTGTAGTTGAAAAAGTCTGGATCTTCAAAGTCGGCGCTCATAAACGCACAGCAGTAAAGACAGTGATGTCACTGAAAAGCGACAGGTTGTCTGCCGTTTCCCCTCTTCTCTGTTAACATTATGGGTAACCCATTCAAGTGGCAAATTAAATGTGACACACATCATGTATTTAGCAAACGACAAGAAGATATGTTGTCAGGTTCAGGCCATACATTTGAAAACATATTTTTATTTAAATCAATATAGTCTTCAGTTCATGTAGGATTATTTTAATATTAGGCTAACCACAGCTGAATTGCAATGACTTTCTATGGGCTGGCTTGCAGTTCACCGTTCTCCCTTACCCGAAGCGGGGCCGCTGTTTCAATTGTGGGCGTGAATTTGTAGGCGCCCGTGTGTCTCTATAGTGAAGAGCTGGCCCAGGCGGTTGGCGTAACGGTCTGGGCACCCCTGCCCTTTTATCCGTCTGCAAAAAGTGCCCTTTCCAGACCATAAATGCAGTTTGTACCGGTATATGGTGAGAGATATGCAAATGTCTCCTTTCCCTGCCATACCTGAAGGCAGCTTTCAAGAGAATTGCCTTGTCTAAACTCTCCTGAACTTGAATGCAGCATCTTATGTTGATAAAATTGCCCTCTCTGTGTAGAAATCCATGCCGTTATGCATCAACAGTATTGACTAGATTATGCTTAGTTCAGTGTGGTAATACTCACTGAAAATAATTTTCGATATTTTCAATATTTTTCACCCTTTTAGAAATGTCAGCCCCTGCCTCTTTAACATTCTCTTCACGTCCCGGTCCCCCATCTCTCTCCCCATTTCCTGTCAGTCTACTACAGTAATATACCAATAATTTGACTGCCATCAAATCATGAACATGGTGGTTCTGGAGTTCCTATTAAAACAAATGGATTTTGTATCCAAGACTCTCTATGTAAGTATGTAGGCCTGTCTCTAATTTATTTTCTTTTTTTCTTTCTTTTTTTCTGTGGGTGTATGCAGAGACTGGGGTCACATGGGGACTCCTTTAAACTGCAAGAGAACCCCAGAGCTACCATAATGATACCAGTTGTGATGTCATCTTCAGAATAAAACAGCAAAATAACCACTAAGACTCCCTAATCGGGAGATAAGCGATCGTCAGGTCGGCCTGATGGTGGCGCTAAATGGGACAGATCCATGATGACATGACTCTAGACATACTGTGTACCGCTTTGCGTGATTTTAGGGCAAAATGTGTAGGAGCAGTGTCCAAAAATGTGTTTTGCAAGAATCAGCCTCATGGTGGCGCTAGAAGAGGGGCATGTGAGAAGTGAGGGGTGGAGGTTGTGGTTTGGCAGCCAAGGAGCGTGTGTGCAAAGTTTGGCATGGATAGGGGCAACGGTGGCGGAGATATGAGCAGGGGAAAAGTGTGACGTGACGGACAGACTGACAGACAACTACTGATGTCTATTAAAAGTTGTGCTAGTTACGTTTTTTACTTTATATAGTCGACCAGCGGGTTCACACAAAATTTGTCAAAGTTCTATCATTACATTTTTTTTCCCCATTTCCCACTTAACTACATACCCCTAGGCGTACACAAGCCCTCATTTGAGGTTTAAAATGTACCCAAGCGTGTTCAAACATGATAGAATTATGTGTTATTATTTTTATATTGTCACGACGACAATAATGTAATATACAGTAATGATCCTTACACACATGAACCCCATCAGCCCTATTCTGGACCAAAATAGCTGATCTACAAGCTTGCGTTGTGATCAGCTATTTTTGGCTAAAGGTTTTTGTGTACAGTGCAACTCAGGGTCCAAGTGGTTAAACCTTAGAGCAGTGATTCCCAAGTTAAGTCACATCTGCTTGGGTTGAAAAACGTTTGATCTTTGAATTGATATGACAGGCAACATTCTTGAAATATTGTCACAAATTGCGAATATATAATATTAAAAAAGGGTCACATTGTCACCCTTTGTGAACTTCTTGTAGATACTGGAAGTCTTCCCCCCCAGTGGTTAATGCAGTCCCCAAACAGTGCAGTCAGTTTCTGGTAAGTTCTCCCACTCCAAACTGCCGGATGCATGCGCTGTAATTGATACATGTTGGGCAAGGCTAGTATGACCTGCATGTGATATCTGCATTCTGCTGCCAAACGCATTCCTATCAACACCTACCGTATTGATACCTACTGACATCATTACCTGCTTTGGTTTAGGCTGAGATTCTGCACTATATACAAACATGACTCCTTAAACCCATTTAGAACGGGTACACATTATTGTGTATCATTATTTTATGCTTTAACTATTGAAAAATAGAAGATATACAAGCTCACAGCGCGGCACCGAGTGCCGCGCTGCGAGCTTGTAGGTCTGCTATTTTTTTTTTTATCGTGAAAATTTGAATTTTGACCCGATTCTATAAGTGTCTTTTGAATCCTTCTATGGTTTTTTGAAAAACCCTATGTTTCTATGTCAGCAATCTGGCCAGCCATCGTCAAAGAAAAGGTCCTTTTCACTTAAATGGAGCTCAGTTGGTCTATTCTTGAGATACTATATGTCAGTGGTTCTCAAACCATTTCATGTGAAGGACCCCCAAAATGATATGTATTTGGCCACGGACCCACCATTCAACATACTTAGTTCCAGGGACCACCCAGAAGCACAATTTGAGTTACAAACGTTCGCTTTAAAAATACATATATTCAAAGATTTGCACACGTTTTCACAACTTTTTCAAAAAATAGCAGATCTACAAGCTCGCAGCGCGCGCTGTGAGCTTGTATATCTGCTATTTTTCACTAGTTAAAGCATTCAATAATCCTAGGCCTAAATTAAAACATGACTCCTTAAAGGCTTCTTGATACTATAATGCATTTATTTTTTACGGTTATGGTTTTGTTCCAGAAACAAATGACTGGAGCATTTTGAGGGGAGGATTGCATACCTACGCAGTATAAAAACAGCAGAGGCAGAGAGGAGAGGAGTCACCAAATGACAGCTTTATGTACAACCTGTTTTATGTCCCCGTATTGACAGATGTCAAGTGGACTACCTGACCTTGCCAAACATCCATGAATCACCGGCTCTCTCATTGTCAAAACTGATATATGGTCCTAGACGTCTGCCACGTGTGTGGCTGTTTACATATTGAACAGTTATGTATGGCATATTTAGAGCATGATATACAAACAACCAGACCATCAAGGTCATTCATTGCTTGCAGTGGCGTCAGTTCAGCAAAAAGCTAAGGTATGGCAACATGACTGGTGTCTTCAGTCATGTTGCCATACCTTATAGCAACAGGCATGATGAATTTATTTTAAGAAGTACATTGAATTTTTTCCCCCTTGTAGCCAAGGTATGGCAGCTGCCATACCTTGCCATACCCAATTGACGCCTCCGGTCATTCCTTTCTTGTATAATAGGCCTATGATGTCTTTATATGTCTTGATGAGTTATATACACGGTACCACAATGGAAACAAGCCCTCAGGGCTTTTTGTGTTATCCTTTTAGCATTATTGTATAACTGCACATCTGTACTTTTTTGTAAACGGTAGCCTACTTTTAGCACAAAAAAAAGTATTCAATCCATTAGGAGTAGGCCTACCAAATGCATAGACCAGAAAGGTTAGACAGCCACAGGGTTTCAAAACCTGTGCCTTTTCTGAATTGTCCTGTAACTCCAATCTTTTGACACTTTCGGTGGAGTAAAACAAACTATGAGTAAAACAAATTCCAATCTGTGTCTTAATATCAGAGTCTGCAGTGAAGAGCCTTCACTGCAAATTTTAGTTGATAAGCTATCCACCTGGAGGCCATCATAGTCAGTCACGGTGAAGTCCTATCACTGTGACTGACTGGTCTAGATCGACCAATCAGTGAACGGGATAATGGGCCGATCTGTCTGATAGTAAAAATAGAGAGTCAGGGTTCACGGTGGATAGCTCTTCACCGCGAGTAATGACGTAATGTTGTAGTTTTATGACTTAAAAAGACTACACCGCGGTGGATAGATTATCACTGCGGTGCCTACTATGATAGGGGCTTTAGAGGAGGGCTGTGGACAGTTCAGTAACCTGCCTACCAGTGATGTAGGCGGGTGCGAAAAATGGGTGAAGTTAAAGTGTGAGGTGTTCAGCTGACTGTGAATGACTTAAAGAGCTCATGTTAATCCACTGCTCGGATCTAAAACAAACAAACATGCACTAGAAGGCCCAAATGGTAACAACACCTCATCACTGATGCAAGTTCACGTTGCCTTTAGCTATGACTGAGTCGCAATTCTAAAAGCAAACCACACAATATTCTAATAATGGCAGCCTCACCAATTAGCAGGAATCGCGCAGCAATTATGGCATTATAGATAGCATTTCAGCTTTGCGCAGAGAAACTGGTATATTTAGTCGTAGGCGTGCTATATTTAGAGGGCAACATGTGATCCAGCACTGATGTAACATGACCATACACAGTAACCTTTCAAAGGAGTCTTATAAGGCTACATCTGGGGCCGCGGGGGTAATGATACGGTAAATGACTGTATTGTTGATTACATTTATTCACAGCAAATGAAGTCATATGCCCTTATTTCTATGCTTGGTTTGGTATCCTCATCTTGCAGTAAAGTGTTAGAGATGTTAGACACTGGAGACGTGTAACAAACAGGGACGTTTGCTCCAGGGGCGTCAATTGGGTATGGCAGGGGTATGCAGCTGCCATACCCTGGGTCCAGGGGGGAGAATAGGCCTACAAGTTACTTTAAAATATAAATCCAAGAATGTCTCTTTGTCTATCCCTGCTGGTTATTATGTTGTTAAATTACATTAAAATAACTACAAATGCAAAATTTAACAAGGTATTATAATGATATTCTCCCACACGTTTATTCTCCCCATCTTGACAGAATGGTATATTCCCAGGTTCCGCAGGTCAGCTGCACAGGTGCAATGCATTATTGTTAATTGTGGCACGTTTACTACATTATGCCAAGTTTAGCTGCACTTGAACAACCGTTCCAGGCTGCCATATCCAGCCCAAGAAACCATAGAAATTTTGGGGAAAAAAATAGAATGTACTTGTTAAAATAAATGTATCATGCCTGGCTGTTGCTAAGGTATGGCAACATGACTGATGTCTTGCACGCGTGCCTTCACCGGTCATGTTGCCATACCTTACCTTTTTCTGAACTGACGCCACTGGTGTGCTCATCCGTGTGCAAAGCAAAACTGTCATCTTCGTGCACTGTGAAAGAGGAGCAAATGTCACCTCGCAGAGTTCCCTGGGTTTTGCTCCGTGACTTTGATCGAATCTCCGGGTATTTATAGTTTGAAAGCAGATGAGCACTTGGACAGGACCAGGGGAACTTCAGAGAGCGTCTGCGCTTTAATGTGCCCCCATAACGTGTCATCGAGACACAACGCTGAAAGGATTTACGACCATGAAATATAGCGTCACTTCCATTTAGGCCCCTCTCTCCGCACGCCCGTTGACTAGCCCGCTAAAGCCTAATTTACATGTATGCTTAGGTGGAAATGTGCTGCGTTGTGTGACAAAGAAGGTATTTTCAAGGCATTGAAAAAACCGACCGGAGTGAACGGAACCTTCTTGAAGGCGCTGGAGGGATTACGTCATGATTTAGCACAGTTGAGAGTTGCGAGTGGCATATGATTAAACTTGATATGCTGCTCGAGCATGGTCAAGGAAAACACGAAGAGAAAAGGTCAGGGGTTATGGGGTGCGGTTGGAGGGGGTATTTTTAGCACGTTGGCAGGGGGGGAGGACCGCAACAGAGGTTGAAAGACGGAAATGGGAGGAGGAGTGGTTGCCTGACTGTAGTCTGTCTCTCATCTTCTAAGTAAACCGAGGATAGGTAGTAGATAGGTAGATACGTATACGGTATGCGGTAGATAGATAAATAGATAGATGTCTGTCTATCATACATGCATATCGTCGTTGTCGGGTGGAAACCTTGTATGTCCAAAACCGTTTGTTTTGTATTTATCATTTTAAAAATGATTTAAACTTGTGAAAACAGCCGATCTACAAGCACACAACGCCTCACGGTGCGAGGTGTTGTGTGCTTGTAGATCTGCTGTTTTCACTACTTTTGTGCAACGGCCTTGTATGATGAAGCAGGGCTTTGCTTTGCGAAATAAATGTACACATTTGAAACTTGGAGATACGAGGTTTCTGCCCGACAAGTGACGATATACTTACATACAGAATACACACACACACACGCACACGAAACATGCACAAACGCGGACACACACACACACACACACACACACACACACACACACACACACACACACACACACACACACACACACACACACACACACACACACACACACACAGTAAAAACACAGAGTAAACACGCGCACGCACGCGCGCCCAGTCGCAAACACACATTTTGCCACTAAACTCGTATTCATAATATTTTTAAACTCATTAAATCTGCATCTTTCCTAGACTTCACACGACTCCGGAGCTCTGTTGTCTCTCCAACAAATATTGTTCTCTACGGAAAACCTAAAGCAGTGGAGCTCATGAATTTTAACGATACACGGTATTTGAGCCCTGCGCTGCCAAAGGCAGAGTGCAAACACGATCAAAGTGAGATCTCACAGTGCCAAAATTCCGTATCCTGTGAGAGAGTAAAAATGGACTCGGGATTTTGGAAGTGTATATCTGTGTTAAGCCTAATTTATGCTTTGTCGCACGACGGCGTCGCACGCCGAAAATAGCTGACCTACAAGCTCACTCAAAACAACACGTCGCGGATGTATGAATCGGGCCTCGCATGGACGAAAAAAACAACAACTGGCTATCACAACTAGAGCCTGGTTATTTTGTACAGCCAAAATATGAAAGGAACATACTTGAGAAAATACATTCTAGCTCACAGTCGCGCCGTGGAGCATTGTGAGGTTGTGGATTGGCCGTTTTCACTATTGGTCTATATATAGGGTCATGGCGGTTAAATAATGATAAGGACAAGGACAGATGAGCATGCGGATAACCATGACAACCAGCTACCAATGACCACACCAGAGCTGCAATCAATTTAATCCAACAGCCACTGTCCACTGCAGACAAGCCAAGGGTGTGAGGGGATGGGTGCAGGGACGTGCTGGCCATTGGGAACAGCTGGTTTATTCCCGGCCGGTCCAGGCCGGCCATTAGGAAAAAAAAATACAAATAAAATGTCGGCCTTCGTTCCATTTTGGGGGCTGGGCGGCCAAATCGTCACTGTCGGGCAGAAACCTCGTATCTCCAAGTTTTAAATTTGTACGTTTTTCGCAAAGCAAAGCAAAGCCCTGCTTCATCATACAAGGCCGTCGCACAAAAGTAGTGAAAACAGCAGATCTACCCCCACACAACGGGCGTTGTGTGCTTGTAGATTTTTATAGACTTTTAAAATGGTTTTGGACATACAAGGTTTCCACCCGACAATGACGAAATATAACTCATGTAATTGGCCCACTGGCTTGTCACGATCTGAAATGGCAAATCTTTGAGTAGCAGCAGCACTATAGAGAGAGATCTCTCTCTATAGCGCGCAATGAGGGCCTCTACAACTCCTTTTCCCGGGCTGAATCAGGGGCCCAGCATGTCCCTGGATGGGTGCAACACGACCTTGGCGCCCGTAAAAATTAACAGCTAACATTCTCACTCTACATGGCATCCTCTCCATCACTTGTTAGGGGTTACACCATCATGGCAGTGACAGACAGACATCCCACCAGAGGGGACCACTAAGACGGGCCATAATTATACCCCAAACGACCCCCTTTCCTAAACTGTGCCATGGTGTAAAATGTCGCGACGATGTCTCTCCATTAGCTCCGTCTTTGACTTCTGCAGAATGATTGAACGGTGTTTTTTTTTGCTTCACGTTGGTTCTGTTCGATAATGATGCAGCCAAATGTCAGCGTGTGCTGGATTGCAGTACCCTACATCATTCAACGTACAGTATGTCGATAGATTATAGTTGTTTTGAGAAACGTGACTTTCTGACATATTCTTGGAGCCAGTCTCCACCTCACATCCATGTTATTTTGTTGGTGTTTAGGTGAATTGCTTACTGTATGCTTTGGGTCGTTGTCCTGAAAGCAATTTTTTTTGGATGTGGTGGTATCAAGTGTTAAGTTAAAGGCATTTTGTTGTTGCTGTATTTTGATTTGGAGAGTCCCTTGCGACCTTTCAGAGTTGGCATATAATGTAAGCTGCCATAATTCTTTTGATAGGTTCAAATTCAGCCAGCATTATCACAATATTAACGGCCCCCTGGATTGATGTCACGGTACCTGTCCAACAATGTATGGCATTCAAAGGTCAACATATGCCGTTGCCAATTGGGAAACCACTTGAAATATAGTGTTGCACTGTAGGAGTGGCCAGACCAACCCAATGACATCATAGCAGGGAGTCTGCAGTCTTCAGCAGTACATTGTTTATGTAAGAAAATAAGGAGTCATTTTCAAACAGTTACAGTTTTTGACATTCTGACATATAATATAACGATATATTTTAACATGATGTGTCCATGTATTGAGGTAGACATTTCCTAATAATATTTTAGCGCGATATTTATTTATATCTTGTGTTGTTGCTATTACACTAAAGGAACCATTGCGATAGTATACTGCAACTTAGTTCGAGTTATAATGAGACATCATGTGCATGTTCAACTGTCAGTTGTCTTTTCTTAATGGCCCACACCATTAGTGCTCCCCGATGCATCAGTCAGAGGTTATCTTAATCGGCTGTCTCCTCTTTAGCGCTACTGCCTTGCGGTAATTAACTGGGTCACGCAGAAGTTTAAATGACAAATGTGACACAGCTCTGAGTTTGAACCTCCACGGAGTTCATTAGTGCTTCCTCAGCAGACAAGATTCCAGTCCAGTACCAGTCCACTTCCATTCCATCACTATACTTTACAGGCGTGAACCACCTGTTCCAGTGTCCATATTTTCCACTGATCCACAGTATGCACCATGCATGCTCTTCCCCAGTTACACTGCTCTTTTAGGGCCTTCTCTTGCTCTCCAGAGTCAAGTGTTCTTTTGTTACCGTATATATACATCGTAATAACTGTTAGCTCAACTAGTCATACTTGATTGATGAGCTAATTGAAATGATGGTTTCACCATGACCTGACTCTCTTGATTATACAGTGTATTTTGGATACATTTGATATTATCTATTTGTTATCTATTCTATTATCTATTTTATCTATTATAAACTTTATTTTATAATTGAGAATGCATTAGTTTCAAACATTTTAGGCTCCGCAGCATCCAAAGACGTGTATTTGCAGAATTTAAGAAATCTGAAATGATGTAATACTGCAGGCTGTAGTTACTGTACTTTCAACATTGCATCCATTCAGAGTAACCCTTTAAAAAAAACATCTCCATTAACTATTCAATCAATCAATCATTTTGACCCCTCGAATCCTTTCATCAGACAAATCACCATAACAGATACTTTAAAAGCAAAAAGTAAACGTAAGTGCATACCTGCATCAGTAGGCTCGGGCATGGTTATCCCAGTGTCTTCCCTTCACAGCTTGAAGAGTGAGCTCCTGCGGGGCTTATTCCTTTTTATTTCTACTCCCTCTCACTGTTATTCAAAGCTCTCTTGGCACTCAAGTCACCCACACCCACCAGTGAGCAAAGGAGCGGAGAGGGTGCAAGCGAGAGAGAGAGAGAGAGAGAGAGAGAGGGAGGAGAGGCGAGGCAGTCACTTGAAACTCCTCAAGAGTACAGGGAATTGAAGCACGGGGAGAGTGATAATGTACGAGAGACAAGAGAGAGACTGTGGTGAAAGAGATTTTTAGTCCGTTTACGAGGAGATTGATGGACTGAACTACTGTGTGCCATGCATGAGATGACCAGCATCTAACCGCGTCTCCGACAGCTTATCTAACACTATGTACCCCAAAACATAGAAGGTTGTCGCCTCTCGAAACCGGATTAAGTTCAGATCAGGATCAAGTGGTGTTCACAAATAGTTTTATTTTTACTTCATACTTCGCTCACTGGTACAGATGTAGTTGGTTGCTGCCAGATATTGCAATCGAACCCAGAAAGTTTAAACAATCACACGAAGTGTCCTGAGGATGTCTAAAATCAATTGCCCTGTTGACAAAGGCCAGTAAACTCACACCACTTGGAGCTCCAAGTTGGTTAAAACAAAGCATTCTTTGCAGCTGCTATTTGACCCAGGTCTAGTCATGATTGATGATCATGGCATAACCTCGCAGTATGAAAGTATAAATCAAGGTCATCGCCTGTTTTTAATATTCTTCTCTGTATACTATTAATCTAATATTGAAAATGATCAAATCAAATCCAAAAGTGAAAGCTTTTTGTATGCTTCTGCACAGCATGTTGTAGCGGTATGTATAGCCCACATTGCAACTGTACATTATGTTGTGTGATTGATCATTTTTGACTAATTAATTAATCGATGGCGCAAAGACCTACTATAGGATACACAGGGCTATCCGAATAGTCTGTCTCTAGCTGCGTCTGAGGAACGCCAACATTCAGCCGTCCCGAGCCATGCAGGCTGCCAGGCTGCATAGTGCCTCATTCTAAGGTTACCTCGACCAGCAGTGTCTGGCTCCATATTCAGTGACATCTTGTGGTGAAAATGCATGCACGAGGAATGTCTTCATTACTGCTTGTCACCCGCCCCCTCAGCCAGCAGCAGAAATGTGCGTGTCTCAACAGCCAGAGACTCTGTGGAGACAAGTGTCCCCACTGATCAGGTCTGGTGTAAATCTGTGAAAGTTCCACGAGGACATGCCCCCCGCACGAGACCGCCAAAGGATAGAGTTTCAGCTGAAGTGACGGAAATTGCTGTGGACAAATAGAGCCAGGAGAAGGATTAAAAGGTGGCGTTACAAATCAGATTCTCTAGATAACATGCAGGCTTGAAGGCAGCCCTCGCTTCACACTCCCCGGGCCGTCCCATGCTGAACTGCTCTCCTGCTAATTGGGAGAAACATCATTTTAAGATTGAGACAAAGTGTCAAAAGTGTGTAAGGGACAAAGGTAAAATAACTGAATGTGTGGCCTTTCAAGAAAAAAAAAGTCTGGGGGCACGGTGGCGCAGTGGTTAGCGCTTCGTCTCACAGCTAGAAGGTCCTGGGTTCGATCGCTGTGGGTGCTGGGGACGTGTTCTCTCCTCCGCGTCATCAGCGCCCACACCCTAGGTGGGGTTGGCGATAGGGCCTTTCTGTGTGGAGTTTGCATGTTCTCCCCGTGTCTCCTAGGGTTGAAACCCTCACAAAAACATGCATTAATCCTGGTCTCAATAATGCCTCCCCCTGGCCAGCCGGGGCGCCTGATGGAGGGGAAAGGAACTGGTTGGATTAACGTGTTCCTTCCATGTGCTACGTCCATTCCAGGGATATCCCCCCTGTCAGGTGAAAAGAAACAACTTGGACTACCCATGCATTGAAGGAAGCATGAGGTTTGTCCGTTGTCTCCCCAGGCGCGGCAGAGGGAGAGCAGAGCCCAGGATTACATAGGCACTGGGTGAAAATGGGTTACAAAATCGTGGGAGAAAAATTAAGAGGAAAAAAAAAAGTGTGTAAGGGACAAAGGTAAAATAACTGAATGTGTGGCCTTTCAAGAAGAAAAAAAAAGTCTGGATTTTACTGAAATAATTATCTATTCTACAGTAAGTCAGAACTGAGGCAAATGTGACACTACAGTGAAACGAGTTCAGTTGGAGTGCCGGTAACCTGAATGGTCGGAACAACTTAGTCAGACCCTTATTTTCACAGAATGCTTGGTACTTACAGTATATTACGTTCGGAACTGGTGAGGCAAAAACAGTTAAAACAACAGAGGCACACAATCTGTAGCGCATGAGGCACCGTTCAGCCGGTTAAAACCTGTCTAAGACTAAATTTTGAGCATATATTTATACAAAAAATAGAGTTTTAAAAGCATGGGGTAGGTCCTTTAAATTGGCACTTTAGAAATGTGAAGACACCCACTACACACTTAAACGTTATGTTGGTTTGTTTACAGTTGAGTGAGAAAACAATGTTTCACATTAAGTTAATCATCTGGGGACCCCCCAAAATAATTGTGGGGTCGTGTGTGATGTGATGACGTCATCAAACGATAAAGTCGACTTCAACTCAACTTTTTACTGAGTCGAGTCGACTTGCAAAAAAAAAGTTGTTAATGCCCTAGTATATTATACACATAATTACCAAATATTATAATGTCAACTTTGTTTGCCATCTACAAAAATAATAGCTTATACCAATATCTTTTTTCACCAATGTGTACTAAACATCTCTCACACTGACTTCCAACCTAACTACTTTGTAGGAGCCAATCAAAGTTGAGAAGACCTGGTGTGAATAACTGGAAAGATATCAATTGGGCAATTAAGAGAGTTTGTGCAATCCGATGGTACCATCAGTTATGCAAGGACTTCATCATCGGTGTGGGAAACAAGAAACACTAACCTCAATGTGTTGTAATGGCGGCAGGTGCACACAAATCAGTCAGCTCCATACTGTATAAGGGCACAAAAGGGGGGGCATGGCCTTATATGGGCATATACTGATGACATCAGCGATCTCTATATATGGGCATAAGAGTGACAGATGCAGAGCTCTCCATATATGGGCACAAAAGGGACAGAGACAGACAGGTACAACGGGTACTCTGACAAAGCCCCTGACACTATGGGCCCTAATTGATTGTCTTAAAAAGGGATATTCCTCTTTCAAAAGAATTTTGGTCATTTTATCGTACTAGATGTGTTCGGCGGCACAAACGTCCCGCGAGGTTTGACCAATCCGCAAAGCCGATGGGTCAGGGCTCGGCCAATCGAGGAAAATCTCGCTTTATCAACTCCAACCATTTGGTTGGTCATGTCATGTGAAGCTCACCAATTCTCAAGGTTTTTGGACATATGCCCGTTTATGCCCATCGGATTGGCTACGGACATAGACGGCCCCTCTCGTGGCCTTTATAAATGGCCTGGGACATGAACTGGGTGACGTCATCACCCGATTGATGACATCACTCTGTGTCTTTCCAATGGTTTTCCCATTGGATGACGTCACTGTGTGTTTTGTCAAGGGTTCTCCCATTGGATGACGTCAGCGCAGCGCAGTCACAGATGCAGAAACGCGGACGCAGACACGCAGACGTAGGTTTCCCTAGTTTATAGATACCGGTAGATAGATAGATAGATATAGATAGATAGATAATCAGGCTTTTGGGAACACCCTGAACAGTTTTTAATTTGCTTCATTCAGTATTTAGATATTTGATGTAAATGTTATCAGGCCCTCCTCCTGTTCACGATTTTGCAAACCATTTTTCACGCAGTGCCACTTATCTAATATAATCCTGGGCGCTACACACTCTCAGCCAACCTGGGGAGACAACGGACTGACCTCATGCTTCCTTCTATGCATGAGGAGTCCAAGCTGCTTCTTTTCATCTGACAGGGGAGAAATTCCCCGGCTGGACGTAGCTAGTGGAAGGAACACGTCCGCCTTCATTTCTTTCCGCCGACCTCAGCCAACCGCTCGGTGGGGAGGTTTTTGTATTCTTGTATTTGTTTTACTGGGGATAAGGTTAGAAATAAGTTTAGGTTTAGAGGGATATATGGTTAGGTTTAACTGTTTAGGGATAGTTTGCTGAAGTTATGTTTAGGAATACCAGGCATGCAGAGACCGTTCCGCCCAAGCCCCCAGAACCAGAGTAGAAAGTTGAAGCAGCCGGCCCCTACTGGCCAAAGCTGGAACAGCAGGTGGGGTGAACTACATGCACGAGCATAAGTGCGCGCCGTGTGACGCGCTGTGAGCTTGTAGATCGGCTATTTTCAAATATCCGCTGGGGTCTACAAAATGGGGTTCAATGGATGTCGAGTGACGTTTGTGACGTAATTACGTGACGTCTCGACGTAAGTAAAATTGGCAACTTTTCGTTTGCCAATTTCCCCCACAATGCACCTGGATTAGCTTCTTCTGTGTGCTTCAAACGCCAGTGAGCAACTTGCATTAATCAATAGCTGGGGGTGGGGCTATCTGCTCTCTATTCTTGCGACCGAAGGTCGCAGTATACCATGGGAAATGTTGTAGCTTGTCTCCATCTGTCTGTCTGTCTGTGTCAGTCAGTCAGTACATATTTTTACAGGTTCCCTTGTCACTGACATCACTCTGACATCATGCTCTGATGTCACTGATGTCAGGGGAACCACTCTTAACAGAATGGGTTTGCTGCTCTGACCTCACACTCTGGCTTGATGTCCCTTTTATGCCCATATATAGTCGACAATGTGATGTCAGAACATGCTGCATATATAACATATAAGGGCATTCCCAGATCACACTTGCAAATTAATTACATCCTTGTCCGTTTTATGCCCATATATGGATAACCCTGTCTCAGTGTCATCAATGTTAAGGGCATATATCTGGGAATGCCCATATATGGGCATTCCCAGATCACACTTGCAAATGAATTGCGTCCTTGTCCGTTCTATGCCCATATATGGAGATCCCTGTCCCGATGTCATCAATATTAACACATGGGAAGCCAAGGTTTCTAACATTTCTAGCTGTTGCTGCTGCCGCCGTTCACTCACGCTTTATTTTGAAGAGCCTCGGAAGCTTCGTGCGTGTGCACGTGAGTGCCAACTGACGATTGAGGAAGAAAATCCATTTGTTTACAAACGCTCGCGAAACTAAAATCCAAACCGGGGCAGACCATCGCGGTAAAGTGTCGCCGTGAAAACAATCAGATCTCTGCTTCCCTGGCGTTCTTTGCACCTCATTCATAGATAAAGCCCTTTTTATGTTTCAGCCTAGAATGGAAATCAATGCAGCCTAGTCGCGCCATTTTCTCTCTCTGCGAGCCACGGTGTGACGTATGGACTAGGGTCATTCACAGGGAACACAACATGCGCGCAGCACGCTGGACAGTTAACCCTTTGTTGTCTCGTTGAGGAACGAGACAACTCCTTTTGGCAGAGCGACCCCTAGTGGCCTTATCTCTTGAAAAGGTTGAAAAGGACCTTGAAGGTTGAAAAGGTCTCCCTTCCTAACTTAGACTTACGGAACCATTGCTGTATTGACTTTGACCTCTAAGGAACTATTGCTGTATTGACTTTGACCTCTAAGGACCTTCCAGGAAGAGTGCTCATGTGCGCCTTGCGGTGACACGCTTCCTAGTTTCTTCTTTTTTCGCACTGATTTTTGACACTGCACTATTAGGTTGTTAGTGTTGGAGTATTTTTGCTTTGTTTAACAATGACAGTGAGATACTTGTTTGCACTAACTAGCATTGACTGCTATGGTCTCTTTTGCAAGACACTTTATGTATATATACTTATATATTATTCGCCCCCTCTATTGATGCACCTTCTCTTTATTGGTACTGTACTGCTCTTGTCTTTGTTTTTGTTTTTTTCCCTCTTATCTATCTTTTCTTACGTCTCTGTAACTTTGTAAATAACTGTATACTGCTGTGCTACTACTGGACAACTAAATTTCCCCCTTGGGATAATAAAGGTATCTATCTATCTATCTATCTATCTCGTTACTGAACGAGTTTGGCCCCTTGGGTGTTAAGGGCATATCTGGGAATGCCCATATTTGGTAATGCTCATATATGGGCATGTTCTGCCAATCTCAACAGGCACTGTTGAGATTGGGTAACTGGTCCGATATACATCACTGGCCAGATAGCCAGGAATTGGCGCGTTGCATGTCATCCTGAGGCGTCTTACTAGTATATACTCTATGGTTCCGCCGGATAGACGCCCAAGGCGACTGTGTCATTTGACTGACTGTAACGTGTTTCCATTTTATCGTTGGTGGGTCATTTACAGCCCGTCTGCACGAATGGTGCTATTCCATTTTGTAGGCCAGATCAAATGCAGGCAAAGTGATTTATAGCAAATTGATATCAGTGATGATAACTTAATTTGACTCCCTGAATTCATTTGTTTATTATGTGAAACATGAACGTCTGCCACTCATGTTTTCTTTGCAGCCTGTAGGTGAATGGTGGCAACAGCTGCAAGGGCACTCAGCTGAAGTCTGTTTCTCTGTCTTTATGAAATATTATTTAAACATATTATATACAAGGTAACATATCTATATTTTAAAACATTTTCCCATTGACCACTAGTAATAATACCAGGGGCATGATTAGTAGTCTGTGGTTGAGGAAATGGTGCATTAAAGCAATGGTTCTCAATCTTTTCATGCCGCAACCCTCAAAATAATCATATTTTAACTGGGGACCCCCAAAATAATCATATTTTAACTGGGGACCCCCAACATAATCCCATTTTAACTGGGGACCCCCACCCCCACACTGACGAGCACTAAGAGTTGAGGCATTACATTCTGCATAACACGGTTCTATTGTGAAAATAGCAGATCTACATGCTCACAACGCCTCTGTTGCGAAAAAGTATCAATACTGCAATGTAGACTCTGTCTAAGTACTCTGTCACGAGTAGAAGTACGGAATTCAAAATTGACTTGAGTAAAAGTATTGGCATCAATAAGTACTTAACGTAACAAAAGATAAAGTACAAAATGTTTGAAAATAGCAGATCTACAAGCTCACAATGTGTTGCATGTGAGATGGTAGATCAGCTATTTTCAAATAGCCAATATAAAATAAGGCTAATGTGATTTATGTATATTTTATAATGTTAGAATTTATATCTGCAAAGTAACTAGTAACTAAAGTTTTCAAATAACTGTAGTGGAGTAAAAGTACAATGTTTGGATCCGAGATGTAGAGGAGTAGAAGTAAAAGTATTGGAAATTGGAAATACTCAAGTAAAGTACAAATACCTCAACATTGTTAAGTGCATTACTTACTTACAACTAGTAAATGTACTCAGTTACTTTACGCCACTGAGAACCATAATTTAAAAAAAGAGTGGCGCTAAAAGAAAGGTGGGGTTACCTATGGTTCATTCTGCCATGTGCCTTTTATTAAGGGCTTGAATAAAAAGAAAAAAAAACATTCAGTCTGGTAGGAATGGACAGCAGCTTGGTTACACTTGCCACATAACAAGCACTCTGCCAGTTGCATCCACATAACATTGTTATTATTATACATTCATGAAAGTGCTTAGAAATGTATTTCATTACAAAGCATGGCACTGCTATTCTCTGGCTCCTTTCTTATAATGCATGGCACCATCTTGTGGAAAAGACTTGCAGTACAACTGTGTGTGTGTGTGTGTGTGTGTGTGTGTGTGTGTGTGTGTGTGTGTGTGTGTGTGTGTGTGTGTGTGTGTGTGTGTGTGTGTGTGTGTGTGTGTGTGTGTGTGTGTGTGTGTGTGTGTGTGTGTGTGTGTGTGTGTGTGTGTGTGTGTGTGTGTGTGTGTGTGTGTGTGTGTGTGTGTGCATGCGCGCGCGCACACACGCGCTCAAAGGCACTTTGAATTGTCTTTGAGTAGGAAATGTGCTACAGTCAACCAAAGCAATACGCCCCAAGAGGCCCTGGTCTACAATGGATTTTAGGACAGCTAAGGGTACGTTGTTAACGGTTACCCTTAGCTGTTCTAAACCTCACTGTAAATATAGATACAGTCGCACTGGGGCCTGTGAGGCCCGTGGTGTGGATGGGTCCTTGCGAGTGATTCAGAATTGTCACCATGAGAGTACTTCTGTGTTCAAAGAAGATGCAATGCGAGAGTGGTCGACACCAACTTGAATAGCTGCCCTCCCTGTCTAGCATCAGGGTCTTTTAGCTCTGGAGCACTGTTAGCTCCATCATCTGGTACTCCAACATATTACAGTTCATATTATAGAACTCCAACATCAAAAAGCCACTAAAGACTAAGCTCCAAACAAACCTCCCAAAACAAACTGATTCGGCTACTTCTCGACCTGGGGCCCTTGCCTTGACCCATGTTTCTCCCACACATTTTGCTAGCCTAAGTTGGCTCAGTGTTGAAGACAGGGTTAAACAACTAAAACTGGGATTGACTTTCAAAATAGTCAACGCAAATCTGCCCTCCATCCCCTCAGTACCCGCATATCTGACCAAACATCTCCAAAAAGTTTAGCGACACCCACAGCCGCAACACCAGAGGGAGCGCACACAATGATCTGATAACACAAAACTATAAGACAAATATGGGTAAATTCTCCTTCTACAACACTGCCACCCAGGTGTGGAATTCCTTGACTATCTCCCTTAAAACACGTAGCTCACTGGCATCCTTCAAAACTGCCCTGAAAACTCAGAAGTGAGCCCCCCCCCTTACCTTAGCCCTACCCCCTTGTTTCCCCTATCCTTATAGTGTTTTTTATACGTAGCTGCGATATTATTGAATGTTTTCTTTGCTTGCTATTTATTATATCCATGAATTAAATCATATGGCTTCCAACGTAAAAAAGATCGTAACGTTTAGGCAGGGTGTTCAACTGTACTTATACTGTACTACATTTGAATTGTATTGACTATACTCGTACTGTTCTCCATTTTTGTCTAATAAAATAATCAATCAATCCGCTGTCGCACTGCAGTGTGTCTATAGGACAGGGGTCTTCAACAGGGGGTCCGGGACCCCTAGGGGGTCCTCCAAATCATTGTGTGGTAGAAACTTTTTTGTCTCCTTTTTTATATTAACCACTCAAACCCTAGCGTCCATATTCGGAGAACTTTAGCCAAAAATAGCAGATCTACAAGCTTGTAGTTCGGCTATTTTCGGGAAAGAGCATTGGTGTAGAGGGGAAAAAGAGGGGAAGTACAGAGTGAAAGGTCAAGTTTATTAAGTATTGACGGTTCAAGAATCCAAAATACACTGATGATTGTGCTGTCAGAAGATGAAACTATACAGAATCTATTAACAGGTTGTGGGGCTCCTCGCTTCATCTCTCTCTCAACTAAGGGTTCCTTGGACTGAAAACGTTGAAGACCCCTGGCTGCTATAGGACGTAATGGTGAACCTCTTTCCTTTCCTGGCGGTGTCCTGGGTGGGCTCCCACAGTGTCAGTTTGCTTGCCACCAGTTCCGGGTGCCTGACACAGTGCCCATGCAGCCAGGGTCATCCTTCTCCCTCTGACCCGTCTGTGACCCGTGGGAGGAATCCCCCCATATAGAGGTCCACATTTCTGATGTGGTCGGCCCATGTGACTCCTCGTGCCATTAGTAGCATTCTTGTGTAGACGCCACTTTTCCTGCAGTGCTGTGCAGGGGTGTCGCACCAACTTCGGGGCCCTGGGTACAGGGATTACAAGGGGCTCATGTGCTTTAACTATTGAAAAATAGCAGATCTACAAGTGCGAGCTTGTAGGTATGCTATTTTTGAATATTTCAAATCCTTCTAAGGTTTTTTGAAGAAAAAAAAAATATGTTTCTATGTCAGTGGTGCTCAAACTTTTTCATGTGAAGGACCCCCAAAATGATATGTATTTGGCCACGGACCAAATACATATGAGCTAAATTTGATTTACAAATGTTCGCTTAAAAACATACATATAGGCCCATTCAAAGATTTGCACACATTTTCACGACTTTTCAAAAATAGCAGATCTACAAGCTCGCAGCGCGGCACTCGGTGCCGCGCTGTGAGCTTGTATATCTGCTATTTTTCAATAGCTAAAGTATACAATAATTAAGGCCTCTCCACCTTGGGCCCTAGTAACTCAGTCCCACTCCCCCGCCCCCCCCCCCTTGTGACACCCCTGGCGCTGTGCTGCGTCCATGTCTTGGCCCCATACAGCAGTACTGACCCCCACTGTGGCTACGAACAGGCCCCTCTTGAAGTCTTCTCCCATGTCAGATTTCCTCTCATCCCAAGCAGGGCATTCCAGGCAATTGCCCTCTGTGCACCTTCAGATCCTGTTCTGTTGCAGCAGTCCAAAGAATAACGCACATTAACCATTTGAACCTCAGCGTTCCTATTTCGGAATGACTCATTGGGAGCATGTAGATTGGCTTTTTTTGGAAAATATATATTTATTGTCGAGCAAAAATAGGAATGGGCCCAAAGCATAGAGACCTTGCAGATCTGATAAGTATGGGTTATAACATGGATTACTGAGGTGCTCCTCAGTGCACAGGTCTCTGCCAGGTCAGGTAGGTTATTGTGGGCCAGCAATGTTCGGAATTCGCCATTATCGGCAATCAGGATGTGACGCGGGGCATACGATCGTCCCCAGTATGTTCTCTGACTAACAGGTCTATCCCTATTGTAATGAATCGAATCACCCCTGACCCATTCATAGAAATGTACTTAAACCTACGACGTAATAAGGTACTTGTCTGGTTTCTAACAGGCTTCCGTTACATGGTCACACCTGTCTCTATTATAGCACATCGATTATGAACAACCCTATAGTAATCAATGTCTATAATCACCATGTTTAATGTCCGATACCTTACTTAAATGCGTGCCAGTTGTTGAGTTCACCAGATTTGTTATTTAAGGCCTATTTCCTACTTAGACCTAAGGTGTTGTTCTGGTTAATTGGTAGAGGTAACCTTTCAAATCCTTGATGCACAAACCTTTGTTTTACTATTGAGAGAAGTGAACCCAAATAAGGGAAAATATTCCAAAAGGTGAAAATAATAATAATAATAACTCTGTGAGACTTCTCTTTAAATGCAGGAAATAACACATTTATTATATGTATGCAAGATAGTTTGTACAAAGTTGTACAAAATCATACTGTATAATAGTCTCAAATATAAAATGCCAAATTAATGATTTGATTACATAGATAACTAGAATAGACAATACATGTACCACAACAGAGATCTTACATATTAGTGGATACAACTATTCATCCAATGAAAGTCAAAAATTAAAGAGTTAATACAAAGTTCAATTGAATAATAAAACCTTCTTAAAAACTCACCCTACACTTAATTCTATCATCCTTTTACACAATCCAGTTTTTGAGCAGAGAGAGAACCTAGTCCTAGGTGATCAGTCTAATTATCTCCTCCGTATAAACAACCTATTGATAAGTGAGATAAGAACTAAGTCAAAACCTATTTTATCTATAATCTGGGAGCTCACCGTCCGAACTATGCTCTGAGTTATTTGGCTGATTATTCTACATTATTTTACTATTTTACTAAGTATCCTGACACTAATGGTAACATGTCATTAAGTCAAACACCCTTTGGATTGACCACCAAAACCTAACCCTAACCCTAACCTCAGTAAAACTATGCCTATACCTAACCTCAGTAACCGTGACGCGGGTGATTATCTAACCTGCCGACGCTGTTCGATCCAACAGGAGTTCAACCTATGGGGCAGTCCCCATACTAATTCTGGTTAGGAGACCCTACCAGTAAGTACCCAGTTTAGAGTAGCCGAGCTAAGCCTACTTTCAATAGATCTCTAGGTGTCTGTCCTCAGTGCGTAAGAGCCTGAAATTTGCTCTGTACACCACTTTTTAAGGGGCCACCAAAGCCTTCCTCTCTCTAGTCTACTCATCGGACCTATCATATCATACCATTTGAGTCCATCTGTTATGACCCACGGCTCGTAGTGAATCAGAACATATTGACTCGACACCAGTTTGCAAAAATAGAGAATATTTATTACAATACAGGTCGAGTGGTACAAAACTTCTCTTTTCTTTATTGCGACCGTCAGGTCGCATTTACTACCAAAACCTCCACCGGCTGTCCGTCCGTGAGTGAGTGAGTGAGTGAGTCAGTCACACTTTTGCCCTGCTCATATCTCCACAACCGTTGCCCCCATCCATGCCAAATTTTGCACACACACTCCTTACCTGCCAAACTACAACCTCCAAGGACCCCCGCAGCTCCAGGGACCCCCAGGTCCCTGGGGGACCCCCAGGTGTCACACGTCACACTTTTGCCCTGCTCATATCTCCACAACCGTTGCCCCCATCCATGCCACATTTTGCACACACACTCCTTACCTGCCAAACTACAACCTCCAAGGACCCCCAGAGCTCCAGGGACCCCCAGCACCCTGGGGGACCCCCAAGTGTAAAAAATGACCAAATGTGCAAAAATGACCAAATGACCACCCCAACGGGGCTGCTCACGGGGAATTCCCGGGGACCACCCACTCCTGGTGCTCCAGAACGGATGCAAAAGTGGTGACGCCCCCAGTGGAGGACCCCCTCCACTGCAGCTCACATAAAATGCCGTAACTCGGGCTAGGAGCGTCCGGGAGAGCCCGGGCCGGTACCTATTTGTCCGCCAAGGCAACGCCGACACCCTACCCCTCATTTGTCACATGGCCCTCTTCTAGCGCCACCATGAGGCCGATTCTTGCAAAACATATTTGTGGACACTGCTCCTACAATTTTTGCCCTAAAATCACGCAAATCGGTACACAGTATGTCTACACTCATCACCTTGGATATGTCCCATATTGCGCCACCTTCAGGCCGATTTGTAAAACACATTTTTGGCCACTGCTCCTACAATTTTTGCCCTAAAATCAGGCACATCGCTACACAGTATGTCTACACTCATCCCATCAACATGAATCTGTCCCAAATAGCGCCACCTTCAGGCCGATTTTTACAAACACATTTTTGGACACTGCTCCTACAGATTTTGCCCTAAAATCACCCAAAAAAATACACAGTATGTCTACTGTCATGTCATCAACATGGATCCGTCCACATTTTATCTGTCCCAAATAGCGCCACCATCAGGCCGATTTTGAAAAAACACATTTTTGGACACTGCTCCTACAGATTTTGCCCTAAAATCACCAAAAACAATACACAGTATGTCTACAGTCATGTCATCAACATGGATCCGTCCACATTTTTGGGGGACACTGCTCCCTACTCATACCGTTTCTCTCCCTTCTCATATCTTCCCCAATGTTGCCCCCATCCATGCCAAACATGGAACACTCAGTTTGTGTATACATGTGACCTGACGGTCGCTTATCTCCCGATTAGGGAGTCTTACTGGTAAAAGTAGAGTGAGAAGATTGGATGCAATCAGACCAAAGTTCCTTATCGTACTCTGTTTGGAAGTCACTTTCCCATCTCTCCACTACCTTATCTATATTTTGTTTGTTGAAACTCAAAAAAGTATCATAAAAATATGAAATCAGACCCTTCTTCATCGTATAAAACATAATAGATTCCTCCAACGGACCACGAAGAGGCTTGTCTCTAGGCAATTTAATGTCGGTATTAATATAATGGCGCACCTGAAAATAGGCAAAATGATCCACCCATGGGACTCCAAATGAGTTCTTAATCATTTCAAATGACATGAGAACACCATTGTCAAACAGATCTCCTATAACTCTAATACCCTTATTGTACCAAGATCTGAAAACTCCACTCATGACCCCTGGGAGAAAATGTCTATTACCTAAGTGGTGTCAAGTATGAGGACGTATTCTTCCTATCTGTAACATTAATAATATTCTTCCATATTTTAATCGAATTGGAGAGTATTGGGCTATCAGAAGATGTAAAGTGTACTTTTTGTATATCCGTGAGTTCTGCTAATAGAATTATGGGTAACATTCCCAGCTCTCAAGGGGTTCTGTCCCACCATTAAGGAAATCATGTACCCACTCATGAATAGTACGACAGTGGCAGGCCCAGTTATAATATAATAAATTTGGCAGTGCCAAACCTCCCCTATCCTTAGGTAGTTGTAGTATCCTCATACTCAACCTTGGTTTTTTGCTATGCCATATAAATTTAGAAAAGTCCCTTTCTATTTCCCTGATTACTTTCTTGGTAAGATAAAGAGGTAACATTTGCATAGGATACAGAAGCCGAGGTAATACATTCATCTTGATTAGATTTATCCTGCCCATCCATGAAACCGGTAGGTCAAACCATCTTGTGAGATCATTTCTGACATTCTGTAGCACACTAGAATCCTGCCCATCCATGAAACCGGTAGGTCAAACCATCTTGTGAGATCATTTCTGACATTCTGTAGCACACTAGAAAAGTTTAAACGAAGGACATCCTTAACATTTGGAGTGATGGAAACTACCCTGAGTTTTTAATACCATTTTAGCAATAGCCAAACTGTTTCTAGTGAGCCCTTCGACTCTTGAGAGTAATTATTACAAGCGAACTGTGACAACCGGGCGCACAACGCACCATATCTACCAACCCACGGTAATGAAATCCACTCACCAGAACGACGTTGAAAAAAATAAAGCCAACCAAAAAAAAAAAAACGCTGAGCCACACATGAATTACTAAACCCTAAATTAGCTTAAATCAACGTTTACACAAACAAAAAGAAACCTTTTCAAGGCGAAAATATCTACAATATTTTACTCAAACGAAAAGGCCAACTTTTTGCGCTTTGAACCAACTCCGAGATGAAAAACTAGACGAAATTCAAAAATATTACCTCTAATACTTTAACTCCATCTACTACCGAGTACAGCCATACAGTGGTACCGGACTAGCACCCAAAACATGTTATGACCCAGGGCTCGTAGTGAATCAGAACATATTGACTCGACACCAGTTTGCAAAAATAGAGAATATTTATTACAATATAGGTCGAGTGGTACAAAACTTCTCTTTTCTTTATATAAATATATGCAAAAGCAGTAGTAGCAAATATATATAGTTGGCAGTATCTAGAATAAATATAATAATGCCACAAGGCTTTGATATAATAATAAATAGGAGAGGAGTATTTAGTTGAATACAGGCTTGTGGCAGTGAGCGGCCTACGGCAGAACGCTGTGACGCAAACAATCAAAATAATTGTCTCAACAAAACACTGGCCCAAAACAACACAAACGTGACATAATAATAATAAGCTAAATATAAAGGAACGAAAAATACACAACTTAACCAGTAGCCTTCCCGAAGGCCTTCAACCAAACAATAACTCCAAACACAAAAGAAAACACAATAAACACAATAAAACAATGCAGCTCAGCGGGGAGCCTGCGGCTACCAGGACTCGCTGTAGCATAGCAGAAGTCGCCATTTTATGGAATCGGGAGTGGGCGGGGCCGGCTCCCGTTCCGCTGTCGTCATCTCTCCAGCCAACCGAACAGTCTCAATCATTTACTGTCGCTGCATAAATAATCATAATAATAACAGGGCAGGGACCCTGACACCATCCATCCTATGTGGGTGGACTTCAAGGCCCTATCCCCACCCATACCAAGTGTAGGTATAGCAAACCTTTAACTATTTTTCAGTCAGTCACCGTGATGTGGCACACTTATTGTGTACCTGACACAGAAACGCTGGTGACTTCTGAACATATACTATATTCCCATTATGCCAGTATATGCCAGTGGCCATGTTGTTCCTTTCCTTTAAACTGATCCTAATCACACATGAGTACATGTAACTACCGGTAGTTTTACTTTTCATATCCTTCCATACAGTTAAAGTTAAACATGATCACAATCTTTTTAACCATTGTAGTAGCACTATAATACTGTTAGTTTATCTTTTGACAATGTGTGACACTGTTTGCTCTGCACCAACACCCTGCTCCTCTCCGCTAGAGCAGGAGACAGGAAAGTGACACATTCATTGGAACATCGGCTAGCGTGTGACTGAGAAGCACCAACACTCAGAGAGTTGGCTCCACTCCAAAATGTCACATGAAGTGACCACAATGATACCTTAATAATTGAATACAAATGAATGATTCTACAACTGAAAATTATAATGAAAATGATAACGTGTGAATTACAATTATAGGACATTCAAAAGACAATGATCAAAATTATAAGGCTTGATTAATTATGATTATATGATTGAATAACCCATGATTATTCCCCATAACTGCTGTCTCCTGAGTTACCAAGTTACTTCTGCATTTATTTTTGTTTTTCATTTCAACCAGAATTCCCCCGTGTGTCTCTTCATAACAGGATACAAGTGTGTCTTGTATGTACATTTCTCTTCACCTTACTATTAAATAACTTACAAATAATATTTAGCATCCAGCATTTAAGCAGTGCAAAGATGATCATCTCCAACTTGATCTAAATGGAAACAGGGTTGAAAGGCTGATTTGAAAGCCATCTTTCGACAGATGGAATATGAAAAATCAGATGGATCTGTCTTGATCAGATAATGTGTACCAATTTGTGTGATGTTTGGAAAAAAGTTGCGGGAGTAATATATATAAAAAAATGTTTTGCAACAATCTGCGTCCTAGTGGCACGGTAATAGGGAAATGTTGAAAGAGTGGCATTTCTTCAACATAGTGTGAATGTGTGTGCAAACTTTTTGGAGCGGTGAAAGCGCTCCCAATAGACAGGTATGTCCGTGGGTATGTGGGTGGCTGGGTGGCTGGCTGGCTGGCTGGCTGGCCGTGTCCGTAGCCTGGCAATACCTTGAGTGGCCACACACAACACACTAGTTAAAGGAGGGGCGCTGTTTTGTGCAGGCCAGGCACACTCACCACTCACTCACAGGCCCAGTTTACAGTTTAGGCATTTCACTCACTCAAATAGGGTACAGCTGCTCATATTCACCGCTCCACTTCGAACCGAGGTTTGATTTTTTTTCAAAACGGTTCAATCCTGCAAACTTTAGTCAATAACAATCTTAGCCAATCCAGATGGAATATGAAAAATCAAACAGATCCGTCTTGATCACATGATTATAGAGATCATGTGTAGCGATTTGTGTGAAATCTGGTTCTTGGGATTGTTGTGGTGCTATGTTACACAGTTCTGTGGGTGGTTATGGTGCCTCACCGTTCTTTATTGCTACAGATGTGCAGTTTCAACACTTCAGTACACCGCTCTTTTCCTGAATATTTACTGCAAATGCATTTTTTCCACAGGTTTCTTTCCCTGTTTTGCCTTTAGATTTTTTATGGAGAATGGAGCCTATTTTTGCAAATGGCAAGAAACCACTCCATTCCCATTCAAAAGCAGAATCCACCTTCATTGGTAGATTTAAACTCAGAGAAGACCATAAAAGATGCAAACATAGTTGATCTACAAGCTCAATGTTCTGAAAATTCCCTGAAAATCGATTGTCTTGCCAATGGCAGGACGTGTGAAGTTTTGAAATGGCACATCTGTATAGCACCTCGAGTTCTTCAGTGGTTCTTTGGGATGGTTGAGGTGCCATCTACAAATGGTGCTGTGTTGTACCTTTAACATCAGGTGCCATATGGCACCTTTTGACAAAGCAGCTATATAGCACCTTTAAATATAGCATCTTTACGGTTTCCCTATGATTACGAGCCAAAGAACCACTTTTGGTGCTATATAGCACCATTTGTTTTTTGTGTGTATGTTTTACTTTTTTTTTTTGAAGATAGACTTAAAGCCCTTCTTCTTTTCTTTTTTCTTCGGAGGGTCAATCGGGGACCGAGGGTCAATCCGTCCCTGATTGTCAGGAGAGATGATCAGAGGAGCAGAGTTTCTACCATCATCATTAGTCTGAGGGCAGAACACTGGAAAGAGATTTTCAGTGAAGGTGCAGCCAGTGAAAGAGTGGAGATGAACTCTGGCCTCCACATCATAAAAGGAGACCAGACCCTTTTCATAATCCACAAACACTCCCACTTTCTGGAGCTCCTCTCTTACAGGGAGGAGGACATCAGGGCTAGCAGCAGCCTTGTACTCATTTCCATTCCACAACCCTATAGTCCAGAAACCATTGTTGGGGTTCAGTGGGATTTCACCTTTCCTGATGATGGACTCTCTGGCCACTCCTAAAGTCCAGGCAGTCTTCCCTGAAACCTGAACGTCATAGTAAAACCTTCCTGAGGAGAAGCCTTGTTTTCCTAAGACACCGTTACATGGAGAGAATCTCTTTGTGTTGTCAGGGAGATTCTTACTTCCTAAGACACCGTTACATGGAGAGAATCTCTTTGTGTTGTCAGGGAGATTCTTACTTCCAAAGATACGAGGCAATGTAGGGAATCTCTTTGTGTTGTCAGGGAGATTCTCACTGCTTCTTTCTCCCCCCTTCCTTTTTCCACAACTCACTTGTTTTCCATCCTCAGACAGGATGAGGCAGGGATTTGCTGTATCAGGATCTAGAGTCACATCCACCTCATATTTCTGGATCCTCCTCAGCTCAACATCACACAGCTCCTTCTTCATCTCTTGACTGAGTGTCTTCTCCAGCTGAGTCACAGCTTTCCTCAAGGTTCCCTCGTGTGGAGACTGATGAATATTGACATTTGTCCAGTCCTTGGTATGGATGGATGAGATATTGTGGAAGAGGGGCGTCGTCCTCCTGATTTCCAGTTGCAGCTCTTTAATGAAGCCTTCAGCCTGTATCTCTGTTGTGTTCTGCTTCTCCTCAATCACATCAATGAGCTCAGCCTGGCTTCTCTCAATACAGCTGATCAGAGCAGTGAAGACCTGCACACTGTCTGCTTTCTCACTGATTGCATCGTTCCTGCTGAGCACTACTGAGTGTTCGATCTGTTGAATCTTCTCTTGTCTCACCTGGATCATCTGCTGAGCTTCATTAGTAGCCTCTGCCACTCGGTTTATTAACTCTTCAAGCAACTCTAAATGTTCAGTATTGACACAGAGTTCTGGTCTCATATTGAAGGTTCGGTTACACAGTGGACACTTACACACATCAGTGCTGTCCCAGTTCTGTCCGATGCAGGCTTTGCAGAAGTTGTGTCCGCATGGAGTGCTGACTGGATTAGTGTACACATCCAGACAGATAGAACACATGTACCGCTCTTCAAACCGGGAACCAGACGCCATTTTCTACACATTGAGAATAAAAGAAAAGTATCAGTTGTAGTTCTTGAAGGCTACTTCTCATAGTTTAGTTTAGTTTATTTGATCACTCACATAGATTTTTACAAGTCATACATCCACTTAGTCATTGTTACATGTGATCAAAAGGAATAGGCTGAAGCTTATGGATGCCTATCCTACATATGATAGATACCTTTATATATGTTAAACATATGTTACATATGTTAAAGAGCAATTTTATTTTACACCCAAACCCTATGTTAATGAAGTTGCGGACATAATGAATGTTGGAGTGTGTTTTGTGTTTTTTCTGTGTTTTGATATTTTGAATATAATTATGGCAACTGTAACATGGGTAAAGAAACAGGAACTCCAGAGTAACACCCTGGATAAACAAGCATTTACGCTCACTCAAGAAACAATTTTGCAGAGCAGAGCGAGATTGGAGGAAAAGCAACTAACTATCCACCTACAGATTTTTAAGAAGTCAACAGCCACCTACAATAAAGCCATGCGTCTGGCTAGGCAGGCTTATTTCTCTGGTATTATTAATGAGAACAAGAACAATGCCGATGGTTCTTGCTCACTAGACACAATACCCACACCATTTCTAAAAGAGGTTGTAGACTCCGTGATCGGAGATAACCTAAAAATAGTAAATAGCTCTATACAATCAGGGGTCTTTCCAGACTCACTGAAAATATATTTCATCAATTGGATGCGTTTCAACAGAACAATAAGGTTCACAACAAATTCCAATCCGGCTTCAGGAGAGGACACAGCACAGAAACAGCACTTGTTTTATGTTTTAAATTTTCTTTTTTGCTTTATCGTAACCATGTGTACTTTTTCTGTTAAGCACTTCATTTCTGCTCTGTAAAGCGCTTTGAGCTGCATTTCATGTCATGAAAGGTGCCCTACAAATAAAATTCATTATTATAATGAGGGCTCAGGCAGAGCCCTTCATAGCGTTATCAGGGGATTGAGGGGAATCCTAAATGCAAGTACAGTAAGTCATGCAACATTCCAAGACAGGCATAAAGTTTAAGAGTGACCATTGTGCTGAACAGATCCCCCTTTGTATAGAGGGTATGCGTGTGACATCACTGTTGCTGGAACTTATGTGGGAGCACGCCTACTGAGTGGCAAAAAACTAATTTCTGCCATTGACAGCCCATACATCCAAACAGAAAAGTCCTATCTGATTGTATTAAACAAAGTTAACTCATCAACATTGCAGCTGTACTGAAAGCTTGAATTATCCTCTTTCTATCTGCAAAGTTTTTGTTTCATAAAAATCAACCATAGACATGTTATGAGCTACTTAGTGTCAAGACATTCTGTGCAGGTTTTTATTTTTCCAAGTGTCAGAGTTTGGAAGCACTCGTTTTCTACAACACAACATCTTGCTGCCTCCTGCATTATGTGCAAATTAGAAACAGGTGGTATGCAGGGCCGTTGAGGGATTTGCAACTAACACATCCAAACTCCAACGCTCCATGCTGCTCAATGTTTTGCCACTCAGTCTAGATTAGGGGGGCGGGTCCCAGTGGACGTGCATACCCTCTATTCCCAAAAAAAGAATGATGCTTGCAGCGGTATCAGGATGTGATTGGCTACTTCGGAGTTTCGATACTTTTTTAAGAAAAAACGAAGCCTTGCTGAATTATCACCTTATTGTAGGGGGCGGCACTTCATCAGCAACACACAATATAGCAGCCTATATAATGCTGTGCACATATAATATATATATTTTTGCCCAGCATAGCATTTGGGAAGGATAGCCTTCCCTATCCTTCATTATCCCCCGCTTAAGTTTAAATACTGTGATGACACTGCCATTCTCGGACAGCTTCATGACAATAACTCTATTACGGACTTCCAAAACAACATATCTCATGTTGAATGCGGACAAAACAAAAGAACTGATCTTTCAAACAAGCCACACTGGACTTACCCTAATGGTCTAACCCAATACTCATCCTAGGTAAAACAGTAGAACAGGTTGCCAGTTTCATGTATCTTGAAGTCACTTTGGACAATAAATGTAGGTTTGATCAACACATTACATCTATCCATAAACGTTTTCAGAAAAAAGACTTAACGCAATCCGTAAGTTAAGATCACTATATTGCCCCTCATCTTCTGTTATTACTAAACTGTTCTGTTGTATTGCTCAGCATGTTTCTTATACTGTCCATGCCTAACAGAAACAAACTTCAGTAATTGTATTGCTTTAAGATCATCAGACTTCCCACACTCACACTCGCTGATATGAACAATAAGGCCATCGCCACACGTTTAGCACTTTCAATAAATAACACTGACTGATCATCCTCTGTGTCGCTACTTCCACCACATGCCATCGGGGCAAAGATACAGAACCCTGAACTGAACGGTTGGTTTTAGCAGGAGTTTTGTTCCCTCAGCCATTGCCACACTAAACAAACTGGTTATGTGTTGTTTTTGAACAGACTTGTGAAGACAAATATCCCTTCTGGAATAATAAAGATAATTATATTATTATTCAGTGTAGGGGTGCATGTAGACACCTTAGAGCAGTCCACCTTCATTAAAATAAAGTTTGGTAAAATCTGCAAAGTTTCCCTTTAATATTTAGGAGCTTGTTCTGGATTGTAAAAAGAGCACAACAAATTCCAACCATGCTCTGTATTTGAAACGGAAACATTATGATGTTATTAAAAGATCAGACAGAGGAATTTCAAGGAATATGACAATAAGGTGAAATGTAGTCACGTTAGGATAAACTTTCATGATACCTTATATTCTCTTTTAATGACTAATACATAAATAACTGTTGTACTCACCGGTCAGTATTTCTGTTGACGGTGCTGCTGAAGGTTTTCTACAGTGTGAGCACTGTCACCAGACTTCCTTCAATAGACTTTAGAAACTTCCTCCTTGTACAGTATGCTGTTAACCCTTCACACCCTTCACTCTTCTCATCTACAACTGATGGAACACTGCAATCATATTTATGCACTGCATAGACAGTTACGCTGTTTCATTTAGACAGTATTTACATTTCATGGTGACAATTTACTTTAATATAATGTTTAAGTTTAGCAAACAGGCTAGCAACATTGAATGTAAGATAATAAAAAAATACACCTAGTGTGAAGTGAGTGGTGCTATTTAACACAACGGCTGCCATCATTCACTACGCTTTATTTTGAAGAGCCCCGGAAGCTAACCGGGCAGACCATCACGGCATAGTGTAGCCGTGAAAAAGAGTGTCTCTCGGCCTCCTCAGTGTTATTTGCACCTATTTCAGAGATACAGACGTTTTTATGTTACAGCATAGAATAGGAGTCAATGTAGAATAGACGCTCCACGTTACTTCAGGCATCCGTTTTGTTAACACTTCTACTGCCCCCAGGGATTCCAATTCTGAAAATGGCTGCTGCCAAGCCATTTTTTAGCTTTTTTGACTAGTTTAGGAAAATATAAAAAATATATAATATTTTATAAATAATTTGGCTTGGACTTTGTGAACAAGAACCATCTAAAAAGCAAGAAAATAATATCCTGATGTGGCGCCGACCGGCTCTCCCATGTTCTCATCGCCCGAGAGCTCAGAGGCAGTCTCCTCCGGGAGGATATTTTTCAGAGTCGCTAAAATGTCCTTCACTGTGATCCGGTGTCTGGAGCATGTTGAAGCCAACTGTAGCCTGCAGTGGTCCTGCCTGTGGGCTAATGCTCTCCCCCTGCTGCTGCTGCTGTAGCTGTGGGGCTCAGAGTTGGAGCCCCTCCCAGGACAGGGGACTGGGAGAAGGGAGGCTGTAGCCTTTGGCATGGCGACACAAGCATCCAGCACAAGACTAAACACTGACAATGAACTATAAATGCTGAAAATAAATTACTTTACTGAAATAAAATAAAAATATATCATTATTATATATTAGAAAAGATATATATATATATTTTCTCTCTCTCTCTTTCTCTGTCTCTCTATCTAACACTCCCAACTTGTTCAGAATACATTCCTATTCAGAGTACCAGGAGGATCCTGGGCTTTTTATAAAAGGCTTCCATCCATTTTTTTTTTTTTTTTAAGTGTTCATTTTCATTAATCATCACGCAAAGCTTGGCCAATACAACAAACATTGAGCGCTTGGTGTCAAGATGTAGGCCAAATTTCAGAGCCTGGAAACTGGGCGTAAGACAAACTTTGTTTGCTTTTTGCCAATATGTTGGCCAGATGTAGGCCACGCTTCAGAGCCCGGACAAAGCCAGATGTTGGAACTTAGCTTCTTCGAGGAGCACCGCTCAAAAACTGTGAAACCTCATTCAACATTGGTTACACGTTTCCCTTTGCTCACTAGCTCAACGTGAGGTTAAACTTGGTTACACGTGTCCCTTTGCTCACTAGCTCAACGTGAGGTTAAACTTAAACTTAAACTCCACTCTAAATAACAATTAATTAGCAATATAGGCTTATATGGGAGAGAGGGTGAGATCATTTATCAACCTTCGAACCGCCCCCTCTCCCCCTCTGCCCCTTCCGTCTGTCTCTCTCTCTATGTATTTGTTTGTTTGTCTATATTTATTTACTTATTTACCGGTACTTGTTTGTTTGTTTGTTTGTTTCCTACCTGCACTAGTTCCCATAATTGTGTTGCGCTATAGGTTTTTGTGTGCATGCTTGGCAGCCCCCCCAAGCAGCCCCCCCCAAGCATGGAGTCAATGGGACAGTGAATATACAAATGGCCATAACTTTTTTCGGGATGTTTCCGGCAGAGCAGGCCTCTCATTCTGTGGACCTTAATGACCAAACTAATAGATAAAACAGAAATAAAAAGTATGGCATGACATCACAGGTTCAACCCTATTCCTTGAGCTTTTGGGCTTGTAGGTCCCTGACTAGAGGTAGTTATCACTTCTCCCATATTAGACAGGCGAGAAGTGAGCACCCCCCCCCCCCCCACACACACACACACACACACGTACACCTTAGCCCAACCCCCTTGTTTCCCCTATCCTGTACATAGTGTTTTAATAACTGCGATATTATTGAATGTTTTCTTTGCTTGCTATTTATTATGTCCATGAATTAAATACAGAGGGTGTCCAACGTAAAAAAATACTGTAAAAATTCTTATTTGAGATGATCCTTTTAGGCAGGGTGCTTATTAACTGTACTTATTACCCGGCTTGGTTGAATGCTTGATTCTGATTGGTCAAGCGCTGAAATCAGCGGTGAATTATAGGTGAATAATGACCGCTCCGCTCTATAGCAGACCGCTGCCTAATCAAAGGCTCAGAACACCTGCTGCACTCAGGCTGCGCTCTGTGAATTTAGTGGCATATCCATCATGTAAGCCATGTAAACAAACACACAGCGTCATTTACAACTAAACGTTGCTCTCAAGAATGTTTTTCAAAACATTTGAGGCGAGAAATAGACGACGCAGTATCAGAAAATGGATTCTATTTGATCAGCACTTTTTCCAAGGCGACGTGTTGCGCTGGGGGTATGCCACCTCCGCTATCGTGTCGGTGGCATATCAACCTGTCGGGCTCCTATCACTCGATAATCACCGCTGAGCAAGATGTTATCCCTTATTTTTACTGTACTACATTTCAATTGTATTGACTGTACCTGTACTGTTCTGTATTTTTGTCTAATAAAATAATCAATCAATATATCAATGTGAAAAGGGTACCATGTCTTCTTGGGCCTTTCACGGCAATCGGACACTGCATGCGTGATTTGAGGCATTTCGTTCCAAAATGTGTCCCCTGGACCTGGAAGCGGATCAGGACCTGGGTAGGCCAGTCACAATTATTACATAATCGTCTTATCGCAATTATTAGACATAAATCGCAATTATTTGACATAAATCGCAATTGTTTTGTCATAATCGTCTCTAGCTCACCCAGGTAGTTATTCAAGCAAGTAAGATCATTGGAAACAAACAATTGCAACTTCAGGATATATACAACCGCACCATAACCAAAAAGGCAATTCAGATTTACTAAGGCCAGGGCTCCACCAAAAAGATGGCGCTGTGCCGGTGTCGGACGCCATCACGTTGACATCCGACTGGCTCCACTGAACGTGAATTTGTTGATATTTCAATCAAAGATCAGATGAGGATATTAGCATTATCAACTTTAGTGTTATGCCTAATTTATAATAATTTGTGCTGGAAAAAGTCATGGCCTTCTGGCGATATCGGACCAGTTACCCATATATGGAGATCCATGTACTGTATAGTACATCCCTTGTATGCCCAAACATGGAGATCCCTGTCTGAGCCAGCCACACAGATATGGGCTGTCTTCCTCCACATATGGGCATTCCCATATGAAGTCCTGTTAGATATGGGCTTAATATTGATGACATCAGGGATCTCAGAAGTTATCAAGTATCATAAATGTTGTCATTGTATCAACCCTGCCATTTTCAAAACCTCCACCTGTCAGTCAGTCTGTCTGTCACATGGCCCTCTTCTAGCGCCACCATGAGGCCTATTCTTGCAAAACACATTTTTGGACACTGCTCCTACAGATTTTGCCCTGAAATCACGCAAAGCGGTACACAGCATCTCTAAAGTTATGTCATCAACATGGATCTGTCCCATTTCCCATATTCCCTCCTGATTGGCTACCATTGCATTCTAAAGTTTGTGTGTGCGACCTGATGGTCGCTTATCTTCCGAATAGGGAGTCTTACTGGTAATAGACCTTTTGTCAGCCTTCTGATTGGTCCCTGAGACTCCCTGACTGGCCAACCAGAAAAAACATTCACTTTTTGCTATCGGGGGTGGAGTTTGTGCAGTGGAGAATGTTGCTTCAGCCTTTCAAAAACTGTCCGCACTGCGGAGCACGGCAATCGCCCGGTACGGCCGCGGTAGGTGATAGCGATCACGCTCATCATAATGAATAAGCTTCAACAAACTAGTTCACATGGACCTTATCAATGGTCTAACTAGTTACGATTGGGTACATATATTTTAAATGGGCAGAATTACGTGTATGTGAGGAGAACAGATTATATTTCTCCTCTTCCTACCCAAGATTCAATGCGCTTTCTATTTCTATTTCTATTCTCTCTCTGATCCAGAGGATTAAACTAATTAAAACATATATTTTCGGGGGGAAACTACTGTTTTGCTATGTAATTACTGTACCCTTTTCTTCCCTTTTTATTAATATCACGTAGATGTGTTTTTTTTGGTACTTTATATAGCTGTAATGAGGCTATGAACAAAAAAAAAATCCCATCCACTTCCACTATAAAAGAATCTGCAATAGTGATTCTGTCCCACTGGGATTAAACAAATTAAAACATATATTTTCGGGGAAACCCCCTGTTTTGCAATGTAACTACTGTACCTTTGTCTTCCCTTTTTATTAATATCACCTAGATGTTTTTCCTTTGGTACTTTATATAGCTGTAATGAGGCTATGAAAACATAAAAAAATCAAACCTTGGTTCGAAGTGGAGCGGTGAATTTGAGCAGTTCCAGGTCTATGTTTTTGATTCTATGTGTTCTAAATCTATGAATTCTGTCCTAGATCTACAATGCAGTGATGTTGCTAGCTTTTTAATGTGTCATGCTGTTGTGTGTGTGTGTGTGTGTGTGTGTGTGTGTGTGTGTGTGTGTGTGTGTGTGTGTGGGGGGGGGGGGGGGGGTTAGTGTTGGTGCGTGCGCGTGTGTGTGTGTGTGTGTGTGTGCGTTTGTGTAGTGAGTGTGGGTGGGGGGGTGTGTGTGTGTGTCATGCTGTTGTGTGTGTGTGTGTGGGGGGGGGGGGGGGTGAGTGTTGCTGCGTGAGTGTGGGTGGGGGGGGGGGGGTGTCATGATGTTGTGTGTGTGTGTGTGTGTGTGTGGGGGGGGGGGGGGGGGTGAGTGTTGCTGCGTGCGCGCGTGTGTGTGCGTGCGTGTGTGTGTGGGGGGGGGGGGGGGGGGAGGGTGAGTGTTGCTGCATGTGTGTGTGTGTGTGTGTGTGTGTGTGTGTGTGTGTGTGTGTGTATGTGTGCCTGCACAACAGCGCCCCTCCTTTAACTTGTGTGGCCACTCAAGGTATTGCCAGGCTACAGACATAGCCACCCAGAGACATAGCCACCCACGGACATACCTGTCTATTGGGAGCGCTTTCACCGCTCCAAAAATCCCATTCACTGCCACTATAAAAACAATCTGCCCAGGGAAAATGTCCCATCATAGTAACAGGGCAGAATGGGGCGGGATTTGCAAACTAGTCTATTGTGGCCCACAGGTTCAGCTATCTGAGTATCCCTGCTTTACGCCACTGCTTTGTACCTGAGGCCTGGCTTGTTGAGGATGGCCTCGATCTGCTCCTTGTTGAAGTTGGACACGCTGATGGCCTTGACCAGACCCGCGTCCAGCAGCTCCTCCATGCCCTCCCACGTGTCCAGGAAGGAGGTGTCGTCGGTGACCGTTTCCCCTTGGCTGTCCACGGGAAACAGTGCCCCGTCGGCCTCCAGTCCCCCTGGCCAGTGGATCAGGTAGAGGTCCAGGTAGTCCAGATCCAGGTCACTGAGAGTCTTCTTGCACGCTCCCCTCACCAGTAGGGGTGGGCGATAGGGCTGCACGATTTTGGGAAAATATCTAATTGCGATTTTTCTGACTAATATTGCGATTGCGATTTTATTCGCGATATTTAAAGCAAAAATGAATCCTAAGATGGAAATTTATTTTGACTTTACTAGCAAGTATTATGCTGCATTTTGACGATTTCGGTCATGTTATTAACATCTCAGCCATGGCTACACCACCCCACTCCCATTTTTTGTTTTCTTTTTTTAGTAAATCTGCCTTGATCTCATAAATGGCCCCTAGGGACTCCTCAGGACGGAAATCCGTCCCCAGGACGGAGAACCTTAACCCCTGTATTTATATATTTATTTCAAGGTAGGATAAGTGATAGTTTTTTTTTGTTTGTTTTTTTGTTTAAAGGATGATATAATACATTATTTGACCGATTATTTTACCATGTTTATGAACCGAGCAGCCCAATTCACATTCATTCTTGCATAAGGCTGCCCTCTGCTGCTAGTATGGCCAAAGTACACATTTGACCGTCCATTATAAAATTAATTTGTTTAGAAAGAACCAATAGATCATTTTCTATAACATTGCAAAGGAAAGCTGCTTTCTGCTGGCACCAGACCCAATAAATAAATATTAACATCTGGCAGTAAAACTGTTAATCGATTAATTAGTCGATTATTTAAATGATTACCTTATACAGTACATTCGATTTGAGGTTCTTTTAGACATGTTTTAACTTAACAAAAAATACATTAAAGATGAATAATTCATTAATTAATCGTTGCAGCTAACTACAAGGTAATAACAATTAGGAATAACAGACCATTTAGACCAGTGGTCCTCGATGTGGAGTCCAGGGACTTCTCTGGGTTCCTTTTGGGAGGTCTAAATTGACCCTTACAAGTACTGTATGTAACTCTCGCGGATCAGGACCTGGGTAGGCCAGTCACAATTATTACATAATCGTCTTATCGCAATTATTAGACATAAATCGCAATTATTTGACATAAATCGCAATTGTTTTGTCATAATCGTCTCTAGCTCACCCAGGTAGTTATTCAAGCAAGTAAGATCATTGGAAACAAACAATTGCAACTTCAGGATATATACAACCGCACCATAACCAAAAAGGCAATTCAGATTTACTAAGGCCAGGGCTCCACCAAAAAGATGGCGCTGTGCCGGTGTCGGACGCCATCACGTTGACATCCGACTGGCTCCACTGAACGTGAATTTGTTGATATTTCAATCAAAGATCAGATGAGGATATTAGCATTATCAACTTTAGTGTTATGCCTAATTTATAATAATTTGTGCTGGAAAAAGTCATGGCCTTCTGGCGATATCGGACCAGTTACCCATATATGGAGATCCATGTACTGTATAGTACATCCCTTGTATGCCCAAACATGGAGATCCCTGTCTGAGCCAGCCACACAGATATGGGCTGTCTTCCTCCACATATGGGCATTCCCATATGAAGTCCTGTTAGATATGGGCTTAATATTGATGACATCAGGGATCTCAGAAGTTATCAAGTATCATAAATGTTGTCATTGTATCAACCCTGCCATTTTCAAAACCTCCACCTGTCAGTCAGTCTGTCTGTCACATGGCCCTCTTCTAGCGCCACCATGAGGCCTATTCTTGCAAAACACATTTTTGGACACTGCTCCTACAGATTTTGCCCTGAAATCACGCAAAGCGGTACACAGCATCTCTAAAGTTATGTCATCAACATGGATCTGTCCCATTTCCCATATTCCCTCCTGATTGGCTACCATTGCATTCTAAAGTTTGTGTGTGCGACCTGATGGTCGCTTATCTTCCGAATAGGGAGTCTTACTGGTAATAGACCTTTTGTCAGCCTTCTGATTGGTCCCTGAGACTCCCTGACTGGCCAACCAGAAAAAACATTCACTTTTTGCTATCGGGGGTGGAGTTTGTGCAGTGGAGAATGTTGCTTCAGCCTTTCAAAAACTGTCCGCACTGCGGAGCACGGCAATCGCCCGGTACGGCCGCGGTAGGTGATAGCGATCACGCTCATCATAATGAATAAGCTTCAACAAACTAGTTCACATGGACCTTATCAATGGTCTAACTAGTTACGATTGGGTACATATATTTTAAATGGGCAGAATTACGTGTATGTGAGGAGAACAGATTATATTTCTCCTCTTCCTACCCAAGATTCAATGCGCTTTCTATTTCTATTTCTATTCTCTCTCTGATCCAGAGGATTAAACTAATTAAAACATATATTTTCGGGGGGAAACTACTGTTTTGCTATGTAATTACTGTACCCTTTTCTTCCCTTTTTATTAATATCACGTAGATGTGTTTTTTTTGGTACTTTATATAGCTGTAATGAGGCTATGAACAAAAAAAAAATCCCATCCACTTCCACTATAAAAGAATCTGCAATAGTGATTCTGTCCCACTGGGATTAAACAAATTAAAACATATATTTTCGGGGAAACCCCCTGTTTTGCAATGTAACTACTGTACCTTTGTCTTCCCTTTTTATTAATATCACCTAGATGTTTTTCCTTTGGTACTTTATATAGCTGTAATGAGGCTATGAAAACATAAAAAAATCAAACCTTGGTTCGAAGTGGAGCGGTGAATTTGAGCAGTTCCAGGTCTATGTTTTTGATTCTATGTGTTCTAAATCTATGAATTCTGTCCTAGATCTACAATGCAGTGATGTTGCTAGCTTTTTAATGTGTCATGCTGTTGTGTGTGTGTGTGTGTGTGTGTGTGTGTGTGTGTGTGTGTGTGTGTGTGTGTGTGTGTGGGGGGGGGGGGGGTTAGTGTTGGTGCGTGCGCGTGTGTGTGTGTGTGTGTGTGTGCGTTTGTGTAGTGAGTGTGGGTGGGGGGGTGTGTGTGTGTGTCATGCTGTTGTGTGTGTGTGTGTGGGGGGGGGGGGGGGTGAGTGTTGCTGCGTGAGTGTGGGTGGGGGGGGGGGGGGTGTCATGATGTTGTGTGTGTGTGTGTGTGTGTGTGGGGGGGGGGGGGGTGAGTGTTGCTGCGTGCGCGCGTGTGTGTGCGTGCGTGTGTGTGTGGGGGGGGGGGGGGGGGGAGGGTGAGTGTTGCTGCATGTGTGTGTGTGTGTGTGTGTGTGTGTGTGTGTGTGTGTGTGTGTATGTGTGCCTGCACAACAGCGCCCCTCCTTTAACTTGTGTGGCCACTCAAGGTATTGCCAGGCTACAGACATAGCCACCCAGAGACATAGCCACCCACGGACATACCTGTCTATTGGGAGCGCTTTCACCGCTCCAAAAATCCCATTCACTGCCACTATAAAAACAATCTGCCCAGGGAAAATGTCCCATCATAGTAACAGGGCAGAATGGGGCGGGATTTGCAAACTAGTCTATTGTGGCCCACAGGTTCAGCTATCTGAGTATCCCTGCTTTACGCCACTGCTTTGTACCTGAGGCCTGGCTTGTTGAGGATGGCCTCGATCTGCTCCTTGTTGAAGTTGGACACGCTGATGGCCTTGACCAGACCCGCGTCCAGCAGCTCCTCCATGCCCTCCCACGTGTCCAGGAAGGAGGTGTCGTCGGTGACCGTTTCCCCTTGGCTGTCCACGGGAAACAGTGCCCCGTCGGCCTCCAGTCCCCCTGGCCAGTGGATCAGGTAGAGGTCCAGGTAGTCCAGATCCAGGTCACTGAGAGTCTTCTTGCACGCTCCCCTCACCAGTAGGGGTGGGCGATAGGGCTGCACGATTTTGGGAAAATATCTAATTGCGATTTTTCTGACTAATATTGCGATTGCGATTTTATTCGCGATATTTAAAGCAAAAATGAATCCTAAGATGGAAATTTATTTTGACTTTACTAGCAAGTATTATGCTGCATTTTGACGATTTCGGTCATGTTATTAACATCTCAGCCATGGCTACACCACCCCACTCCCATTTTTTGTTTTCTTTTTTTAGTAAATCTGCCTTGATCTCATAAATGGCCCCTAGGGACTCCTCAGGACGGAAATCCGTCCCCAGGACGGAGAACCTTAACCCCTGTATTTATATATTTATTTCAAGGTAGGATAAGTGATAGTTTTTTTTTGTTTGTTTTTTTGTTTAAAGGATGATATAATACATTATTTGACCGATTATTTTACCATGTTTATGAACCGAGCAGCCCAATTCACATTCATTCTTGCATAAGGCTGCCCTCTGCTGCTAGTATGGCCAAAGTACACATTTGACCGTCCATTATAAAATTAATTTGTTTAGAAAGAACCAATAGATCATTTTCTATAACATTGCAAAGGAAAGCTGCTTTCTGCTGGCACCAGACCCAATAAATAAATATTAACATCTGGCAGTAAAACTGTTAATCGATTAATTAGTCGATTATTTAAATGATTACCTTATACAGTACATTCGATTTGAGGTTCTTTTAGACATGTTTTAACTTAACAAAAAATACATTAAAGATGAATAATTCATTAATTAATCGTTGCAGCTAACTACAAGGTAATAACAATTAGGAATAACAGACCATTTAGACCAGTGGTCCTCGATGTGGAGTCCAGGGACTTCTCTGGGTTCCTTTTGGGAGGTCTAAATTGACCCTTACAAGTACTGTATGTAACTCTGACAGTATACAAATGAAACCAAATGAACCCTTACGGGCCAATTTGGTTTCATTTGTATTCTGTCAGAGTTAAGGGGAGACCTTGACATCGTAAAGTTTGAGAACTACTGATTTAGACCAAAATGCAGGTTTAAATTAAATTCTACAATGAATCTCTGTATTAATAATTCATCAGGATTTTTTTTATAGGGCTCCCTCATTGTATCACGATTTACGAAAAGGCATATCGTGGAGACATTGTATCGTCTCACCGATATTTATCACCATATTGCCCACCCTTACTCACCAGTGACTTTCGGTGGAAAAAAAACCATGAAAAGCTCCTCCCGCTTGACCAGGCCGTCTGCGATCGCGGCGTGGACGCCCTGGCCCACCTCCGCCTCGTTCTCGTAGACGGAGGCCCCGTCGATGTGCCTGTAGCCGGCGGAGATGGCTGCCTTCACCGCCTCCGCCACCCTGCCGGGGGGAGACTGCCACGTCCCCAGACCCACCATGGGCATCCGGGCACCGCCGTCCAGTTCCACCCATGTCCCCGTCGCCGATGTCTCCATCGCTGGTGTCTCCGGTCGCTGCTCCAAAGGACTGCGACAACTCTGCTTCCAGTGGCAGCAAAGAGCAGAGTAAGCAGCAGCACACTCACAGCCTTCAAAGTAAACTATGGAAAATGACTATTGACTTGGTACTGTTAACATTGTAAACACCCTGGCCTGAACTCTGACTGGGGAGGGAGTCTGGGAGATACAGGCAGAGTTATCGCTCTAATGATCATTATGTCCTGATGTGAAAGAAAGCATTTCAGAAGATAGGGCAGCAGAACACGTGAAGGTCAACAGCACACTCACAGGCACAGCATGGGTTTTATAAATATCAAACCAAAAGTATTCATAAGAGCAGGCATGTGCACAAATAGACATCAAAGGGGGCTTGAGCCCCTGTCCTTTTATCCGTCTGTAAAAAGTGCCCTCTCCAGACCACAAGTGCAGTTTTTACTATGGTGAACGACATGCAAATGCCATACCTGAAGGCAGCATTCAAGAAAATTGCCTATTACCAAACCCTCCTTAACTTGAATGCAGCATCTTATGTTGAAAGGCTGCGACACGTTGTGAGCTTGGAGGTCTGCTATTTTCAATATTTTCACCAAAAGGCCCTTTTTGAAATTTCAGCCCCTGCCTCTCTTAACATTCTCTGCACATCCCTGCACAAGAGCTTGTGACTAAAATACATTAGTAAGAACTACATTGGAGGATCCACTTGGACTAAAATAGAACTACATTGGATCCATTGGGACTAAAATAGAACTACATTGGATCCATTGGGACTAAAATAGAACTACATTGGATGCAGCTAGCACAGCATTTATTTTTACTTCCTGAAAAGTAACAGTTATGGTTGTGGACATACATTTGGACATAACTAGATGTATTTGTCACTGCACTTACCTCTCTGTCTCTCTCTCTGTTTCTCTGCACCTACTTCCTGCAGACTGGTATTCACTTCCTCCAAGTACGGTGGGGGACAGGGGACATATAGGTGCACTGTTACACCAGCAGGTGGCTGAGAACTGTACAATATACACTACAGCAGGGGTCTTCAACGTTTTCAGGCCGAGGACCCCTTAGCTGAGAGAGAGAGATGAAGCAGGGACCCCCACTACATATATTGTATAAAATTGTGTTGCAGATTAAAAATGAACATATATTTCTCAGACAGCTTTGACAGCACTGTCATCATGTTGGAGTAATGTGTATTTTCAGACATTTAACCACTTGAACTGTCAAATGCTTTAGTCTGCTCTTCTTTTCCCTCTACAAACCTCTTTGCTCGAAGCGCGAGGCGTTGTAAGCTTGTAGATCAGCTATTTTTGGCTAATGTTCCACTCAGAATAGGGATGCTAGGGTTCAAATAGTTAACGTGAAAAACATGATACTATCACTCAAAAGATTTGGCAGCCCCCCTGTAGTAACTCTGAGGAACCCCTACAGTAACAGTAGGCCTACCAAGACAAGCATATTGATGTTGTAGAAATTTAAGTCAGCAGTGCTAATCGCTCATAAGTCACTATTGCCATCCTTGCAGGACTCCTCTGGAATAAACATGTGGATTGTCACATTACTCAAGTTGACACAAATCCATAGACATTATTACATGCTAGGCTATATATTCTACAAGAACAGCAGTGTGTCATGCAGGCGGTGGAGCAGTTACAGTGTAATGACCTTCAAGAGACTGTCATGGAGCAACATTCATTCAGGTTCCACCCCCAGTTCATGGCATCCATACCCTCTTATTTCCCCATCCAGACAAAGCTCTAAGACAGTGAAGTTTGGTGGCAGGTTCAGTTGGGACAGACAAGCGACAAAGCTGAAGGTGTTAGAAGGCAATTGTTTTGGGGGAATCTGTGCACTTTCCACTGAAGAGGGCAGACATTTGGTATCCAAGGTCCTCAATCATGTCTTTAGTCTGGTTAAAGAGGTGGTGCCATAGTTTTGTACTTTTTTCTGTTTTGTATGTCTCTAGAGTTAACATTACTCTAATAGACCCCCAGGTATGGTTATAATATGTACATATTATTCAGGCTTTCCTCTGTGTTTTGAAATACACAGATACAGTATAATGATGTCATAATGTCATCCCCTCCCCTTTACCATTCAACAAGACTGTGGGTGTGCCTAACTTCAGCTGGGTCACTCACCACCCACCTGACAATCAGGCATACAGTACTTAATGAATGGGTGCGTGTGGCCACATTAAAAAATAATTTTAACTCTTTCTGTATACTTTTTGGAAAATAATCTTTTTCCAAGTATAATCATAATACCTGATGATTATGTTGTAGGGACGAAAATATCACAGCACCCCATCTTTAAGGGCTGTGAATGCATTGGCACAGGGGGAACAGGCTCATTCTGTTGGGGAAATTCACTTTCTCATGGACACCTCAACACATAACAGGGGTTATATGTCCATTCAGCTATTGCCCCCCTCAAAACCGAAGGACAGGGTCTCATTTTACATTTTATGGATAGCAGATTTTTCAAGATCATGCTCCCCTCTACCCACCCGAGGTGGACCCAGACCCACACACCCCCTGGGGAGTGGGGACCATACAGAGCGAGTTACTAGTGTAATTTGTATAGGGTTGATGGGTTTTATAAACCCAAGGGCCCCCCCTACTGGCGGCAGTGGTGAGGGATATCTTTTAATACATTTTGTTTTCAATAAATAAAAATATCCGCTCTACATATAATTTCATAGGCTATTATATGTATTTTGTCATTTCCAATATATTAGGGGTCTCTAATCTCCTAATCTATGGGCCCCCCTCACGGCCCTCACAGCAGTACAGGGCCCTTTTGATCTGAAAACCCAAGCGGAATAAGGACTCATTTCACCCCTGACCAGGCCCACAAGGTGACATTGACCCCTGAGGCGTTTGACAATGTGACTCATTTCATATTTTTCTTTGATACGTTTGACGTTATTCAGTCATGATTTCCAATGTTTCAAATCTGAATGTCAAAGGTCAAGATTGACAAGCTGGTCACCAGTTTCATCTTTGTGCCAAAAGTTTCTAGAACATTTAATTGTACTCGGCACAGTCCCCTAGGGTGATAGGCTTATGTACATTTTGTAGAATTAGAATAGCTTTTATAAAACTGTTACCAAATATGGCACCATGAAAGTGACATGTCCCAGTCTTGAATGAAAAGTTCACAACAATAATTATTTCTACAAGAAAAGTAATCCCTGCCGTGTATGGATCCATTGCCTGCTCTAACAAGACAGTTTTACAACTGCATGGAAAATATAGCTATCATTACAGTATGCACAGTAAAATGTAAAAGAATTAAAAAAAAAAAAAGAAAAAGAAAAGAAAAAAACATTTCATGCAGATTTTTTTTAAAGGGAGACACATTTGATCATACAGTTTACAGTTTACAGTTTAGGCATTTAGCAGACGCTTTTAATCCAAAGCGACTTACAATAAGCAGATAATACATATAAACAAGATAATATGTCAGAACATCAACAACAATATACAATGCATATGAATATCAATCTAAAAAAAAACCAATATAATCAGTAAAGAAAAAAGGATTCTAAAAAAACCTAAAAACAAATGCTAACTAGCTTCATGTATGGTCATTGAGTGTTTCAGTAGTGCTATGGGTTTAGGTGGAGTCTGAAAAGGCGAGTCTTCAGTCCACGGCAAAAGCTAGCGAGTGAGTCCGTTGATCTAAGTGCGACAGGGAGTTTATTTCATGTATGGTCATTGAGTGTTTCAGTAGTGCTATGGGTTTAGGTGGAGTCTGAAAAGGCGAGTCTTCAGTCCACGGCAAAAGCTAGCGAGTGAGTCCGTTGATCTAAGTGCGACAGGGAGTTTATTCCACAGCTTGGGGGCCAGGAGGGCAAACTGTCTCGGACGAGTGGATTTTTGTCCTGGGGTTTTTAGCGAGGGTTTTGACAGCATCCCTGTGTTGGCTGATCTAAGTGAACGGGTGGGGGTGTAGGGGTTGATCAGTTTTTGGAGGTATGGAGGAGCCATACCTTTGGCTGCTTTGAAGCTCAGCATCAGTGTTTTGTATTCAGTGCGGGCCGCAACCGGGAGCCAGTGGAGGGAGCGGAGAAGGGGGGAGACATGTGAGAACTTAGGCTGGTTGAAGACCAGCCGTGCCGCGGCAGTTTGGATCAGTTTGAGAGGTTTAAGTGCACATGCTGGGAGACCAGTTACAATAGTCAAGTTTTGATATGACAGATGTCTGGACGAGGAGCTGGGCTGCCTCCTGGGTGAGGAAAGGTCTGATTTTACGGATGTTATAGAGTGTGAACCTGTACAGCATCATATGCAGTACAGCAGCTATAGCTATCATCAATAGCATCATGAACGGTGAACGCCTTTCATTAAAGCAGATAGTGAACTCTGTACATCTAGGACCGCTGGTGTACAACAATCAACATAATTCTTTTTTACAGTAAAGCCAGGAGCCATCAATATGTAATGTCCGTATGTGTCTGTGGCAAGACTTGTCCTCGTCCGTGGCAAAGTTATGTTTACAAAACATACATTTTAGTTTGATGTGCTGTCATAAGACCCAATTACTGAATGTCAGTCACCAGGTTTTCTTCATTTGTATGACATCTGTTTTACTATGATAGGCCTACTATGGCACATTACAGGTTCGCCAGTACAGTGGTTCTCAAGCCTTTTATTTTCAAGGACCCCTGGCCCATAACTGTGTGTGTGTTGGTTCCATTTGTAAACTCTCTGGGAGTTACCATGTCCCATTGTCCCTACCTTCCCTGACATTTTTATAGTAGCCTAAATACCATTTATTTTGTTTGTTTGTCTTATGATATTTTGTGCATAGTACTGTTTTATTTGTTTGTTTATTTTGTTGTTGTTTTCATTTAACGTATGAATTGAGTAGTACAAAGGGACCCCAATTTAAACAAGCCTTAAAGCTTTCTTGTGGTCTTTATCCTTTTAGTTGAACTTGTATCAGTGAACTGCACTGTCCTGTAACTTTTCCGATTCAAACTTCTAATAAAGTACAATCAATCAAAACCCGTAATCGTCCTTTCGGACCACCCACAAGCAACCCTGAAGGTCCCTCAACCCACTTGAAGGACCACAGCACTAGCTACAAGGGCTATGTTTCTAGAAATAATACAGTATGTGTATGTCCATGGCAAATCTTTAATTATGACAAAAATAATTCCACAAATGGCAATGAACCCTGAGTAAAGTTGATACAAGCCTGTGTAATATAGACCTACAAACCCATTTCTTCCTCAATGTTTTATACATTTGTCTGTAGGCTACTTATTTACAGATACAGTCGGTTAACCTCTCTCATATGATGTAGGCCTATCTCTAATGTTAAGTTGGTAACATCTATCCAGTTGGTTATGGTTGGTCTCGCCCCCCTAGTGGCGAAAAAAAAAGAACTTCTGGGAACTCCGATTAGGTTGGTCCAGGGGCTCGAAATGCAAAGGCCATATGTCCTTTAGTCAGTGATCGAGTTAAGGGCTCCCATAGCTCTGGGGGCCCAGAGAAAAAATCGGGTAATTGCGGATATAAAGTCGCCTAAAACGGGTACTTTCCTATATTAAATCATATTAAATCGGGTATTTCGCGGATATAAAGTCGGCTAAAACGGGTATTTCCTATATTAAATCATATTTTTCCTTTCACAATATTAATTCGGGCTTCACATTGGCTATGTTGACAACTCCAGGCAGTCTTTTCTGTTCATATTAACTCACCATTATTGCTCAGCCTCCAGTTCCCAATTCCTCCATCTGATGATCTGAGCTCTGAGCCATCCAGCCAAAAGTTCCCGTTCTGGTAGCATAAAGTCGGCTAAAATGGGTATTTTTCTTTCTCAAAACAAGGCGGGTCGGGTTCATATTTATTTACTAAAAAAAACAATGTCACGGGCACAGGCTACAGCACAAGACAGCGTTGTTTGGTTGTTTGTTGCTGTCCGAGTGTCCGCCTTCCTTTGCCGTCCGGGCCGTGGCTAGAACAGACACTCGACGCAGTGGTTCCTAGCTTATGGGGAAAGAAAGCCTGGTAGGCGAGGTTAGGGGAAAGGTAGGAAGTAGGAACCATTGCAGCGAGTGTGTTATAACCCGGACGGTAAAGGAAGACTCACACCCCACATTAAATGCGCCTGATTTATAATAATAAAATTAATAGTAGGATTAAACAGTGTGATGTCATTGTTCAGTCTTACTGTCTAACATGTTTATTTAGTATATCTAGTTAACATAAATAATATAAATTCTTCCAATGGAACATAAAAAAAAAAAAAAAACGAGAAAAAAAAAAAAAAAAACACACTTAGAAAAAAAGAGACCCCAAAGGGGGTTGTTGACTATGGGGTCCCAGACTTTAACTATGGGAGCTAAGACCCCACTGGCTCCCACATAACTCGAACTCTGCCTTTAGTGTTAAATTGACCTGTTGGAAAGTCCGGGAGTGCTCTATTAGCAGATCTCAGAGTACGTAAGTGATGGGACATAGTTAGACAATAGGTCCGAAATGTATGCAGGGGCGAGGCCCATCCTGGCCTTACATGTGATAAGTAGGATTTTAAACTGTATTCTGAAATCAATTGGCAGCCAGTGCAGAGATGCTAAAACAGGTGTGATGTGATCATATTTCCTTGTGCCAGTCAATATGCGGGCTGCGGCATTCTGAACCATTTGGAGATTGTGGATGGATTCTTTTTGAGAGGGATGTCTACAGGGAGTTGCAATAGTCAAGGCGTGAGTAGATGAAGGCATGGACTACTTTTGACAGATCGGAGAGGGTCAGGAATGATTTAATTTTAGAAATAATTCTGATGTGTTAAAGGAGTAGTTCACCCCCAAAATGACTTTTTTTCTATTGATTACTCATGCCATGGAGAGTAGAGTTCAATAATATTTTTTGGTTTTTGTCACATTCCTAAGACAAAAATTTGATTTGAGTAAATTTACCCCCATTGATTCCGGATGGTGACCCGTTTCGAAAGTCGAAACGGGTCACCATCCGAAATTAATGGGGGTAAATTTATTGTTATCACATTTATGTCTTAGGAATGTGACAAAAAACAAAAAATATTATTGAACTCTACTCTCCATGGCATGAGTAATCAATAGAAAAAAAGTCATTTTGGGGGTGAACTACTCCTTTAAAATGAGGATTGAATGACATTTTTAATATGCTGTTCTAAGTTGAGGTCTGGGTCAAAGGTTACACCTAGGTTTCTTTACTGTGGACTTAAGGTTGGGAAGTAATGGGCCAAGGTCAAATATTTAAGTACAACATTTTAGCCCTGTTATTATTTTGGGTTAATAAGAGTCATTATTTTGAAATGTGCTAAAAAGATATAAGCCTACCTAGCCGCAAATTGCAACACTAGATTTTTTTATACTCGGATGAATCTAGGGTTGCAATACCTCCCATAGGGATCCAATGCATGAAAACAGTTTTTTGCTATCTGATTGTATTAAACGACTTCAAACTCACCAATATTGTGGCTCTAGGGAAAGCTTGGAATTTACTCTTGCTATCTGCAAAGTGTTTGTTTCTGAAAAATCCACCGTAGAATTGTTATGATTTTATTTTCTGTCAAGAAATCCGAGAAGACATGTTTCTTCTCGGATTGCCTCCTGCATTAGGCTATGTGACATTTAGAACCAGCTGGTACACAGGACTGCTGAGTGACTTCCCACAAGCGCTTCCAAACTCCAGCACTTAGAAAAAATAATCACCCAAACTGAATTTCTTGACAGAAAATAAAATGATAACAATTCTACAGTGGATTTTTCAGAAACAAACACTTTGCAGATAGCAAGAGTAAATTCCAAGCTTTCCATAGAGCCACAATATTGGTGAGTTTGAAGTCGTTTAATACAATCAGATAGCAAAAAAACTGCTTTCATGCATTGGATCCCTATGGGAGGTATTGCAACCCTAGATTCATCCGAGTATAAAACAAATCTAGTGTTGCAATTTGCGGCTAAGGCCTACCTACTGTTACAGGCTATGTTTTGTAGTTTTGATAGAATGTGACATTGTTTATTGTTCAAAAGAAATGTATTAATACTTACCTTTACCTACCTTGAAGCTACATCAGAGAGAGTTAGATTTACTTGTGGATTTGTTTTATTTTTACTGGGGTTTTATTTTTGTGATGTTCTGTATTTTGTCCAAGTGTACTTGCCATAGCAGAGTGGCTGAGCCAATCAGGAGTGTACAAGTAGGTCATGTGATGGGAATTGAAAGAGCGCGCGTTGTCTTCAGAGAGATGAAACTTTATGCATGAGATGGTGTGCGTACAGAAGAGAGGCGTAGTGACTGAGTGAACGATAAGTGATAGAAACGTGACAAACGGTTTCATTTGGAGTGTGACAGTCCCGTGTGATAGCTCATTGCAAGGAGGACTGAACGCTGTACTGTGGAGTGCCAGTGCCTTCGACAGGATCGTGACTGTGTCATTCTACAGTGAGTGTTTGAGCAGCTAGCTGCTAGCTAGCTAAAGTTAGCTTTGTGCGTCTGCACTGGACCTCAGTATTGTTGTGTTGCTAAGCCAGCAATGCCAGCTGCTGTGACTCGTCAGCGGAGCGGCATCGTTGGTCTTTTGAAGAGCATCATCGTCAGTCTTTTGAAGAACATAACTAAAAGTCTCCTGAACAGTGAGTAAATATCCTGGAACACGTGCGCCATCTAATCTAAAGACAGTAAACAGGCCTGCAACGTGGGTGGGGTTTTTGTTTTCTTTTGTTTACTGGTGAAACTATTTTGAGGTATTTGAAACTATTGAATCTGAAGTATTTGGCCAATTACATTTGAAAGTGTTTACAATTTTGGTTATTGTGAGTAACTAATTGAGGTTGGTTCATTCATTTTGTAAACAGTGATACTTGTTTGCACCTTATTGTGAATTATGAAGTCAATTGTTATTTTATTTTCTAATTCCCTAAACTCGACTACCTTTTTCCTTACTACTTTTTCCTAACTAAAATCCGTACATTTATATCCTGGTGTCTGACTCAATTTACTCAGTTACATTTAAGGTGTTTTTCCAATTAAATAACTACTTGTAGATTAATTATTTTGAAAACTCAAAAAGCATTAATATAACTTGGGAACCCTTCTCCATATATTTGTGGGGATTAGATAATGGGCTACAAAAACACAAGTGCAGATTTCAGAATTACATCGAAATATAGCTAAGCATCTTAGCTCACTTTGCAAGGCAACAACTTAAATCAATGGCCGTTTTATTAACTCAAATAAATTACACATTGTTCAGACAGTCACAAAAACGTCTTCATTGATTTTAATGGCGGAGAACAACCAACTCATCTAGGTGTATATCGCCACCTAGTCTGTACACATATCTAACATATCATCATAACTATATAAAACACCCAAAGTGACCCCCTTCTTATGCTAAACCGTCACCATTCTACCCAGATCCATTGGTCTGAGTTGATGCGAAGTTGCAAACCCTTCCCTCAGGGTATAATCAATGTCCTCTTCACTAATGTCCTCCATGTCCAGAACTCTCCTGGCCACGTCCAACTCGGATTTTCCTTGCATTTCAATGGCACAGTTAATCACCATGGCGATAAACGCCAGGAAGTTTCTTTTGTACATATGTTCTGCCTGTCTTCCTTTGTTTTTTTCCTCCATTGTGTTGTGTTTTGTTGGCCTTTCCTTGTTTCTTCACTGCTTTCGCATACATTACTCCCTTGTTTTCTCTAAACTTCTTCACATTCTGTTCCTTTACCCTTCTGGGACACTTTGCTGGCCCTGCATAGTGGTTACCCTTAGCCTGGGATCGCTTCCAATTTCGGGCTTTTGATCCGGTCGGGAGCGGATGACGTCCTACGTCATTTTGTATTCAAAACGGACTACAATTTGGCCGGAACTACCGACCGGAATCAGTTTTAACCTGGTTTTGCGCATGCGCTAATTTGGATAAAACTGATTCCGGTCGGTAGTTCCGGCCAAAGTGTAGTCCGTTTTGAATACAAAATGACGTAAGATATCATCCAGTCTAGACCGGATCAGACGACCTGTTTAGTAAACGAATACCAGGCTTTCTCTCAGGAAAGCCTGGTGAGGCGAGGTTAGGTTACCCTTGCAAAGGATACATTCTGGTTCTTTCTCTTGTGCCTTACACATCTCGTCACAGTTCACCTCGCCACATCTCCCACATTTTTAGACTCCTCTCTCAAATGGCCTGACCCTGAATGTGACATAGTCTACATATATACTTTCCAGGATGTCTCCGTAAAACATTAGGCGTACAGATTCGCTCGGCTCTCTTTTTCCATCTCTGAATCTTTTCATTCTGCCCACTTTATCAACTCCTTCAATATCTAGGAATAACTCTAGATCCATCGACAGCTATTTCTTCTTGAAATAACTAATGTTTCACTCAATAGGGGAAATGCCCGTCGCAGGTTTATGATGTCATAAAACCATGTGTGGTCTATCCCTATGGAATTTATGGCATGCATGTGAAAATAAAAAGACACACACTTTTGAAATATTGATTTGACGCTCATATCAACCATAGGAAGTATTACGTTTGTTTTATTTTCACATGCATGCCATAAAATGGTTGTCATAAAATGGTTTTATGACATCATCAACTTGCGACAGGCCCCTATTGAGTGACTGATTAGCTATTTCTAGAAGAAATAAAATGTTTAAGGTGTTTTTAATTTTACAATGTAGTCATAGAGGACACTTATAATGCCACAGGGCCCCCAGCTAAATGAGTTAACATAGCGGCAACATAAATGTAACCAGTTTAATCATCGCTGTTTGATAATAGCTGATCTCTAAGCTCACACTGCTGTTGAATGTTATATACGGGTTTGCAACTCTTATCTTCTGTTAGAAGACAGTCAATGGACAGGTGAGAATGATTTGGGGTGTACAACCCTGTTTCGTTGCGTGTTTCTGCACTGGCCATCCCCTGACAATGAAAAAGGCTTGGCCTCTTGAATAACTAAAGGACAGGTGAGAATGGGTGCTGAATGGATAAACTTGTTTGCATGTATTCCTTTTAGTATGATAAGTAGTGAGTATACAGCCCCCAACAGTATTGTGTGAATGGTGTGGTAGGATTGGAATAAATTTGTATTCAAATTGTTTCCACTGGAAAATACTTAGCCTTCTGCAAAAAACATCTGAAAGGTGACACATATAATGTCAGCTTTCATTCATACATTTGGCTTTTACAGGGTTAAATATGAGCATAGAGCACTGTATAGATTGCAATGTATAGCATTAAGCAATTCTCACATACTGGTCAAATAACAATTTCACACATAAGTTGACATAACCTTCCTAAACGTTTCAAGCAAGCATGCAAGGCATGTTATTAAATCACCTGATTGTTTATGTTAATTAGGGATGTTCCTAGCGACTAATTTCACGGACAATTTTGAAACCGAATATTCGAATATCCGAAAATTAATTGATGAATTTATTTATTGACATTAACACACAGAAAATAGCCAAACTTTAGCACATTTCAATCTATTAGGCTAAACCTCATTTGAAAAAGATATCAAGAGTATATAAAAGCCTTTTAATAATGTTTATACTCTTGGAATCTGCTCAAAAATAATTAATTACATCACCAGTGAGAGACGTAAGTAGGTCAAATACCAATTAACTCCCCAGCGCACCGCAGCTGGACTGACTTGACTTGTCTCGTGAAGCTACCTGCTCATCTCTCCTCAGTTACCTTAAAGTGCTTAAACCATTATTTATGGCATTCGCAGCCAACTTATGATTGAGACTACTTTCTCCATGTTCTCACCTCAAAATGGATTATTCTTCAGATGAGCGGATCACACTGATGCAGCAGGCAGTAGCCTACTCGAGCCGAGGTAACGACTAACGAGTGATTCACATCCAGTCGCCTTTATTGGATTTCATTTCTCCATCAAAGCACTTTGCATCGTAGCAAGTTTTAAAAGTAATGAATGATGAATAATGCTGCTCAATCACTCAATGTAGGCCTACTCATGTTGAAGCAGCAGAAAGACAGACAGCTGCTGCTGCCGCTGAATGCTGCTGCCAGCGTTCAGCGTGCACCCGCTGTGGGTCATCGTGACCACTTACCAGCAAATCACCCATGGTAATTCTTAAATTGCTTATTTTACTTGTTAAAGCAACCTTTTATTATAAAGAAATTACATTAATATGGGTGCAAGATGCAAATGTTGAATAAAGTTCATATCTCAATAATTTAAAAAAATATATTTAAAGGGATATTCCACTTTCAACAGGGAGCAGTGGTAGGGCTTCTCTCCACATAAACACCCATTGTAACTGCAAACTCCATTTTAACCATGATAGATTCATTAAAAACACCCATTACTTTTTTTCTGGTGACTCATACTACCCTCCTAATACGTGAGCAGGCCGTGTTTTTTCGATAACTTTTTTCATTTATTTTTAATAATTATTTGGGAAAATGGAAAAAATGAAATACAAAAAAAATATTATTACAAATAAATGAAAACAGTTATCGAAAAACACGGCCTGCTCACGTATTAGGAGGGTAGTATGAGTCACCAGAAAAAAAGAATGGGTGTTTTTAATGAATCTATCATGGTTAAAATGAAGTTTGAAGTTACAATGGGTGTGTGTGGGGAGAGGCCCTGGGCCTGGAGGGCCTGGTAACATTTACATCAAATATCTAAATATTCAATCAAGCAAATTAAAAACTGTTCAGGGTGTTCATAAAAGCCTGATAAGATGATAAAATTATCAAAAGTTTTTTTGAAAGTGAAATACCCCTTTAATAGAATAACCAAATTTTATTTACAAACCGAATAGTGGGATCAGCCTTGTTTAGTCGGATAACCGAATAATCGCGCACATCCCTAGGCCATGGGACGGGTCCGTCTATTGTGCGTTTCATTGATCCCCACTCAAAAACAACATTCTTTTTTCACAGTAGACATATAAAATTCTTATGAGTACTGTGATTAATGTTTTCATATTGAATTCTTACGCACTAATGAGAAAGACCGATTTCATCAAATGCTATTTAAAACAGGCACATATACAGGGCACCTAAGACATCTCCATGGCAACCAGGAAGAAAACATTACACAAAGCTGACATTTCTCGCCCAAAAAGACTAACACTAGCGTAATAAATTGCTTTTTCCTAACGAACTTGCAACAGGTATACCATAGACTACTAATAGTTAATTCATAACCGTGTTGGACTACTTTTATATACCAGTTTATATTTTCGCTATTGCCTGTCGTTCACTGACACTGTAGTCTCTGGAACGCGGGCGTTTCATACTGCCATTAACATAAAATGTCTTCTTTCAATTCTAAAAGTAGTGATTAGGTTATGAAAGGAAGGTGATTAGGTGATGAAAACTAGCAAAACTATAGCAGGCATTCACTTTAATCAACGCGATGCATCTCCCGTCCAATGTAATTGTGATGTGGATGTCAAAGAAACGTTAATCACGTCATATTTAATTATGCTTTATCTGTTACAGATGATTGTCCAAATAAACCGTACATTATTTAAACTGTGAGCCATTTATAGACAATATGCAGTGTTGCCCTGGGCATCGTTGTAGGCTGTTAGGTCTGCAATGCATTAACATATGAACTGAACGAGTATGCATGCATCAAGTTATCAATGATTTAACTCCATGATAGGGACTTAGGTGCGAAGTCATTAAAATATCGTACCCTAAACAAATCACAAAAGCAACACAAAGTACCTTCATTGATGAGCTGCTTCTTCCTGTCATCTGATCAGTGTCCCCACAGTGGATTAATTCGAGTTGCATTTTAATATCAAATGAAACTAACAGAGCAAAAAACGATGTGCTGAACCAATGCGAGTCTTTGAAAATTACAGTTAGTATCTTCACCAATAATGAGCACATTTCTATAGACACGGTAACACATTCATTGTACTAAATGACAAGAAAGCATAGATTCAGAAGGATATGGTAAGTAACCAGTGAAATACCAAGTTACCTCAGTAATTTCTTCAAAGTTAAAGATATTACATAACAGCAGCAAACTGTGGCTGACCCAGCAACGACTTAACACACACATTTTCTGCATTTTGAGTAGATTTCACACCAGCATGAACTTAACACAGCATGTGTCAAAGAGCAGCACAATGATGCATTGCATGCACAGAAAAAAAGACACCAAAAAGTGTGATAAATCTTTATTTTCCAGAATCGTTTTTAAAATGGGCTGCATTATATGTTCAATCATGAATGTAGACCCATCTCTTAAGACTGCTGTCTGCATTATGACACAATCCACGTCACAATAATTTCCCAGATCTTGTGGTTTGTGTCACAGGCTCCTGCAGCTCTGCAACCCACGTCAAGTAGTCTGTAACACATATCATCACATAACAATGAAGCATTTTTATAACACTTTGCTAATGGATCATTCATTCATGTATATCCAATTAAGTTTGTATAATTTAATCTCGGGTGTTCTGTTCTGTATTATTTAGGCTCTGTAGATTATTTAGAGCCAAAACTGTGAGCATATAACCTTTTAAACTCACTACATTCTAAATACTGTACTACCACGCCAGGACAAGTAGACAGAATGGCATCCGAGCCTGAATCTAACTGTACCAGCACATCAACTTGAAGATCGAGATAAAACAATTAACCATATCATAAACCTTTAATATTTGACAGTGCAGTAAATCATATAGCACTGAACAGGGTCATAGTATTATATAGGCTATGTAGATGGAGCACTGTGACAAGACAAACGTAATCTAAACACTTCAAACACATTAACAGCTGTCTTAAGTTTAGATCTTTTCAAGAGAAAATGAACAAATCACAAACCGTTGCTAACACCAACTTGGGCAACGTGACTGCAGAGATATGAACAGAAATTAATGATACGCGATGAGACAATAGTGGCGTTTCCATGAACTTACTCGAATTAGGGAAGCGAATTATCAGAAATACGCATTAAGACAAAGCGAATTTAGCATGTTTCCATTTGCGGGTGTCATTCGAATTAGCGACGTTCGCAAGAGTGATCGGGCTGATTTTTTTCAGACCGAATCTGAGCACTGCACCGTCTGCACGTCTGACTGCTGTGACTCGGTCGCTGTCTAGTAGTGGGAAGAAGGGGTTATCAGTCATCATCATGGCCCCAAATAACTTTTAAATATATTACAATTGGCGACGAGTCTCTTACGAAATTGGCAAGAGTTCCTCTCAATACATAACGCTACCGGTTCACTGGGAAAACCGCGGTCTCGTCGCTGCACAGTGCAAGTTTCAGCGTCCTCTGGAAGGTCAGGTGGCCGATCTGCAAGCTCACAACGCGGCGCGGAGACGTGGATGCGATCTGCTGTGCCTGTGAGCTTGTAGATTGGGCACTTCAGGCACGCAACACCGTGGGATGAGGAAGGGTTCGCTCGCCACCGATGGCTTGAGGTGAATTTACACATGGTCTGTGTCACTCCGTGTGTAACAAACAACAGGTTTGTTTTGTGGGCTAACGCTATACCATGGACAAAGCGGCAGGGGAAATGGACCTAGAACATCATAATCTATTCGCATTTATTGTCTGACCCGTTTCCATTCACTTAAGCGCATTTAGTTTATTCGATAAAGGCTCAAAATCCTCCTCCTCCAAGCGGATAACTTTTTTTGCGGATAATGAAAGTTTATTCGCATTTTGAAGTGTTTCCAAAAAAACATTTTGCGAATAAGCCGTTAATGCGCAAAAAGTGGCTTTATGGAAACGCCACTAATGTGTAGCATTGCAATGATCGTGAGCCATTATAGCTATATTAAAGATCAGGACATATTGATTGGCCACTGCTTAATATATCTTAACCATTTGCAGCTGTAAATATTCACGCTAAATGTGCATCTTTAAAACAGCCTGCTGCCATCAATCTTGTCTCTTGTCTATGATCGCCACAAACGTTATAATGATCCATGTTAATGCGTCGTCAACACGGCTCATTCTATAGTCTGCGTTCATTGTAAATGTTAATGAGTATATCAAACAATGAGCATCATCACGAAACAAATATTACCTTCACAGGAGTTGTCGTTGTGTTGATATGATCAGAGTTTGTTTACCACTTCGGTCCACTACGGGTACTTCCAGCTTCTTCCATCAAGGAACGTGATTGGCCGAAACAGCTGAGCCGTATAAGGAACACACGCTTTGATTGGTTTATACTTCGGTTGCCAGGTATCCTGTTGCCACATCTATCTATAAATGCGAGAAGTCTCTGCGTGTCTGTCTGTCTGTCTGTCTGCGTGTATGTAATCCGCGTATCTCGAGAACCGTTCGTCCCACCGGCTTCAGATTCGGCACGCACGTTCTCCGCCGCGGCGCGGAGTGCAGTGCCCGGCCTCAACCCGACCCGACGCGCGTTTTTTCCGAAACGGCGCAAAACGTTCGGAATCTCCTTATGCAGAGCTGATTGTTGATTGTTGACATCAGGCTGTTCCGGAGGAAATCGGCGCAAGCGCTGACTCATTGTGACATCATTTCATAAAAGGCTCTGACATCGCGTACGCAACATGAGTCGAACACAAAATGCCATGGTTATGTATCTCCATATATGGGCCGACCCGTATGGGCAGATCTCCATATGGGCTACACAGAGCTGACTCATTGTGACATCATTTCATAAAAGGCTCTGACATCGCGTACGCAACATGAGTCAACACAAAATGCCATGGTTATGTATCTCCATATATGGGCCGACCCGACGCGCGTTTTTTCCGAAACGGCGCAAAACGTTCGGAATCTCCTTATGCAGAGCTGATTGTTGATTGTTGACATCAGGCTGTTCCGGAGGAAATCGGCGCAAGCGCTGACTCATTGTGACATCATTTCATAAAAGGCTCTGACATCGCGTACGCAACATGAGTCGAACACAAAATGCCATGGTTATGTATCTCCATATATGGGCATATGGGCAGATCTCCATATGGGCTACACAGAGCTGACTCATTGTGACATCATTTCATAAAAGGCTCTGACATCGCGTACGCAACATGAGTCAACACAAAATGCCATGGTTATGTATCTCCATATATGGGCATATGGGCAGATCTCCATATGGGCTACACAGATATATGGGCATAAATGGACGTATCGGCACAAGGGCATAAATGGACGTATCGGCACAAGGGCTGACTCATACAGAGATCTCCATATATGGGCATATGGGCAGATCTCCATATGGGCTACATATATGGGCATATGGGCAGGGCATATGGGCAATCTGACATCACTTCTGCTGACTCATTCTGACATCACTGGCATCCATGGTTATGTATCTCCATATATGGGCCGACCCGACGCGCGTTTTTTCCGAAACGGCGCAAAACGTTCGGAATCTCCTTATGCAGAGCTGATTGTTGATTGTTGACATCAGGCTGTTCCGGAGGAAATCGGCGCAAGCGCTGACTCATTGTGACATCATTTCATAAAAGGCTCTGACATCGCGTACGCAACATGAGTCGAACACAAAATGCCATGGTTATGTATCTCCATATATGGGCATATGGGCAGATCTCCATATGGGCTACACAGAGCTGACTCATTGTGACATCATTTCATAAAAGGCTCTGACATCGCGTACGCAACATGAGTCAACACAAAATGCCATGGTTATGTATCTCCATATATGGGCATATGGGCAGATCTCCATATGGGCTACACAGATATATGGGCATAAATGGACGTATCGGCACAAGGGCTGACTCATACAGAGATCTCCATATATGGGCATATGGGCAGATCTCCATATGGGCTACATATATGGGCATATGGGCAGGGCATATGGGCAATCTGACATCACTTCTGCTGACTCATTCTGACATCACTGGCATTCTGACATCACTTCTGCTGACTCATTCTGACATCACTCACACTGCTGACCATTATAAGTAAGACAGGCATTATCTCAGAGATCAGATGCAAGCAGCTACAGAGGAGAGACCTCATCGCCTTCCCACCTTTGTTCAGGGTAACATGAGGAGAGACTTCATCGCCTTCCCACCTTTGTTCAGGGTAACATGCCTAAAGGAACAAGAGCCCACCGCAAACGCATGCGTGACACACTACAAAATGTACGGAAATGTGAATCACATGAAGCACGAGACGCACGCCTAGCTGCAAATAATGCACGGAACAAACGTGCACGCCTGGAGGAGACGCCGGACATGCAAGCACAGCGCCAAGCAGCAAATAACGCACAATCCAAACGTGCGCGCCTGGAGGAGACGCCGGACATGCAAGCACAGCGCCAAGCTGCAGATAACGCACAAACCAAACGTGCGCGCCTGGAGGAGACGCCGGACATGCAAGCACAGCGCCAAGCTGCAGATAACGCACAAACCAAACGTACGCGCCTGGAGGAGACGCCGGACATGCAAGCACAGCGCCAAGCTGCAGATAACGCACAAACCAAACGTGCGCGCCTGGAGGAGACGCCGGACATGCAAGCACAGCGCCAAGCTGCAGATAACGCACAAACCAAACGTGCACGGCAGGAGGAGACGCCGGACATGCAAGCACAGCGCCAAGCTGCAGATAACGCACAAACCAAACGTGCCCGCCTGGAGGAGACGTCGGACATGCAAGCACAGCGCCAAGCAGCAAATAACGCACAATCCAAACGTGCGCGCCTGGAGGAGACGTCGGATAGGCGAGCCGGGCGCCAGGCAAGGGACAGCGAGCACCAGCAGGAACTTCACCGTGCCCAACTGGAAGAAGTGCGCCATGCCAAACGGAATCTAGCACGGTATCAAGATACTGACTTATTTCAAGAGGACGTTGATTCCAGACACACACTGAGCAAAACCTCACTGTTTCTATGTCCCGAATGCTCAGATTGCAAAGCCTTGGTATGGAAAGAGGAGAGAAAGGGTTTCTGCTGCAACTCAGGGAAGATTAACCTTACATATGACCCTGAAAATCACAAACCAGGCTCAATCCCACCAAAGCCTCCACAAGCTATTATGGACCTTTTCCTTAATCAGAAATTTGTGGAGCATGCAAGACAGTACAACAATGCACTGTCAATGGCAAGTATCGGTTTACGAGAGATACCTATAAGTGGGTTCAATCCTGGCCCACGCATTCAAGGCAAGATATATCATTACATTTCTTCTCCCCTTGCAGAGCAGGGTCAAACCCCAAAATTTGCTCAGATCTACTTCCACGATCCTGCCCATGAGCTAGAGTACCGTCGAGCCCATGCCTCGAACAGCGAGCTCAATGTTTCTTTTTTGGTGACCGCACAACAAGCCATTCGCAACTGCAACCACTACGTAAGGCAGTTCAAGTCAGCTATCGAGTACGTGGCCAATAATGACAGTACTAATGACCTTCAAATTGTCCTAACAGCTCGGACAAGGCGCAGAGACCTCCATCGTGGAACTATTAACCTTCCATCCTCAGATAGTGACGTGGCTGTCATTGCTCCTGGAGCTACCATGACCGAGCAGTTTGGAAGATTGTCTGTCGCTCTTCATGTCAGAGGAGGAGCAAATCAGACAATCGATGCTATGCATCCCGCATATGATCCATTATCTTATGTACTCCTGCTGCCTTACGGTTCCCAGGGTTACCACACTGAGCTGCCAGGAATCTCACCAACTGCCTTCTATTGCTATCATCTTCAAGTGCGTGACCCAGCTCATCACTTCAATTTACTGCTCTGTGGTGGGAAACTGACACACCAGTATGCATGTGACATGATGGCTAAAATGGAATCACACCGCCTCAACTGGGTCCGCCACAACCAGAAGTCCATCAAGGCTGAAAAGTACAACGTTATTGTTGATGCCCTCAACAGTGACGCTGAGGTGTTACCTGGACGCCTGACCATCCTGCCACCTTCAATTTATGGATCTCCACGGTGGTTTGCCAAGCAGTTCCAGGATGCAATGGCATTGGTCCGAGTCAAGGGAAAGCCTGACTTCTTTTTGACAATGACATGCAACCAAGAGTGGCCAGAAATCAAGGAATCGATTCTTCCAGGTCAGCAACCCTTTCAGAGACCAGACATCATCGCTAGAGTGTTCCACATGAAGACGGAAGGATTACTCACAGACATCCTCAAGCATGACATCTTGGGCCACGTGGACGCCTATGTAATGGTGAAAGAAACGCAAAAGCGCCATCTTCCACATATTCACATGCTCCTGACCATGGCAGCCCGCGACAAGCCCAGGAACTCAACTGATATTGATCGTGTGGTCTCTGCCGAAATTCCTAACAAAGACACAAATCCAGAACTACATCGGATTGTCACAAAATGTATGATTCATGGTCCATGTGGACACTTGAACCCTGACAGTCCTTGCATGGCAAACGGGAAATGTACAAAGGACTATCCCAAACCCCTGCGACAGAACACCAGCTTTCCTGAGAACTCCTTTGCTCTCTACAGGAGAAGGAGTGAAGGAGCACCCGGTGCTCCCACCACAAAGAACCTTTTTTGCCCTGAAAAGGGCAAAAAAATTCCTGTAGCTGTCAACAATGCATGGGTTGTACCTTACAATCCATACCTCACGGAGCGGTACAATTGCCACATCAACCTCGAAATTGTGTCTACTGTCGCGAGTGTTAAGTACATCTACAAATATATTGAAAAGGGACCAGATCAGTGCCTGGTGAGACTGGACATTCCGGAAGAAGCAAAAGAGGATTTGCGACATGATGAAGTGACACGATACGAACTAGGACGATACATTACTGCATCCGAGTCATTCTGGCGCATCTATAACTTCCCCATTCAACGCAAACATCCACCTGTCGAGATGCTAGCAATTCATCTGGAGGATGAGCAGATCATCATGTTCAATGACCAGGGTGACGCACAGAATGTGGTGGACTCAGGGGCCCCTGCAACCACACTCACCGCCTTCTTTAATGCCATGACTGAACACCCACATATGCGACATGTTTTGTATCCTGATGTATTTCAACACTTCACTTACAAGACAAAAGCATTCCACTTGCGGACGAAAAAAATGACTTCTCGGGAAGACCATATGGCTGACACTGTTGGACGACTCCCCATGATTGCCCTCAACCCTCACACTGCTGAGCTGTACTATCTCCGCATCCTACTCTACCGTGTACCTGGCCCAACATGCTTCCAGGACCTCCGACGTGTTGGTGATAGGGTCATGGACACCTATCTGGCAGCCTGCATTGCGCATGGCATTGTTGAAGATGACCAAGAGATGGATTTTGTTATGGATGAGGCTGCAAATGTCAATTTTGGCCCAGCACTGCGTGAAGTGTTTGCCACCATGCTCATCTTCGTTCTCAGAGGGAACCAATTGAACTTTTGGGAAAGACACAAACGTGTTCTGTGCGAGGATCTCATGCGTGCAGCACGTGTCAATCAGCCAGATGAAAACATTGTGAATCAAGTGCTCCTTGAACTGAAGGACCACGTTGAGAGGCAGGGCTTTACGCTCAGCCGTAACTTTGGTCTCCCTGAGCCAGATCCACTAAATGTTCAGCCACACAACTCTCGCATTATCCAGTACGAGACACAGCACGACCAATCAGAGCTTCTGGCTCATATCGCTGAAACAGAGGAACTTCTCAATAACGAGCAGCGCGTTGTTGTCGACACAGTAATGGAAAGTGTCGAAAAGGGACTTGGCAAGATGATCGCAGTTGATGCAAGTGGTGGAACTGGGAAAACATTCACATTGTCTTTCATCCTACATAAACTTAGAGCACAAGGCAAAGTAGCTCTGGCAACAGCAGCAAGTGGCATTGCAGCTACCTTGCTGCCTAAAGGAACCACTTTCCATAGCAGGACCAAGTGCCCTCTCATTCTCACCGATGACTCCATGTGCAACATCAGCGAAAACGATGACACTGCAAAACTGATCAGAATGACACATGTCATGGTGGTTGATGAAGTCTCAATGATGGATCGCCGTGCATTGGAAGCAGCAGATCGGACATTCCAGCATCTGCGCAACTCGAAGGATCCATTCGGGGGCATCACAATGGTATTCAGTGGTGACTGGAGACAGATACTTACCGTTGTGCCACATGGTTCACGTCTTGACATAGTGGGGAGGTGTTTGAAGTGGTCCTACCTGTGGAAGAAAGTCAAGATTCTTCGGCTGACTCAAAACATGAGGATCACACACGCTGCTGGAGATGACCATGACGAGAAAGAACGTTTTGCCAAATTCCTGCTGGACCTTGGGGAGGGAAAGCTTCCTGTTAAACCCGAGGAGGGTGAATTTGCGATTGAGCTCGATCAATCGCTCACACTTTCAGGGGAAACACTTGACGACATGGTCAGTTGGGTGTATAAGGACATTCAAAACAACATTGCCAACCCTGAGTGGCTATGTCAGCGTGTCATACTGTGCCCAACCAACTCTGAAGTTGACATGGTCAACGAATACATGACAAAGATGTTTCCAGGAGAGGAGCATGTTTGTTGCAGTGTGGATACTGCAGAGTCTGAGGGTAACTATGTGTTCCCACCTGAGTTGCTAAATACCCTTTGCCCATCTGGTATGCCACCCCATCGCATCACTCTAAAGGTGGGCATGTTGATCATGTTACTTAGAAACTTTGAAAAGAATAGTGCACGCACATCCGTGGCCCAGGTGCTAGACAAGCAGAATCATGAAGGAAAAGTAGAGTCTGCACACTGGTTACGCTCCATAAAGTTTATTGCGTCAACGTTTCGATCAAAGGATCTTCATCAGGACAAAAGTATCAGGGCATTCACACCTGCATTTAAGTAGACTAGTGCACTATCCACTGATAGGCTAACAGGTTAAGGGTACAATTGGTCACAACAGTAGATGATTGGCTAGCTTTGTGTGACACATCAGAGTGTGAACCCATCCAAGAATAAAAAGCAATAAATGATAATATTCCAAATATCCAAAGAGACAAAATAAAGTCATACACAATATACAAAATATCAATATATAGATAGGTACTACAGGTACACAGTGACAAGTTGCAGACAGTATAGGACATCATGCATGAAGTGGTTTAATACAGAAAGAAGACCAATAGGGGGGGTCAACATTAAAACCCTCCCAAATAAATATATAATAATAGAAACAGGCAGGGTGTAATGTTTCTGTAGCCATCAACTGATGGAGTAATGAGAAGGCATGACCATATATGGCGGAACCATATATGGTATAGCTTTGCAGCACTTGCTCTGTTACATGTGTCATGATGTGTATGGAGAACACTAATAGACATGAACACAAGAAAAGAGAAATAATCTCTAATGCCAACTGCCAGAATTCTAGACGAAACCTGAAGATATCTGCAATCCACAACAAAGTGTCCTATACTGCTGCACCAAGGTAGGGGGTCTTGTCACCGGCACCCTGTGGAGGACAAGAGGAGATTATGTTACTTTGCCACCTAGAGGGGGAGACATTGATTCTTTACTCCTCAAGAGGGAAGCCTTTTGGATTTCCACCTTAAATACTGTAAAAAAAGGTTTAAATGAATCCTTTGACATCAGGCCATTCCTTTAAGTCACTAGGTCCCTCTACTGTTTTTAATATTATGGTTTTATCTGGGTATATTACCCCCTATTGTTTTTAGCTGGGTAGATTACCCCTTCTAATGTCCATCATTTGCTGTTGCCTATTTGGCCTTACTACTATTTGAATTGTCTTGTATTGTTTACTTACTTTCTCCTCTTGTCCTCCACAGGGTGCCGGTGACAAGACCCCCTACCTTGGTGCAGCAGTATAGGACACTTTGTTGTGGATTGCAGATATCTTCAGGTTTCGTCTAGAATTCTGGCAGTTGGCATTAGAGATTATTTCTCTTTTCTTGTGTTCATGTCTATTAGTGTTCTCCATACACATCATGACACATGTAACAGAGCAAGTGCTGCAAAGCTATACCATATATGGTTCCGCCATATATGGTCATGCCTTCTCATTACTCCATCAGTTGATGGCTACAGAAACATTACACCCTGCCTGTTTCTATTATTATATATTTATTTGGGAGGGTTTTAATGTTGACCCCCCCTATTGGTCTTCTTTCTGTATTAAACCACTTCATGCATGATGTCCTATACTGTCTGCAACTTGTCACTGTGTACCTGTAGTACCTATCTATATATTGATATTTTGTATATTGTGTATGACTTTATTTTGTCTCTTTGGATATTTGGAATATTATCATTTATTGCTTTTTATTCTTGGATGGGTTCACACTCTGATGTGTCACACAAAGCTAGCCAATCATCTACTGTTGTGACCAATTGTACCCTTAACCTGTTAGCCTATCAGTGGATAGTGCACTAGTCTACTTAAATGCAGGTGTGAATGCCCTGATACTTTTGTCCTGATGAAGATCCTTTGATCGAAACGTTGACGCAATAAACTTTATGGAGCGTAACCAGTGTGCAGACTCTACTTTTCCTTCCTACTTAGAAACTTTGACCAGCACAATGGACACTGCAATGGATCAAGGTACATCATTGATCAGATCCTGCCTCATCTCCTGGTTGTAAGATCTGTGGTTGGCGTCAATGCGGGACGCACACTCCTCATTCCACGTATCACCCTGTGCCCACCCGAGAACACCTTCCCATTCACCATGCACCGCCGCCAGTTTCCAATCAGACCCTGCTTCGCCATGACTGTGAATAAGTCTCAGGGCCAGACACTGCACAGAGTTGGGATCTACTGCACTGGAGACTTCTTCAGCCATGGCCAGTTCTATGTGGCAGCCAGCAGGGTTGGCAAAGCAAGCAGGCTGCGTATTCTTGCTCTAGATGAAGAAACCAAAAGAAAGCGCCACTTTCTCAACAATGTTGTCTTTCCTGAGGTCCTGACAATATAAATGTATATCACATTTCAGGTCTTTGGTCTGAAATAGAGATCTCCATAATGGGCATAAAGGGACACAGACAGACAGATACAGAGATCTCCATATATACCGGTACGGGCATAAAAGGGACACAGACAGACAGAGAGATCTCCATATATGGGCATAAAAGGACCGCAACCGGTACTGTGTGTGCAGAGATCTCCATATATGGGCATAAGGGGACAAAGGCAAACAGATGGTCAAAACGGGTCCTATGACAACAGGTATATTGGGGTTTGCATTAAAGGGTGGGGCATTCATGGGGTCCGCTCCAAAAAAGAAAAAGAAAATAAAAGAGACAAAGACAAACATAAGACAAGCAACAAAGCGTGAGACTGGGAGGATGACTTGAATGATGCAGATTTAAGCAGGCTGCGTATGCTGCTTAAAGAAGAAACAAACAAAAAGCGACAGATCTCATATATGGGCATAAAATGGACGCAGATAAACAGATATCATAAAGGGACACAGACAGACAGATACAGAGATCTCCATATATGGGCATAAAATGGACGCAAATAGACAGATATCTCCATATATGGGCATATATGGGCATAAAATGGACCCAGAACTATATCTGCAGTGATCTCCATATATGGACATAAAATGGACGCCGACAGACAGATACAGATATCTCCATACAGTATATGGGCATAAATGGACACAGGCAAACAGATGGTCAAAACGGGTCCTATGACAACAGGTATAATGGGGTTTGCATTAAAGGGCGGGGCATTCATTCCCTATTTACATCTTCCCGAGTTGGCCAGGTCGGGCGGCCCAGCTTCTAGTTTTTAATAATAAGTAGTGAAATTATATATTACGTTTTCTTATTGTGAAGTTCGCGTTCAGATGGGAAACGTGATACTGTGTTCACAAAGACTTTATCTACACAATACTAAAAAAATTAGCCAGTTTTATGATGGGGATCAACCAAAACCTTAACTAAAGCAGGTAGCTCTTCATGTCCCGGAGGCTATAATGTTAATATTCATGTCGACCCAGGGCTATTTGGAAGCATCTTATCTTCTCCCACTTATTATGCTCTGCTCTGATTGGTTGGATTTAAAGTTTTAAGTTCCATGTAACGTAAGTCTATGTCGTTTGTGCTTTCAGCAAATTCAGAGACAAGACAGAGAACCATTCCCAAGGATTTGACTTTGAGGAACAACTGAACAAGAAGGTAAGAGGATGCACACTGTAATTGTGTGGTTTTACTGTAGTAATGGGCAACAAGTTGTATTGTTTGATACGTTCCACTAACCTTAAAGAAGACTTATTAGAGATTAGATTAGCAGAGACTATTTTCTATGCCTTGTGTTTAATACCAAGCCATTTATCATTACAGATGAACCAACAGGGGGAAGTTGAGCAGTCCTGTAGAGAACCCAAAAGGAGGAAGATTGAGCACCAGGTTTGTTATGTTTGTGTTATTTAAATAATACCATTTATAATCTTTGTTGTGTTTGTTGATGGCACGTTCCATCCCTCACCTTTTTGACAACTATAAAAAATAACTATTAAACCATGTTTATGGTCATCTTTTGCATTTTATTGACTTATTTGTCCACAATTCACATATTGTCTTTTCTGCATGTCATTTTACAGGTGGATGCAACAGTGGTGCTGTTGAAGGCCTGTTTTGTCCCTCTATCACGTGTAAGGTTTAACAGTGGACTGTTGGATGTGAAGGATGTGGAAGGACAAAGACCGTCTATGAGCAATAAGCTTTTCCACTGTGTGAAATCATCAAAACATTGTTCGTCCAAGAAGACTCATAGAGGGGTAAATCCCTTTGTATGTACAATTTGCAGCACCAGCTTTAGTCAAAAATGTCTTCTGAAGCAGCACATGAGGGTTCATACAGGGGAAAAACCCTTTAGCTGTACAGATTGTGGCAGCAGCTTTAGAAAAAACAGTAATCTGAAGCAGCACATGAGGATTCATACAGGGGGAAAGCCATTTAGCTGTACAGATTGTGGCAGCAGCTTTAGAAAAAACAGTATTCTGAAGCAGCACATGAGGATTCATACAGGGGGAAAGCCATTTAGCTGTACACTGTGTGGTAACAGCTTTAGTCAAGCGTGTCATCTGAAGCAACACATGCTAATTCATACAGGGGAAAAACCCTTTAGCTGCACAGTTTGTGGCAGCAGCTTTAGTGTAAACAGTAGTCTGAAGCAACACATGATGATTCATACGGGGGAAAAACCCTTTAGCTGTACAGAGTGTGGCAGCAGCTTTAGTGAAAAAGGTCAACTGAAACGACACATGCTAATTCACACAGGGGAAAAACCCTTTAGCTGCACAGTTTGTGGCAGCAGCTTTGGTAGAAACGTTAGTCTTAAACAGCATATGATGATTCATACAGGGGAAAAACCCTTTAGCTGTACACTTTGTGGTAACCGCTTTAGTCAAGAGAGTCGTCTGAAGGAGCACATGAGCAGTCATGCAGGGGAAAAACCCTTCAGCTGTACACTTTGTGGTAACAGCTTTAGTCAAGAGAGAAGTCTGAAGCAACACATGCCAATTCATACAGGGGAAAAACCCTTTAGCTGCACAGTTTGTGACAGCAGATTTAGTAGAAGTGATAGTCTGAAGCAGCACATGAGGGTTCATACAGGGGAAACACCCTATAGCTGTGAAATGTGTGGCAACAGCTTTAATAGTAATGGTAATCTGAAGCGGCACATGAGGATTCATACAGGGGAAACACCCTATAGCTGTGAAATGTGTGGCAACAGCTTTAATAGTAATGGTAATCTGAAGCAGCACATGAGGATTCATACAGGGGAAACACCCTATAGCTGTGAAATGTGTGGCAACAGCTTTAATAGTAATGGTAATCTGAAGCAGCACATGAGGATTCATACAGGGGAAAAGCCCTATAGCTGTGAAATGTGTGGCAACAGCTTTAATACTAATAGTAGTCGGAAGCGGCACATGAGGATTCATATTGGGGGACAACAGCTTTAGTAAAAGTAGTATTCTGAAGTGGCACACAAGGATTCAAACAGGGAAAAGCCTTATATCTGTGTCAAAAGCTTACGTCTTAAAGACCCAATGAAATGGAAATGGCTATTTTATTTTGAAGTTTCAGTCTGAAAAGGAATCCTGTGTGTTTCTGAACCAATCAGAAGGGACCAGCCCTTCAGGCGATGGGATGTAGTCATGTGATGCTTAATGTTTTGTTTGTAGCACTCAGAAGCAAGGCAAAGAGACACAACCAGGCTACCTCTTGTACAGAATGTTTGTTACCAAGTTGCTTATTAATCTAACCTATAATGTTTACAGATACATATTTTATTGTGCTCATTAAGTTTATAATGAGTAATACACAGGGGCATAGTTCCGGCAATTTAAAATGACCCCCCCCCCCCCGGCCGATCTCAAAAAGAATTGTTCTCCATTGGACCCCATTCATTTTCCCCTTTCGTTTTCTAGCCTTAACTCATCTGGTGCCGATCCCGAACTAGTTCGGCTTTATTTCAATCCAATACAATCTTTTTTTTATTAATTCACTTACCCCGAGCTGCTTGTAGAGTCGTGGGTGGTCCTGGCTCGCTGGCTTCCTGGCTAGCCGTTCTACTCTGTCCGACGATATATTCCATTAAAAATGGTTTAAAATACATTTTTGAGCTCCCCAATGTTCACCCGATGTTCGGCACCGCTTCCGATGAGTACACGAGTGTGCCGATCCCGAAGTAGTTCGGCTTTATTTAATTAAATGAATAAAATGATAAGAGGCCTTCTGAAGCCTGGCTTGATTTTTGTAGCTACTAGCCGAAAGCTAACAACGTCCCGGCCGGCCGTAATTTGCGAACGCAATCGCCAATCTCCGCCTAATCCAATGAAAGACCGCATCTTTAAAGGCTTATATCTCTTTTTTGTGTTTTAGGAAAGCGGCGCGAGGTTTATTTACGGCGAAATCGTCCAAAAATGATCCTTTAGATGACAAAATGGGAATAGCCATTCTGTTAGCATCTTCATCCGGGACATTTCCATGCCGTGCATCAACGTGAGCACGTCAGGTCCTGGAAGCTGAAGTCCTGGAAGCTAAAGCGCTCGCCTATGAGAGATGCGCTGGCATTCTTTGGCCCCTAGAGGGCGCTGGCACGCAAAGAGTTAATTAACATTTTCATTAATACTTTATGGTTCCTACCGCTAGTTAAAAATTGCCTTTAAATCACGATGATATGCGTTATGTGAAAATAAGGTCCCATTTATGTTAAAATTGATGATAAAGTTGCGGGGGGCGTGGCCAACTAAACTGATACCAGCCGGCTATGTTCTTCTTCGTGTGCTGTATTTCGGGAGGCTCCGACCACATTCTCCCATGTATCTCTGCGGTTGCACGTGACCGTTGGCAGCCAATAGCATCCTCTGGTGCTTTTACAATCTATGATGGCGACACCCATGCCAAGGACCCAAAATGCGTCATTTGAGCTGCATAGAAACCAATGGCGTCGCTTTGTCCATATATTTTACAGTATATGGTTTAGACTCACTGTGATTGAACCCAGGCATGTTTTAAACTGACAAGATAACAATGTCAATGATTGATTTGTGATGCAAGAACCCAAAGAAATGTGTACACTTTTGCAATGTTTATAGTGTGTAGTAACTGAAAGTAAGGAAAGGCTTCATTTGTGCTTTCTTTTGAAAATAAAAGTTTGGAATCAGGATACAATTATTGTCTCCACCAGCCGAAGGCATAGGGGAGAGTATGTTTTCGCCCCTGTCCGTCCGTGTGTCCATCCAATTTGTTACCAGCTTATCTCCGGCACCGTTGGCCTAGTCCTTGCCAAAATGAGCACACACACTCCCTGGATGCCAATTCAGAACCTCTGCCACACATTTTTCAAATGGCCCTGTTCTAGCGCCAACATGAGGCCGATGTTTGCAAAACACATTTCTGTACACTACTCTTAGAGATTTGTCCACAAATCCTACAAATCGGTAGACAGTATCTCTAAAGTCATATGATCAACATGGATCTGTCCGATTTTCCATATTCCATCCTGATTGGCTACAATTGGCTTCCAAAGTTTGCAGGATTGCTCCATTTTGAACACAATGCCTTAAATCATGAACACGGCGTGCAATCTTGGTGAAATTGGGTGCGCACGTTGCCACTAGGCAGAGGAAGAAATGCCACTTCAAATTTCTCAAATCAGCCTCATGGTGGCGCTATAACAGGGCAATTTGTGTTTTTACCTTTAACCCCACCGATAAGTGGAAAACTTTGTATTTGCGCTCCCTAGAGGCTAAGGATAAACCTTTGCCCTGCATTTTTCACATTTTACTTTTATAGCGCCACCAGGAGGACAACTTATGTTAAACACATTCTTACACAGTATCTCTAATAGTCATGTGATCAAGTCCGATACGTCTGATATTTCATATTCCATCCTAATTGGCTAATTGGCTAGCAAAGTTTGCAGGATTGCTCCGTTTTTGAACAAAATGCCTCAAATCATCAACGCAGCTTGCAATTACTGTGAAATTTGCCACACATATTCCCACTAAGCCAAGAAACAAATGCTACCCTTTTCACATTGGCCTGTTATAGCGCCACTAGCAGGTAGACTTTAGCAAAACACATTTTTGGAACACAATGCCTCAAATCATGTATGCAGCATCCGACTGCCATGAAAGGTTTAAGATTGGCGAAGAACACATGCCACCCTTTTTACAATGGCCTATTATAGTGCCAAGACGCCTGGCCTGGTGGAGACCTGTGCTCGGAAGAGCACTGCTTCTAGTTCATTTTATTATTATTTATTATTTCTTGCACGGAATTGTGCTAATTTTTAGAGGGCAATTGTCCAAAGATCTCAGCCAGGCCTAACTAAACTAAAATAGCTCAATTAATTTGTAAATGTCTTCAAATCGACTTTTTCATGCCACTTGTGCGGTTCTGCTAACTCTACTGTGTCAGGCAGGGGGGAGCTGGCAAACGAGATGAACCTTTTTTTCAACCGGTTTGACGGAGTTCCTGTTAGTGTTCAACAAGCAGCTGCTGGGTCAACCGCTAACAGGAGAAATGGTGACCTCGGTAGCCGCCCTGCACCTTCATCTCCTCTGACTCTCACAGTGAGGCGCCAACTCGCACAAATCAACACCAGGAAAGCTGCAGGACCCGACAACATCAACTCGAGATTGACATAGTGTGCACGCCACTCCCATGCCCACCGGTGTGATTAATCATGGAAGTTTTCATTCAGTTCTGCAAACAAAACTAAAAAAAAAAAAGAAAATAAGAGGAACAACAGATGAGGTCCGTTTGAAGCTTGTGGGGAAAATCTTTTACAACAGACATTTGTTGCCTTAACTTTCAAATGGATGAAAGTATATCCCTGAAACAACTGGCATACGACCGTCATGTTTGGCATGTCTACAGCAAATAGCCCAATTGTTGGGTGAGTAGCCAGCCTAGGCCTACTATCTATGGTGAGTATAGGCTGTATGCTACACACTATCGCTACAACTTGCCGACACATGGGAGGGAATGGGCAAAGCAGTTTGATTTCTAGTGCAGTTCTAGTGTTATGTGTAGGCTCTCCGAGTTAAATTAACACTCAGGATTTTAAAATGTACATAGACAAATTAATAAGTTCAAATGATAATAATAATATGATGATGATGATAATAAAATACAAATAATGTTTCGAAAATATTTTGTCCACAAAAAGCGTAAAATAACGATAAAATAATCATTTTGGCCATTGTTAGGCTGACACTTTGTTTACATCCTAGTCTATTCTTTTATATGGATTGATAGGATGTAAACAAAGTGTCAGCCTGACAATTGCCAAAATGATTATTTTATCATTATTTTATGCTTTTTGTGGACATCTTTGAACAGAAACACATATTTGAAGCATTTTTTTTTATAAAATAGCTTTGCACATTATTTTTAATTTAGCATCCGTTTTTCAAGAAAAAGTTGATTATAGCTCCTTTAAGCCTTTTATTATTTTTCAACTCGCCTAAATGTTTTTCTTTTTTTTTGGGGGGGGGGGTCCTCCTCCTCCTCCAGAATACTTGAACCTTATGTGAAAGTAAAGGTTATAGCCAGGCCTATCTCACTGTATCAAGTCTACATGTAGGCTATTTGATAACATTGATGGGAGCCTCTGGGGGGAGACAAAGATGAAGAAAAGAGTCTCCTACTCAGTCTGAATGTAACTGAACATGTGCTTGAATCACATCACAGCCAGAGGGCAGGCAAAATCCTTTTAGGTCATTACAACAGTGTTGTCTTGACTTATATGACTCATGATAAAATAATACAATTTGACACAGGGTTCCCACGGTCATGAAAAATATGTTCCAGTACTGGAAAGGTTTTGTAATTGATCAAGGGTCCTGGAAGGTTCTGGAAGAAATAGCTATGCATTGTCTTTAGTTATTGATTTTGTTAATACCTCTGAAATGACAAATTAAACATTTGGCCAAATTGTCAAATATTAGAGGCAGAAATTGTGAAACGCGTTGCGAGGCGTTGTGAGCATGTAGATCTGCTATTTTCACAATAAAACCGTGTTATACAAAATTCCTCAACTCTTAGTGCTTGCCAGGGTGCCGGGGTCCCCAGTTCAAATATGATTTTGGGGGTCACGGCCTGAAAAGGTTGAGAACCACTGGCATACACTACCTATCTTAGGGCACTGCGCATAGGAGTAAGTGACTCGTTATTGAGCTGAATTATTGTTATATAGTCCTGGAAATTGGGTTAAATATTCTGGAAAAGTTTTGGAAATAAATTGGAAATAAATTGGTAAAAATGTGTGGGAACCCTGTTGACAGAAAGGCAAGGAAGCACATGCTGTGTACTGGATTATGCTATTTCCAGATTTGATTCATGTAATGCACTTTTCTAGACTGATAAAAGGGGTCCAGTTTATTCTTAGTAGTCAGAGGATATGAACTCAAACCAAAACGTTTGAAAACATCACTCCTATTTGAACTGATCTTCATTGGCTGCCAATAAAACAAATTATTGATTTTATAGGCTATACTTATCCCATAGATTATCACTCAGGTATTTTGCTACACCTAGATTAAATGGAAATATAGCTGCAAGCAGTGATAAAGTGGCCAAGCGGGGAAAAAGTAGGAAAGAAAAAGTCAGCAAGGGGAAAAAAAGCAGGAAAAGCAAGTAAAGTGGGAAACATAATCTCGTGTTTTCGCCGTTTGGCATAGCCCCTCTACCATAGTGCCAATTTCGTAAAAAATGACTGCACGGTCAAGCCAGGACAGCAAAAACGGCGGAAGAATGATAAGAAAAGGTACAATCTCAATAGTGGCTTACAAGCCCCTTATAGGGCTTGGTCACTAATGAGCTTATGGTGCCTTCAGACATTATGGTTCTGGAATTCTCTACCACATAAGGTCTCCTACAGCAGTGTCTTTTAAAATAGCTATTTTCTTTAGTTTAGTTTCAGGTTTTTAAGGTTCATTCAAAAACAGAGTCAGTATTACTATTATTCCTTAGAAGAATAAATAATTTCTCATTAATTTGTATTGTTGTTTTAGATAGATCTTCAATCAGGAAAGTACAGTGCTCAGTGTTAGATATTGAGACCAATATATGACTAAATATTGGTAATTTGCCCATACATTATTTTGTGAAAAACAGATTTTATGTCACTAATAGTTATACTGTATTTGTACTAATCATCCTTAACTTCTAAATTATACATATCTTTTTTTGTTTTCTTCCGTGGACTTGAAATCATTGTTTTATTGGTGCCCTTCATGCCCTGGTATTTGGCCTTTGTGCCCTCAAAAAACTACACCACCAAAGGCCAACAAAGTGGACTTGACCATAAAATGTGTGTGTGTTCTATAACATTCTCTCTCATTATTTTATCTCATAGTTTTATGCCACACCTTTCATTCACAGGGAATCTCAGATTGCTACATGTTCAAAATACATAATCAATCATAGAAGGTGAAAAGGATTTAAAAAAGAATGTTAAGCACAAAATGATACAACAATTTAGCACGTTCCACAGGCGTGGTGCTGTCGAGGAGAAGGCCCGGCCGTCCCTCATGGTGCGTAGACTGGTGCTAGGGACATCGAGGAGGAATCTGTTTGCTGAGTGTAATTTTTGTGTAATATGAACTTCCGTGGCACAAAAGCCTTCTGCCAGCGGCATGTTTATAGCAACGGGGCCCAGCACTAATAGAGACATACTGTATCTCACAGACAAGAGGTCACGGTTGTCATCCCTGAAATAATAATAATAATGATGATAAATCTTTATTTGTATTGCACTTACAGGGAATCCCAGCTACATGGTTAAAACATAATCAACCATAGAAGGTTAAAATCAGGGATTAAAATTGTCAAGCACAAAAAGGATCTTGCTGACCGTTGTTACACAACAATTTAACATGAAAAGACCCTCAAAAAAGAAAAAGGAAACAAAACGTTTTTAGCTCTGTTTTAAAAGAGTCCAGCACTCTGCGTGGTGCTCTTCAGGGGTGTCGCACCAAATTCTCGGCCCTGGGTACAAGGATTCACTCACATTTTGTGCTTTAACTATTGAAAAATAGCAGATATACAAGCTCACAGCGCAGCACCGAGTGCCGCACTGCGAGCTTGAAAATCTGCTATTTTGGAAAATTTTTGAAAAAAGTCTTTGAATATTTCCAAATCCTTCTATGTTTTTTTTTTTGAAAAACCTATGTTTCTATGTCAAGTGGTGCTCAAACCTTTTCATGTGAAGGACCCCCAAAATGATATGTATTTGGCCACGGACCCCCATCTCAAAATATGTATTTCCAGGGACCCCCCCCCCCCCCCCCCCCGAGTGCCGCACTGCGAGCTTGAAAATCTGCTATTTTGGAAAAATTGTGAAAAAAGTCTTTGAATATTTCCAAATCCTTCTATGTTTTTTTTGAAAAACCTATGTTTCTATGTCAGTGGTGCTCAAACCTTTTCCATGTGAAGGACCCCCAAAATGATATGTATTTGGCCACGGACCCCCATCTCAAAATATGTATTTCCAGGGACCCCCGCCCCCCCGAAGCAAAATTTGAGTAAGAATTGTTAGCTGAAAAAAATACATATATTCAAAGAGTTGCACACATTCTCACGACTTTTCAAAAATAGCAGATCTACAAGCTTGCAGCGCGGCACTCGGTGCCACGCTGTGAGCTTGTATATCTGCTATTTTTCAATAGCTAAAATAATTAAGGACCCTCCACTTTGGGCCCTAGTAACTCAGTCCCACCCCCCATCCCCCCCTTGTGACGCTCCTGGTGCTCTTAAATCAATAGGAAGGCTGTTCCACAGGCGCCGTGTTGCCGGGCTGAAGGCCCGGCCCCCCGTGGTGCGTAGCTTGGTACTGGGGACCTCGAGAAACCGTTCGCAAATCTGAGGGAGCGGCTGGAGATTTGAGGAGTTTGATGAAATAGCCGTGTTGATCAATGAACAAGACTGAACTCTTACCTGGCCTCTCAGTGTACGTTGCTTTGGAAGAGAGTTACTGAGAAATGCTGTAATGTTGAATAATGCCATGTCTTTTTGTCATGTTGTGATGACCATTCACTGCAATACACTTAGAGGTATTTGATTTGATTTGATTTTGGACAATGTGAAAACAGTACAAAAAAACAGGAAAATAAATTGCCAGGAGGAGAGAAGAAACTCCAATACCAACCATTACCACAATAAAATACTAATGGAACATGATTTGTAAACAACAAAATATAGATTTTACAAATAACCAGTGTCTTCAGTTCAGCAAAAGCTAATGTATGGCAAAGATGGGAGTCCTAATATCGGGTTTTGTCTGTTTTTCCCCCGGGTTTCTACGGTTTCTTGGGCTGGATATGGCAGCCTGGAACGGTTGTTCAAGTGCAGCTAAATGTGGCATTTTAGTAAACACGCCACAATTAACAATAATTCATTGCACCTGTGCAGCTGACCTGCGGAACCTGGGAATATACCATTTTGTCAAGATGGGGAGAAGTGTGGAGAATATAATTATAATACATTTTGTTAAATTTTGCATTTGTAGTTATTTTACTGTAATTTAACAACATAATAACCAGCACAGATAGACAAAGAGACATTCATGGACGTATTTTTATTTTATTTTCCCCCCTAGACCCAGGGTATGGCAGCTGCATACCCCTCCCTGCCATACCCAATTGAAGCCCCTGCTAATAACATGATTGCAGAATAAAAATGTAGAACATGATTGAAAAATCTGATTATCCATAACAGCAAACAGCCAACATAATGCCCATAGAGCAGCCAAGCAAACAGAGACCAGAGAAAAGAAGGGAAGAAAATGTTAACCAGGGGAATGTGTGATAAAGGGTGTGAAATTAAGTGACACTAGTCAATCAAAACATCCCTCAATTTGTTCTTGAATACACTTCGGGAAGAAAGATGCCAGTAGACTGATTGAGGACTTGTTTTATTGTGTGTTGTACAGAACTCCCCTACAACTCTGCTGTAAACAGAGTTAAACAACTGTTTATTTTACCGCGTGGGATATTAACCCATTTAGACCTAGAAATGATTGAATGCTTAGTGGAAAATAGCAGATATACAAGCTCACAGCGCGGCACCGAGTGCCGCGCTGCGAGCTTGTAGATCTGCTATTTTTGGAAAACGTGAAAATGTGTGCAAATCTTTGAATATATGTATTTTTAAAGTGAACGTTTGTAACTCAAATTTTGCTTCTGGGGGGTCCCTGGAACTAAATATTTTGAGATGGCCAAATAAATATAATTTTGGGGTCCTTCACATGAAAAAGTTTGAGAACCACTGACATAGTGGTCTCTCAAGAACAGACTAACTGAGCTCCATTTAAGTGAAAAGGACCTTTTCTTTGACGATGGCTGGCCAGATTGCTAGACACAGAAACATAGGGTTTTCAAAAAAACTTAGAAGGATTCAAAAGACACTTATAGAATCAGGTCAAAATTCTAACTAAATATTTTGAGATGGGGGTCCGTGGCCAAATAAATATAATTTTGGGGTCCTTCACATGAAAAAGTTTGAGAACCACTGACATAGTAGTCTCTCAAGAACAGACTAACTGAGCTCCATTTAAGTGAAAAGGACCTTTTCTTTGACGATGGCTGGCCAGATTGCTAGACACAGAAACATAGGGTTTTCAAAAAAACTTAGAAGGATTCAAAAGACACTTATAGAATCCGGTCAAAATTCTAATTTTCACGATTTTTCAAAAAGAGCAGATCTACAAGCTCGCAGCGCGGCACTCGGTGACGCGCTGTGAGCTTGTATATCTGCTATTTTTCAATAGTTAAAGCATAAAATAAGGAAACACAAAATGTGTACCCGTTCTAAAATGGGTTAAATGTTTTGCCTTTCCTAACCCTTGTAGAGAGTCATTCGCCTTCATCAGCCTGGTTTGCTCTCTGCACGCGCTTCGCTGTTGGCCTCCTCTTTGTGTATCTTTTTGTCGTGTCACCTGGCTAATCCTGTGGCTCTGTGGTGTTTGTGTTAACAGGGCCAGGTGAAGAATGAAAGGGTCAGAGCAGCTGAACGGATGGCAGAGTCTATGAGCTCTCAACGTGACATTGACGGATACCTCATACCCCCCTTCTTTGCAGCCAACTTTTATTTATAGGCGATGATTCAACCGCTCTGGGTAAGGCACAGCAATATAGTCTTTCTCCTCTTAAATTCTTAGATCGCACGAATGCTTGGCTGTGTGCCTGTTTCCAGATATGAAAGAGATTATTTCATTATTTCATTATTAAAAGGAGTACCCCAAAAAACATGCACCTTTGTGAATTAAGCAGCTTGCATGCAGTCAAGTATATTTATATATGGATGAACTATGTTTTAGTTAAAGGAGGACTTCACCACTTTTCAACCTGTCTTCATATAATAGGTCCTAACTAATGTTCATAATAAAATAGCACAATCCTTTTTCTACTCGGTCTGGGTCTCATAGGAGTGCTGTCAAATCCTTCCACCGGTGACATCATCGTTTGACAGATTTTTTTTAAACAATATTTTTGAAAAAAATGAATAGAAAGGCTGCAGTTTCTATTAGCTTGCATTTCCCATTGATGATGTCACCGGTGGAAGGATTTGACCCACCCATAGCTCTCCTATGAGACCCAGACTGAGTAGAAAAAGATTGTGATATTTTATCATGAACATTCGTGAGGACCTATTATGAAGATTGGTTGAAAAGTGGTGAAGTCCTCCTTTAAGTTGATATAAAAATAGTATGTTAATTTGGTTCCGTCCTTTTTTTATGTAAAGCGGCTTTGATTACTTAGAAAAGCACTATATAAATCTGATCTATTATTATAAATATTATCATTATTATGTTCACAATGATTAATTAATTTTAATAATGAGTTGTAACCACACCCAGTCAGTGGTGGACAAAGTACCCAACCCTATCACTTGAGTCAAATACCCTGCATGGTCAAATCCTCTGTCGAATTTTGCTTAAGTTCAAGTACTCAAATACTTAAAAAAGTATTCAAAAGCTAGTTTTTAACCCATTCAGAACGGGTACACATTATTGTGTATCATTATTTTATGCTTTACCTATTGAAAAATAGCAGATATACACAGTGCGGCACCGAGTGCCGCGCTGCGAGCTTGTAGATCTGCTATTTTTGAAAAATCGTGAAAATTAAACTTTGACCCGATTCCATAAGTGTCTTTTGAATCCTTCTAAGGTTTTTTGAAAAACCTATGTTTCCATGTCAGCAATATGGCCAGCCATCGTCAAAGAAAAGGTCCTTTTCACTTAACTGGAGCTCAGTTAGTCTTTTCTTGACTACTATGTCAGTGGTTCTCAAAATTTTTCATGTGAAGGACCCCCAAACTGATATTTATTTGGCCACGGACCCGCATCTCAAAATATTTAGTTCCAGGGACCCCCCAGAAGCAAAATTTGAGTTACAAAAATTCACTTTAAAATATATTCAAAGATTTGCACACATTTTCACAACCTTTTCCAAAATAGCAGATCTACAAGCTCGCAGCGCGGCACTCGGTGCCGCGCTGTGAGGTTGTATCTGCTATTTTTCTATAGCTAAAGCAGTCAATAATTCTAGTATTTTGTATTTTTTTTTCACAGACCATGTGTCTGCTGGCATGTCATTACTACTGCCGGGTAAGTTGAAAGCGGATCTTGTTTCACAGCTGGATGACGCCGCATTTCTACTTAAATCCAGTTGAGAGCGGGTATTGTGATTGGTTTCTTTCTGTATGGAACACAACGTCTTTTAGAAAACTATGCTTAACCCATCTGCCGCCGTTGACGGTGAGGATTGTCATTGAAAGGGTTAATACCATGGCGCCGTTGACGGTGAGGACTGTGAATCTTACTGTATATACAGTAAAGATATTATTACTTACTTAATGTCGCTCCGGTCCCGCTCGCATCGGTAATGTCGGCGATTTGTTTACAACGCACGTTGGGCGTGCACGCGAAGTGAAGCTCCTCAATGTTAAGTCAATGGCGAGGCCCATAAAGAAACTTCATTTAAACAAAATAGCCATTTTGAGACATTTTGCAGCAGATCTAAATGTAAACAAGGCAAAAGGCAGGGCGCAGCCATCTTCATCTTCTTGTCGCACACTGTCATGTGACTAGATGACGTAATCGTTGCCGTCAAGTGATAATCCAAAAAAACAAAAACAACCCCCTTCCGGCCCTTCAAAATAATAGCGGCGGCCGACGGAGGAAACGACGTGGCGCCGAGGCACCAAGCAACCTTCAGATTAAGAGGCAGTAGATGTGTTAAGTTGTGAGTAATGACAAGCTTCATAGAAATAGTGGAGTCAAAAGCCATTCAAACTTGTGGGGGTGCAATGCATGGGCAAATATATTTGTTTATAAATGTGTGTCACTGATATTTTACCTTTCATTCCTCCTCATATAATTATACAGTTAGTGAGAAATTAGTGGTCCAAAAAATGTCAGGGTTTTCTTATGTTTTATTGAAATAAATTATCTATTTAATCAAAGTATTGTGCTTTTAGAAAAGTGACAAAATCCAAGCGTATTTTATAGCTGCTGAGGTGTTTTGCAATGTACAGTGTGGAAAAAAAAACTAAAACGCAACACTTAATGCAAGGTAAAACTTACTGAAACATGCACAGAATCATAGCTTATGAAAATTAATACAAATATTAAAGAATAATCAAGTAAATTGGCTAACTTATATACAAATACCACACATTTTACAAATTTCTTTGTCCCAAAATTACTGATACTGTTTAAATCTTTGATATTCTACCCTCCACAGTATTATTTTTCTAAGATTTGTTTTGGGGCTTTTATGCCTTTATTGATAGGACAGTAGACTGACAGGAAATGGGGAGAGAGATGGGGAGTGACACGCAGCAAAGGTCGTCGGGATCGGGATTCGAACCCATGGCACGCTGTCAGGCATCAGAGCCTATGTGGTATGCGCCTGGACCGCAAGGCCAGCAGGTGGCCTACCCTCCACAGTATTAATATAATCATTCAACCCCACTGTCTCCACTATAAATCAAGTTTCGAAATGGAAAACGGTCATCAGTCTATGTAATTGGGATATTACCGCAAATCAACCACAGTATGTAACATTTCACGAGTTATTTCCCCCGTCTTTAGTCTTTACTGTCCTTCCTTAACTATCGAGCACGATGACTTCTGTCCCAGCCAGAAACCGGGCATCAGTTTATCCTTGAAGGCGGTCTTCATCTTGTGCATGAACTGAACCTCCTTCGTAACTGCGCTGTCATCATCTCCATCTTTCACGTCTTTGACCCCGTAGAAGTTGATAATACCGAGAGGCTGGTCGATGTATACGCCCAGTCTGGGAAAGGGTTCAACGTTGCGGTACTCCCTGCTGTCGCCGCTGTCGAACCAGGCCTGGTAGTGGGATCCTCCCCAGCCGAAGCCCCAGGACTGGTCGTTCTCCCCCAGGCCGCACAGTCCATCAGCCGCCCTCCTCCCTGCCCCTTGGTAGGCCGCTCCTACTATCACCCACCCAGAGCACTCCACCTCATAGTAGCCGCGGAAGCCCAAGATTCCCTCCTTGCACAGAACCTTCAAGTAGAGGAGAAATGAATAGCAGGGGTGTCAATGGAGTAATGGTTTCACATGGTTTTGTTGAGCCAAATGCACAGTGCGCTTGTCGAAAACGACTGATCATTCATTCTAACGACTGAAAAGTATTTAGCTTCAAGGGATAGTTCACCCCCCAAATGACTTTTTTATCTATCGATTACTCACCCTTGACTTGAATTAATGGATTTTTATGTTGTTGTTTTTGTCGCATTCCTAAGCCAAAATCTGAGGAGGCTCTTTGTGTCTCCATAGGGAAATTATTGGCTTAGGAATGCGATAAAAAAAAAAAAAAAAAAAAAACACAAACGCATAATCCATCATTTTGGAGCGTGAACGATCCCATCAATTAGGCCCAGGCTTTTACCATCTCTAGGGCTGTCACAACTATTACATAATCGCCTAATCGCAATTATTTGACATATTCACAATTATTTTTGTGATAATCGTCATAATCGTTTACATGTTGAAAAATGTTTATTATGTTCAAACATTTAAAAAATATTGGAAATAGCAGATCTACAAGCTCACAACGCGTTCTTTTTAAAGTGTAAAGTTGTAAAATATGTCCTTAATTTCTTTGTATATTTAGGTTATGTGTCATATCTGCCATGTGCAACTTCAAAGCCCACAAGCCAAAGAGAAATGTACAGTAATTGTCAACGACAAAAACACAATTAAATCGTAAATCGCAAATTATTTGAGTGACAGTTAATCGTCTTGTAAAATTCATAATCGTGACAGCCCTGACCATCTCTGTCAAACAGAAACCTGCCTGGGGCGCGTGCTCGTATCTCTCCGGCCTGTCCAGTATAGGACATGTGACATCATCCGTCTTGCGCGACACCATGGCTCCGCCCTCCGTGATCCACAGCGTCTTATTGGCTGTCCTGTCATCTAGGGAGAGGTTGATCCAGTCTGGAGCACATGGGGGGTAAAATGATCTCTTGAGTGAGAAAGATCGATTGCCGCAGTTCAGAGAAATCTGAAAAATGCGAATGGGATACTGGTGGCATGCTGTGGTGTAAAGTAACTAAGTACATTTACTTACAGTGTACAAGTACTGTACTTGATTTGAGTTTGAGGTATTTGTACTTTTAGTATCACAATAATTTCCAATAATTATACTTGTACTCCACTACATCTTGGATCCAAATATTGTACTTTTACTACACTACATATATTTGAAAACTTTGGCTACTAGTTACTTTGTAGATTTTGATTATTAATACAAATCATACATTACCCACTTAAGCCTTATATATTTTGGCCATTTGAAAATAGCCAATCTACAAGCTCACAATGTTTTTGTGAGCTTGTAGATCTCAGATTTTCTTTACATTTGAAAACGTGCAATGGGACATTTTGCATAATGAGTACTTTTATTTTTGATAGTTTAAGTACATTTTGATACCAATACTTTTGCACTTTAATACTCAAGAAAATGTTGATTTCTGAACCTTTGCTTGTAACAGAGTATTTCTATATTGCAGTATTGATACTTTTACTTAAAGTAAGACATGTGAGCATGTTTTCCCATCGCCGGTGGCATGTGGTCATTATTCTTACGTTTCAGAAGGTCAGCTCTGCATGAGGGCTCAGGGATGTTAGGCTTGTATTCTGGGATCTTTTCTGGGTGGGGAGAAAATTGCATAACTTGAAATAGCAGGAATAGTTCACCCCCAAAATGACTTTTTTTCAATCGGTTATTCATCCCATGGAGACATGAGTTCAATAATATTTTTTAGTATTTGTCACACCCGGATAGAGACAAAAATGCATTTGTCTCCATCCGGAATCAATCAGGGTAAATGTATTATAATCAAATTATTGTCTTAGGAATGTGACAAAACCTCCATAGGGTGAGTAGCCAGTAGGTTAAAAAAAAAAATCATTTTTTGGGGGGTAAACTATTCCTTTAAAGTGATTGTGAGATGAAAATGTCAGTTAGACCCTCCAGAAAAATGTGATTATCCGATCACATATTTCAGATATGCCCCTCAATATGCAACTTTTAGCATATTTCACATATTTCGCAACTTCACGCATATTTCACAGCATAAAATCACATGAAAACCTTCATTTGTCACGTATTTTGCAACTTTCTGCATATTTCGCAACTCCCTGCGATTTCACTGCCTAAAAAATCACATTCAAACCCAGCATATTTCAGCACAAGATCAAGGATTTTAGCCTGTGTAATCAATCCAAGTTTGTCTGGATGGTCAGACCTTTATCATCAAACAAGTATTAAGAGGGGTTTGTCCTTTGTAGACATTCAAGTAGACCATTATAAAGTAAGGCCTTGTGATGATGATCACATTAGTCTTTAAAAAGAGGTACACACAGTGTTTGCATTATGTCTCACCTACAGCCGCTGGCGCTTTAGAATTTCTTCCTATTAAGAGAAAAATGAAGACAAATTGTTATAACACGAGAGTGCGTAAAAGCGAGTAAAAACACAGCACAAACGATTTTGTTCAAACGCAAGGAAATTAAACATGAATTAAAACAATTAAAACGATATACTCTAGACTAAAAGAAGGGAGGAAGTATGGATGTTCTCTCACGTCTGACAGCTGCTGGTTTGACTGTGGCTTCAGGTGGGATTGTGGTAGTTGGGGCTCGGCTCGGCATCTTGAAGCGATGTGTTGTGGGGTGGAATCCTAGTTCTCTGGGTGTTGCTTGGGTCTGCTGGTGGGGTACTGCCGGCGACTCTGAAAGCCACTGCTTTATATACCCTTGGGATATAGGGTATTAAAGGTTTTGGGGCCTCCCGGTGTGCTGCAAAACTGTTTTTTTGGTCAGCTATGTACAGTCATGATCTCACTGGTACATGTGCAACTGGAAACTGCCATGCCAGATTGCATAACAGCTCCTATAGACTGAGAGCTTGACCATCTGACCCACTTTCATCATGTCCATGACTGCTGCCAAACGTTATTAAACATACTCTCTATGCAAACAAGGGGACAAAAGAGGACATCTTGGTTCTGCATACTGCGTCTCAATATGTAGGACAAGTAAAGACCTTGTTGTAGCAGGGACTTTGTGTTCCAATATTGTGCGACTGGAACAAAGAATAGATCATTGTTCACCTTTTAAATTAGATATATTTTTTAAATGTTCTTTCTCTTGTGGCTGTTAATATTGAAAATTGCGGGGAAACGTGAGAATAATGGATATGAAGAATATACACGGTAACGTAAACAAAAATCTGTTCTTTTACAAATGGAGCATTTCTACCCACTTTTACCTATTACATAATTGTATTTATTGATGTGTAGGATACTGACATTGTGTTATGTAGACACTGTATTACTGTAGCTTTGATTAGCCTTTTAAATTAACCTTTATGCCTGAAAATGTAAGATTTAAAAAAACATGGCAAGGGATAAGCTAACTTCAGATATTGAAGGGATGGACCCTCAAAATGTATTTTTTACATTACTCCATGTTACCCCATGGACACTTGAATTCATGGATATATATTCTTCTTTCTTTCTTTTTGACACATTCCTAAGCAATAATTTGATGATGATACAATAAAGACCCTCGTGTATCAGGTAGGAGACAGAAAGAGACACTCCTTTGTGTCCCCTATCTTTCCGGGTCTTTATTCTTATCATCAATTTATTGGCTTAAGAACGCGATAAAAACAAAAACCAATATCCATGAATTCAAGTCTCCGTGAGGTGGGTAAAGGTAATTGTTTGGGTGAACTACTCCTTTAACACATAGCACTGGATCATCTCTACACTATGTCTGTTGCTTTTGAAAAACTGGAAATGACTTAAAATGAGAAAATAAAACTAGCTGTCCATTTATGAAGAATGTCATGAGTGGAGGATGTTGCTAGTTGTAAATAAATAATGTATTGACTGTTCTTGGTGTAGTATTGGTCTATAAAATGTACATTATAAATGTACTTGGTGTAGTATTGGTCTATAAACGTACATTATAAATGTTCTTGGTGTAGTATTGGTCTATAAATGTACATTATAAATGTACTTGGTGTAGTATTGGCCTATACTTGTACATTATAGTATAGTATAAATGGTATAGCATTTAGGGCTGTCACAATTATTACATAATCGTCTAATCGTGATTATTTGACATTATCGTGATTATTTTGTCATAATCGTCATAATCGTGAATGTTGAAAAATGTCAGAAATAGTGGAAATAGCAGATCTACAAGCTCACAACGCGTCGCATCGCGACGCGTTGTGAGCTATTTCCACGATCAGTGTTATTTTTTAAGTAGTAAGTTGTCAAATATGTCAGTAATTTATTTGTGTGTGTTTAGGTTATGTGTCATATCTACCATATGCAACTTCAAAGCCTAAAAGCCAAACAGAAATGTAATTATCAACGTCAAAAACACAATTAAATCGTTAATCGCCAATTATTTGAGTGACAATTAATCGTCATGTAAAATGTCATATCGTGACAGCCCTAATAGCATTCAAACCCAGCTACTTGCCCCTGTATGCCCTGGAACCTGCTCTGCTGTAAATTGTGAAATCAATTATGCAGAGCTGGGTCAAGGGTTTACAAGGTTGGAATTCTTCACCTCCAGGCATCTAGGAAACAATATCTACTGGATGATTTGGGAATTTGGGGGAGGGGCGGATTTAACTGTTCCAAAAATGTATAACAAGATTTATTCCTGACAAATTATAACATGGATATTGTTTTGTTTTGATATTATTTGAGTTTGTGATCTGTGGCCCCGTCTTTAAATGTGGCTAATCCAATTAAAAGATTTGTGTTAATCATAAAGAGATTAAACTTGCATTTTATATATTAATATAAAAGTTTCAGCTTGTCAGCAACGGTGTGAACACACACACACACACTCACACACACACACACACACACACACACACACACACACACACACACACACACACACACACACACACACACACACGCACGCAAACACAATGCAGTTCGAATTACAACAATGGTCCCAAAAGTCATAAAACAGGACAAAATGATTAATACATTGTACAAACAGGTAATGAAAATAGATCTACAAAAGCATGAAAATCTAGAATATTAAGCATAAGTTACCTTTGTGTTGAATTAACTGTTTGGTAAAGTTTTGTCAGTATCCTACTTTATCCACTACATTCATTATCACAATAAAAATGATGTGATAGTCACAAATTACATCAAATCTAATCGAGTCAAATTAGATCGAATATCACCTGTAATTATGTTTTCATGCAATCGCTTTATAGCGATCAATAAATGCAAGCTGTTACAGTATATAAAGGCCCCTCAATGTTGAGATTGTGACCTTCACATTGAGGATCACAGCCCCAGAGTCCGCTTGGCCCGAGATCACTTTGCTGTCGGCAGCTAGTTCAAAGGCTCTGTGTCCTTTGTGACGGTACTGGTTGAACAGAAACAGTGGAACTTGTATAGGTACAGGACAGCCTGTTATCCCCTGTCTATACTGTCCTGCAATCCCTCATCTTATTTTAAATAGATCCTGTTGACAAGTCTAGGACAGCTCCAGGCCTACATTCCCCCATGAAGCAACGGGTGTGAGGGGACTATAGGTTCCAAAGTCATTCATCTGCCCGAGACTGTCTGGCACGGACTGAAGAAGGACAGGGTCCAGCCTTGGCGAGAGTCTTGGCCGCTTGCCGACCTTGTAAACACCTCACATGTAGCCCTCCGCGAAGAGCATGTCGCACGAATGGATTCACGACCGGATGAATGCTTTATTTCTAAACCCGAGCCATGTGCATTAAGGCTTTTAGTGTGTGGCAAATAGCACATAGCATGGTGCTAATGTGGGTCAAAAACACATAGCTTAGCTTGTGTGGAAACAAATGGAGCCTGGAGCTCAAAGTCGAGTCACTCTGTCTAGCACGAGCAGTATTATATTAAAATGTATCAAGTCTAATATGTTTTTGAGCCTTTCCCACATATAACAGTACATTCAGTAGATCAGCAGAGCCTTTTCCATTCAATTTGAGCTTTACTATAATCTTGTTATCTCATTCCGTCTATTATTATTGTTTATGTAAATATAGTTATGATCCGTTAATAGTATTATTACATTACAACATTGCAGTTATTATTATTAGTTTATTATTAGTGATAAATGCTATTTCAGTAGCATGTTTTTTTTATTTTGTATGTTAAAATGTGTATTTTACAAGAACAATTAAAGACTTCACCTACCTAATTCACACAATATTGTTGCTTCACCAAAGGAATTAACATTTCACATACACTACTGTATGCAGCCATTATTTCACTTTTCCTTTTTTTTTTTTTTTACAATTTAGGCATGTTGCAGACGCCATAACTTAACATGATTTTCTACTACTCAATTTCGGGTATCAAGTAGCAGGTAAAGAAAATTAACATTGAATACCAAAAAAAATGGAAAATACATTATTCTTGAAAAAATGCAAAAGCATTATTCTCCCCTTTTCCATTCCACCATCAAAGTTGGCTGGCATGGTTCATTACAAAGCTTAGGTCGGCCTCGCCACCGTGACCAATTTCGAGTGCTTCGCAGAGTATTGTTCATGACCTTCTCCGCATGCCCGACCTCACTCAACCCCCCCGCTGCTGTGTTCGCCAAGTCGGTGAGTGCTTGTGCGTTTGCATGCATGTCGGCCACAATCATCCCTTCATTCATCGGCGCAGTGAGTGTGTAATATCCACTCAGCTGTGGGAGGGCTTCGAGGTGGGGTTCCCCCTAAAAACATCCCAACCATCCATCCGAACCTTTTTAAGGAAAAACTCGGGCATATGTACGAGCGTCTGCCTCCTCCCCTTTTAATCGCCCACCTTTTGTCCCCCTAGCCCAGATATTCCCCCACTTTATCCTACCTGAGATATATTTATATAAGAGTGGTACAAACTAAAGCAGTCACACTAAAGGACCCTGACTGACCCCTAGGGATCAGGAAACTGAGAGCAATGGGAACCTGCAGAGAAATGTTCATTTCTACAGACTGCCAGCGTTAAGATGCCTACAACTGCAGGAAGCATGTCTGAGACTAGAAAGCCAGGTAAGTATGTTTAGAATGTTTTGTTAATAGTACATATTAGAAATAGATGATGAGTTAACTTCTCCTGCTTTTTTTATTATTATTTTTTTTAGCTAAAACCTGATTTATGAGACTTGGTTGTGTTTTTTTTGTCCTTTGGTAAACTTGTATACTGCTTTGTGCATATGGCACAGTAACAATACTTTATTTTTATATATAGCCTACTTTTCCGCATAATTAATCTTAGTAATATACAAGTAAACAAATCTACTACATACTAATCATAATCAACGGTGGCGTAAGTACAATTGTTTTGAATACTTTGAATAATTCTTTAAAGCTCTGTTCTGATAATAATCATTGCAGTGTTTGTTCAGTAACAGGGCTATCCCCATCTCTTCAGCCCAAAGAAACAAACATTTTCAGGTTTGATCTAATCAGAGAGAATCCCAAAACAATTATGTATCAGCTTCAGTTTCAATTTGGTTGTTTGGTTCTTTCTTTCTTTGCTTTCAATCACTTCAATTTCACTTGTTTATCTTGTATCCTACAAGAGTTCACTCTCCTGATTGGATTCTATGAGTATCCCACCTGAAAATGTATTTTCTGTTTACTGAAGAGCTGCAGAGACAGGGTTCCTGAACAAACTCTCTATAGCTGATGATTACACCCAGAATACAGAGCTTATAACTTTTTAACAATACACCTTTTGGAATATAGAGCCATTGGAATATAGAGCCATTTGGACACGTATTTCAACAAAATAAAACACAAACTTGAGTAATGCTTCAGCAGTAACCTGCCTCAGCATTTTAGCTGCAATTAGACCTCTGCCGTTATGTCACGCCGCCGCTTGACGGGTGAGCGGGTCACAGACTTTATGACTTGTCTGGGTAAAGGCAGTGTCACAGAGCCATAACTCACTGGCGAGCCCTTGTCCTTAAGAGGGGGATAATGTACACACCGACGTCACCAACGTGCGAAAATAACATCCTTTGACAGATATGTGATAGTGTTTACGGCCTGACATTGAGCATAGCATAACATTTCGCTCCCAAAAAGCCGCTAGAAATGCTTCCGAAGGCGTCGAGTCCGTCGGGTCTCCCACCCAGGCGCTGTACGGTAGCTGTCAGCTTACCCGGGGAATCCCAATAAAACCAAGGAGGAAAGTCCTCGAAATGAGCTCCAGCTCTTGAACCTGAAACTGAACTTGAATAATTATATTTTATTTTAAATTCTCTGGTGAAAACAAAGATTGAGCCCATTTCAACAAATGAACTCTCTGGGTATTCGTACACACATCAGCAAAATATACATACTTTCTCTAAGATGTGTGTGTGTGTGTGTGTGTGTGTGTGTGTGTGTGTGTGTGTGTGTGTGTGTGTGTGTGTGTGTGTGTGTGTGTGTGTGTGTGTGTGTGTGTGTGTGTGTGTGTGTGTGTGTGTGTGTGTGTGTGTGTGTGTGTGTGTGTGTGTGTGTGTGTGTGCGTCTATACAGTATGTTTCACGGTGTCACTTTAATGTTGCCAGTCAATGATGTCACCATGTTCTATATCAATAAATATGTAGCTTAAGATTCCTGTGAGGCAAAATTTTACAAGATTTTATGAAATTTAAAGCAGCACAGATCTGTTATTGAGACATACAATTACATTATTGCACGCTCTTGGAGTTTTCATAACATTTTGTTCAACATGTAAATCACGGCACGTTTTGGAAATTGAAGCCTATTTAATGACACAAATTGCCAACGTAAACTGTTACTCGTTAGAGATGACACGAAGGAAATCGAGACTTTATTTTGAAAGGGTGCACTTGATACCCCAAATGCTTTATGTATCTTGGCAGAGCCACCGACATAGTAGTAATGTTACAGGGATTAGCTGTGTATTTTACTTCTTCTCCGCAGTATGCTTACCAGAAATTCAGGGAGTGCATGGCTGTCACTCAAAAGTACAGTATTAGTTACAGGATCTGTTTTGCGGTTTTAGGTGGGTAGCCATAATGTCTTTTAGTAAGTAATAGTTTAGTGTAGGGTTTTTCAATATCATTACCGGACAAGCTGTTAATTGAGTTTAGGCAGATTTTGACTTCATTTTCTCCTTTTTTCTCCTCCATTTCCCATAATGACTATCTATACTTGTAAGAATCTTGCAAGAATTTTAATACCTTCTAAAGTACCATTCCCACCGGTCACAATAACTATAAAGATAACTATATCTTTCACCATTGTATTTTTCTTTTTTTATAGTTGGTGTGAACACTGCCATCCACTTGACTTGTGAATGATTATAAAACTATCATTTTTTATAGTTAATAGTGGTCAGTGTGAATGGCCCTTAAAGGAGTAGTTCACCCCCAAAATAACTTTTTTTCTATTGGATTACTCATGCAATGGAGAGTTCAATAATATTCTTTGGTTTTTGTCACATTCCTAAGACAAAAATTTGATTCCATTAAATTTACCTCCATTGATTCCGGATGGGGACCTGTTTCGAATGGGGGTACATAATTGTTATCACATTTTTGTCTTAGGAATGCGACAAAAAAATAAAAATATTATTGAACTCTAGTCTCCATGGCGTGACTAATCAATAGATAAAAAGTCATTTTGGGGGTGAACTACTCCTTTAACTCCGATATGATCAGTATAAATACATTGCGATCTAGCTTGGCCCAGGAAGTAAAAGTATACAATATGCGTTTAGTTTTTTTAGTTTTTTGCTTAGGAGTGACTTCATCCGCACTAACTAGTCAAAGGTTATCCATCTCATTAGGATTCAAATCCAGTCCAACTGTGAAACAGATCTTCAACACCTACACTGGAAAAGCTTCGCTGGGCACACACGACCTCCACTCTATCTGGTTGATGCCAGGGGATCGTGTCCCCTTTTATATGCAGGGCTCCATGCGCTGCGTGTTTAGTCACCCTGGAGTCAAGTCTAATAACTGGCTGGTGCCAAGGCTGAGTGTTGTAAAGTAACTAAGTACATTTACTTAACCCATTTAGAACGGGTACACATTATTGTGTATCATTATTTTATGCTTTAACTATTGAAAAATAGCAGATATACAAGCTTGCGAGCTTGTAGATCTGCTATTTTTGAAAAATCTTGACAATTAGAATTTTGACCCGATTCTATAAGTGTCTTTTGAATCCTTCTAAGGTTTTTTGAAAAACCTATGTTTCCGAGTCAGCAATCTGGCTAGCCATCGTCAAAGAAAAGGTCCTTTTCACTTAAATGGAGCTCAGTTAGTCTGTTCTTGAGAGACTACTATGTCAGTGGTTCTCAAATCTTTTCATGTGAAGGACCCCCAAAATTATATTTATTTGGTCACGGACCCCCATCTCAAAATATTTAGTTCCAGGGACCACCCAGAAGCAAAATATGAGTTACAAACATTTGCTTTAAAAATACATGTTCAAAGATTTGCACACATTTTCACAACTTTTCAAAAATAGCAGATCTACAAGCTCGCAGCGTGGCACTCGGTGCCGCGCTGTGAGCTTGTATATCTGCTATTTTTTAATAGTTAATGCATCCAATAATTTTAGGCCTAAATGGGTAGCACTGTACAATTTTGAGGTATTTGTTCTTTGCTTGAGTATTTCCAATTTACTGTACATAACGTTTGGTACTTTAAGTGCATTTTGATGAACCAACACATTTATACTTTCACTCCAGTACATTTTGAATTCCGGACTTTTACTCGTAACAGAGTATTTCTATATCGCATTATTGAGACTTTTACTTACAGTAAGTAAAACATGTGAGTACCTTTTCCACCGCTGGCAAAGGCTGCACTGCACAAGGTACTTTGGTAATTCCAACCACCTGGCACAAATCAACTACTGGCCCCAGCGAGCATGTGTGATGTGTGAAGTGATGATCTGACAGAGGCAGATGGTTTTCTAAGTATAAGCCACTTTGAGGGATGGCTCAATTCGTCACTAGTTTAGACATGGCGATACATACTCTGCGGTATTTGTGACGTCTTTTAAGTTATGTTTGGTTCTAATATAGTACCTTAGACTGAACACTTCTTCTTCTCCTGCAGCAAAGAAAACCAAAGTTGAAAATGCAGTTTCGGGTAAGTCACCAGAAGCTGAAATCACTGTATTCTAGGCCTTCTTTTGCATAATCTTCATTTAAAAAAAATATATATTTTATTTTATTAATTTTTTAATAGTTATTTCACTTTGCTTTTTAGAAAAGATCCCAGTCTACGAGCCGAATATACCGGAGCCTACTTGCCGGGCGGATCTCATCAAATGTAAGAATACTTAAGGACTGTCCATACTCTCTCTGACCACCAAACTTTTCGTCTGAAAGGTCCGGTTCAACTAAAAATGACGCCACTCGCAACTTCTGAAAAGCACTAACCCGGATTTGAGGTCGGAAAGCTTCGCGTCGGAAAGCCTCAACTCTCCGACGAAAAGTTTGGTGGTCGGAGACAGTAATGGACAGCCCTTTATTGTCTTGTTTTCTGTCTGTGTGCATGACAAAAACACACAAACATCTCATGTTTCCCCTCTTTCTTTAAGACTGGTTCGCCCTCTCTCTCGATGAGAAGACGGCCCACAAGTCGCTGTGGATCACAGAAGGCGGAGCCAAAGTGGCTCACATGACAGATGATCTCCTATGTCCTGTACTAGACGGCCCAAAGCGATACGAGCATTCCCCACAGGTATTTGCTATCGTCACTGTCCCGGCAGAAACCTCATATCTCCAAGTTTCAAATTTGCGGTGCGAGGCGTTGTGTGTGCATATAGATCAGCTATTTTCACTATTTAAAAAAAGCGGAATAAAACGGTCTTGGACATACAAGGTTTCCAGCTGACAACCGTGCTATACTCCCCGTGACAGCTGCAATATGAGAACTTGACAGAGTGGCATGTGCAACACGCGCACACACAAACGTATGCACGCCTCCATGCACACACAAATACAACAATTTATATATGTGTTTATTTTTACAGTGTGGCTCTTTGCCAATTTGTCTATAAGGGTTTGTCAGAATGACTGTCCTCTCAAAAGTAGGCCAGGTTGACGCATTACAAAACAGAATCCAGACATAAATAAATGCAGCATGACACAACCAGGAAATGCCTGGTGAAGTGAACGTTGAAAGTGATACTCATGACTGAGTTTTTTTATGTTGAATCATACGGTGGTTGATAATAATAATAAAAATTAAGTTCAGTTCAAAACGTATTTTTTCTCTGATGAGAGAATGAATCTCTCATCTATGTGAGGATAATGTTCTTGCATTTGCAGGGGAAACATTTATAAAAAAGTAAAATTTACAGAACAAACATATTTTTTTCATTGAATCTGAGATAAGACAGTTTTTCCTATATGGTGCGACTTTGGTTTTTCTTGTATTTTTTGCCATTGGACATTGGATTATGATTTGGGCTGCTTCATTCACAAACTGCATTCATAGTAACTTGCTACAGTAGCAAAAAGATTGTTTGGCCATACAGTTATACAGCTTTATTTGGTTTTCTGAGATTCTTGGTGCTTTCTTTAACACCTTGCTCATCAGCAACTTGCTCATTTGATTGAACCTTTTGCTTGCTTTGTACATCTGCACATGGTTACTTTGCTTATTTGGATGAACATTGCAGTTTTTGATCAGAAATGTACTGCGACACAGAAACGCTGCTAATTATGATGAGTTACTGTGACTCTAAGTATTAATATATAGCCCTATCACTGTATATTTGTATATGTAAATTTTTATTGTCATTCTATTCTTTTCATTTTATTTTCTTGCTTTAATATATTTTCCGTTATATGCTGCACAACAGCTAATCCGCACTGCCCGCGATGCGAGCAACGCGACACGAGCGATGAAATCTCATTCAAATACTTTGTTTCAACAAGGACGTCCTGACCTGCCACGAGCGACAGCGTGTCGTGACGTCGCCCACCTCCTGTTTTCACTCACAGAGCCTCTATTTGAGTGAGGTTTCGCGGCGACGTCCATAGGGGTAAATGGCCATGTCCCGCCCCCCAAACATTTTATATTATTATTTATTTATTTGATTGGTTCAGGCTACGTCGCAACGCAATGGCCGACGATCCATATGCGGACAGTATTTCGCGGGGCGTCGCTCGCTTGCATGCGGTGCGGATGAGGTGTAATCTGCGGGACAAGTCCCACTTGAGATGACGTCAGACGTGCGCCAGGGCTAACATGCGGTGAGAACGCCAAGCTCCGACAAAAACTTGGAAAACTGTGGCTAAACAATGAAATGAAACATTTTAGCGACAAGTAAATAATGCATGTAAAACTGCCTCACTTGAGATTTTAACAACCGCGGGATGCCTCCAAAGACAGCGGCGATAACACGGAAGATAACTACGAGACAACAAGCACATACGGAGAAAAGCGAGGCTGCTGCAGGTGAACAAGTGAGTGAAGTGACAACAATGGGAGATGATCTGCCGACTCTGATTCGCACGATAATGAGAGAAGAAATTAATGCCGTGTTAGAAAAACTGCAACCACAGCTTGACACTCTAAAGACCGATATATCTGAGTGCAACAGCAAACTTGTGGAAGTTGAGGAAACACTGAATACTATGGACACTCGGCTTGTAGCTCTGGAGCAAGCAAATGAACTGCTCCGAAAGGAGAATGATGAATTAAAAAACAAGGCTGAGCGGCTGGAAAGTTACAGCAAAAGATTCAATATTAAAGTGGTTGGCCTCACTTCTGCCATAGAAAAAGGAAATCCTAAAAGCTACATGGCATCACTTCTCAAGGAGATGTTTAAAGACAAGCTGTCGGGGGTGCCGGAGGTTGAAGTGGCTCATAGAGTGGGACCTGTGGTGAAATCACGAAACAGAGTCATGATCGTAAGGATGAAGGACTACACGGTGAAAGAAGAGATTGTTAACATCGCAAAGAAGAACGGCGTGATGGAGGTGCGTGGAATGAAGTTGAGGATCTTCCCGGACCAGACGGCAGAAATGGCTAAACAGAGAGCAAGTTTCCGAGATTTAAGAGAAAAATTATGGAAAGCAAATGTGAAACAAGGAATAATCCATCCGGCTTCGCTGATCATAACCTACAAGGAAGAATCAAAGACATTCACGGATCATGTAAAGGACGAGGCTTTCTGGAAAGACGTGATTGAACCTGACTTGCAATTGCAGAACGCCGAAAAGACGGACAAGACTGTCTGAATATACAGCCTGCCTACTTCGTCAAATAAAGGTTTGAACGTAAATAGAAATGTGAATAGGTTGTATGAACTGGACTGACGAAATATTATGTCTAGGTTAGTTAGTGTGATTGGTGATGGGTTAAATGATGACTTATGAATTACATTATTTAGCCCAAAGACCACAGTATAGGAATATTGGGTGAGGAGAGGAGATGGCGTTTTTAGCAGATGGCATCTGGCAATGATGGGGACATCGGGGGGTATGTGTGTGTGAGTGGATGTGTGGGTGTGGGAATGTCTGTGTGTGTTATGTGTTTACTTGTCTTTTATGTTTATGTGTTAGCTCTAAGTAACAATATGCATCGCTTTTATGTTATGGTCATGGTGGCAATTAAAGGATTTGAAATGAAGGATGCAAAGTAATTTTACACTACCGAACAAGGGATTAAGAATAGCTCATTTAAATATATGCAGTTTAAGAAATAAAGTACAGGATATTTCACAAATTATTTTGGAACATAATCTGCATATAATGGCAATTTCAGAAACAAAGCTAGGTGCAACAATTAGCAGTTCGTTATTAAGCATAGAAGGGCATACTATTTATAGAAAAGACAGGAATGAAAATGGTGGAGGAGTAGCAATTTATGTTCAAAGTCATATACCAGTAAGAATCAGAGATGATTTAACAGTTTTGGGAGTGGAAGTAATCTGGTTACAAGTTCAACTGTACTCATAGGGTGCTGTTACAGGCCACCAGATGCTACAATAATGTATTTGGATCAAATGTGTGAAATGTTAGATAGGGTGTGTGACTTAGATAATGACATTTATTTCTTGGGTGATGTAAATATTGACTGGAATATAAAGTCCTGTACACTCAGAAGTAAATTGCTTTCTTGTACAGATATTTGTAATTTGACACAAGTCGTCACAAGGCCAACGAGAATATGTTGCAAAGCTGATGGTTCAAAATCATCAACTTGCATTGACTTAATTTTTACAAATATGGCTGAGATGTGCTCGAAAGCAATATCAGTTCCTGTAGGCTGTAGCGACCATAATATAGTGGCAATTGGAAGGAAGACCAAAGTGCCAAAATCTGGTCAAAAGATTATTCTAAAGAGAATGTTTAAATATTTTAACGAAGACAATTATTATGATGAAGTAAAAAACATTGATTGGTCAACAGTCCTACAGGAAGAAGATCCAAATAATGCATTAAGTGTTTTTAATAATCTGTTAATGTCAATCATTGATAAACAGGCACCTATAAAAAAGAGAACTGTAAGAAATGTTACATCTCCATGGCTGGACCAAGAACTCAGGCAATACATGACTCAGAGAAATCAAGCTAAGGCAGAAGCAATCAGATCACATGATCCACTACAATGGGATTCATATCGGAAATTAAGGAATTATGTAACTAAATTGAACAAGACCAAAAAAATGATTTATTACAAGAACAGAATTGAGGACGCTAAATTAGATAGCAGAAAAATATGGAATACACTTAATGAACTAATGGGGAGGAAAGTAAACCAGACTCCATTTTTTTTGGAAGCTGATGGACTTTTTTTCACAAAACCATTAGATATTGCTAATTACTTAGGGTATTATTTTAATAATAAAATTAAGAAATTTCGTGATGAGATGGTGGTTACAGACAAGAATGAACTTTCGAGTGAATTAATAACTGATAAAATAATGAGGAATAAATCGTGTACGTTTGTTTTTGATAATGTTAGTTGTGATATCATTGAGAAATTGTTGAGAATGAGTCCAGAGAAACCCTCAGGTGTAGACAATTTGGAAATCAAGTTGTTGAAACCTGTAGCTGATCTGATTGCTATGCCTATTGCTTACATCATGAATCTGAGTCTAAATAAAGGCATATGTCCTACAGAATGGAAAATAGCTAAGATTATACCATTGGCAAAGAACAGTAAAGAACCTTTCTCAGGAAAAAATAGTCGACCAATAAGTCTATTACCAGCTTTGAGTAAAATAATGGAGAGAATTGTGTATGAGCAAATTCAAGGGTATTTTTCTGAAAATGATTTAAATACGGTTTATCAGCATGCATACAGAAAAGGACACTCAACAACTACGGCATTAACTCAGATGGCTGATGACTGGATGACAGAAATAGATAATAAAAGAATAGTGGGTGCTGTATTGTTAGATCTAAGTGCAGCTTTTGATGTTCTGGATCACAGGTTGTTATTGAATAAACTAAGTTGTTATGGTTTTGAAACATCTGCTGCGGAATGGGTTAAAAGTTATCTCATAGACAGGAAATATACTGTATATTTTAATGGAAGTTATTCTGGGTTGATGCCAGTTAGTTGTGGAGTTCCTCAAGGAAGTTCCTTAGGACCACTTTTATTTTCTATTTTTTTAAATGACTTGCCTTTAATTTTGAATCATGCCACCGTTGCCATGTACGCAGACGACTCTACTGTATATACATCATCAAATACTTCTAGTGAACTTGAAAGAATTTTAAGTGATGAATTAATATTAATAGAAAACTGGATGAGACTAAACAAATTAGTATTGAATAAAGAGAAGACAAAATGTATGTTCTAATCACTCATTAAAATCTCTACCAACGTTACATTTAACTATGGGAGATACAGAAATTGAGCAAGTAAATGAAGTAAAGTTATTAGGTATTACGGTAGATAACAAATTGTCTTGGAATAATCAAATTGATCAAATGATAAAAAGAATGGGCAGAGGTATGGGTGCTATAAAGCATTGTAGGAGATACATGCCAAGATACTTAACTAAACAATTGATACAAGCATTAGTGTTATCACAATTAGATTATTGCTCAATGATTTGGTCCAACACAACAGAAACTAATTTGCAAAGATTACAGGTCGCCCAAAACAAAGCAGCTCGTATAGTGCTTCAATGCCCATATAGAACACGAGTAATTACCATGAATAATGACTTGGCTTGGTTAAGTGTAAAAGGAAGGTTGCATTTTTCATTACTGTGTTTTGTGAAAAATATTATCATTACCAAAAAAACAGAAATAATTTACAATAATCTAACATTGTTTTCAGATACTCATCACTATTTCACTAGACAGTCATCGGAGGGTCGGTATCTGTTACCATCATGTAGTACAAATGTTAAACAAAGAACAGTGCATTTCAGAGCAATGGTGGCATGGAATTCATTACCAATTTTTTTGATTTATGAAAGTAATACTGTGAGTTTCAAGAAAAAACTTAAATTGTATTTGTTCACACAAGAAGTGATGTAATTTATAAAAAAAGAAAAAAAAATATCCCTTGTTACATGAAGTATGTTGAATTGGTACTGTGGAGCTATCAAATGTATTAGATGGGTTAAGTCTTTTTGTATTATGTTGTTGTCTTGTATGAATGGATTATATGTAAAAAGAATTATGCTGATGTCGATGATAACATGTTTTTAAGACCCCAGGAAGAGTAGCTGCTGTGACTGTACAGTAAGCTAATGGGGATCTAATAAATAAATCAAATCAAATCAAATCAACATTCCGTTGCTTGTACCTGTATAAGTAATAAATAAAAGCTTCATGAATCTAAATCTCTCGTTCACACAACCTCTCATCCACTGTCTCAAAGGTCCTTACCAAGCAGGGCATAATGGGATTCCGAGGCTACTGGGAGGTGGAGTATTCAGGATGGCTGGTGGTAGGAGCCGCCTACGAGGGAGCAGGACGGCGGTCCAGCGAAGGCCCTTGCGGGCTGGGAGAGAACGATCAGTCCTGGGGCTTCGGCTGGAGCGGTTCCTGCTATCAAGCGTGGCACAATGGCCAGAACAAGGACATGGCGGCTGAGGCGAGGTGCTCCGTTCTGGGGATATATCTAGACCAACCTGCTGGCATCTTCAATATTTATGCAGTGGAGGAGGTGAAGGAGGGAGACGAGAGTAAAAAGGTGGCTGAGATTTTGCATCAGTTCAAGGCTGACTTCCAAGAAGCCATGTTCCCAGGATTCTGGCTGGGACAAGGGACGTACTGCTTGATTAAAAAAAGAGAGGAGTGATGGATATGAACAACACACTAGCGCTTTAACGTTATACCATGTAACTTTTTTTATAAAACAAATCTTAAAATTGTCCTAACTGTTAAATCGCTAAAGTTTTAGAACACCCACTCCGTTATTTTCAGCTTCTGAAGCCTTCTCTTTATATGTTTTCTATGAGCTGTGAGGGGGGGAGAATTTCGCGGCAAAATGACGTAATCTGCATCATCTGTATACGTTGTGTATACGTTGGCCAATCACATCGCAGATCATACACACATGATACACTACCGGCCAATTACAGTGCATCTTGCGTCTTTTCAGGAAATAGCTTGCTTCAACAGCTTTGTTTATGCTGGTCTAGAAGTCTAGCATGTAACTCCCCAACCGCTGCTCGTAGAGGGACACGGGAGACCTCATTGAAAGCGTCTCGGCGAGGCGAGGCGGACGCGGTGGTCTGACGGCCCGGTCCGCGGCGCAAAACGGCAGAAAAAACCAGAGGCGACCGCGGTTTGCTATACTGCTACAGACCACTAGTTGAGCAACTTACACAGTATAGCTTTAACTTTATGAAGGTCGGAGATCACGTAATTGAGGCTTTACGTAATTGTGAGATTAATGAAATATTTATATTTATATATATATTTATATTCTTCTTGATTTGTATTAAGGTTCGTAACATTGAGTATGAATGTACTGTATTTAAGTGTTCAAGATTTCAAATTAAACGAGTTACTCATCATTTCTTGGTGTCTTGTCGAAATTAGAGTAGAGTGGTGTAGCAAAAACAATGAAACGTGAAGTAAATTTCACATTCTGGTGTGTTAATATTGCCCACAAGGGATTTAGTCCCTATAGAGTGTCTATAATGCACATGCTTAATTGCCGATTTGTAAAGTGACAGTGCACCTTGAAACATTATGAAAACATGAGCCATTATTGTTGGGAATTTTCAAACATTTTATTTGACAGCAATAGTAGAGAGAGAACGGTATTGGCAGGAGAAAGAGATTTGAACCCGGGTCAGCTGTGCTGCGATTTGATGGTATGTGCTCTACCACAGTGGTTCTCAACCTTTTCAGGCTGCGACCCCTAAAATAATCATATTTGAACTGGGGACACCCCATCCTGACGAGCACTAAGAGTTGAGGCATTACATTTTGTATAACACGGTTCTATTGTGAAAATAGCAGATCTACATGCTTACAACGCCTCGCAAGCATGTAGATCGGCTATTTCCAAAATGTTTGCCTCTAAATATTTGACAATTTGGCAAATGTTTAATTCGTCATATTAGAGGTATTAAAAAGTCCTTAAATTGTCACTTTAGAAATGTGCCATACACATAAACGTTATGTTGGTTTGTTTACTGTTGAGTGAGAAAGCAATGTTGCACATCTGGGGACCCCCCCAAAATAATTTTGGGACCCACCCTGGGGGTCCTGACCCACAGGTTGAGAACCACTGCTCTACCAGGTGGAACACAAGGGTGCCCCAACATTATTAGGCATATTACACACGAATAGCATTAACAATTTGGAAGAGAGCTTCTTGCTTGGCATACTGGGAGTGGGCAAGGTTCGGTCTGTTGATAGACCATGCTGTGGTGATGATGATGATGTGATGCAATGCGAGAGTGTGGTCTAGCCCAGAGATATACTCAAACTCATGCCCGTGGGCCACTTTGACTGGGCCACCAATCAAGCAGTCAATCAATCAATCAATCAATAAAAAATACAAAAAAGAGAATGAAGTTATTATTTTATCTTTAGCTTAATTACATTACTATGACATAAATAATAAAAAGTTGATGCCAAGAACATAAAGGACAACTTTGTTTTTTTGAACAAGGGTTCATATTTTAGATTGTTATTAGAGAACAGAAAAGATGAGTGTTAAAATGTTTTCATTTACTCCTTTTTGTCATTTTAGTGATTTTGATTACTTTGATTTCAGTGGTTGGGGGCATGTGTGCAAGTGGCTAAATATGTCTTTTTAGACACAATGCACCACAATCTTTCATGGGCAAATGTGGCTTATGGGGGCTAGTAGTGTTATTAGTGTTATTGTAAAGAAATCGACGGCTTATTGTGTCTAAAAAGACATATTTAGCCACTTGCACGCATGCCCCCAACCACTGAAATCTAAATATGAACCCTTGTTGTAATAAAACTAAGTTGTTCTTTAAACCCCAAATGGACTGATGCTTTTTAAACCACTATGTTTAAATGGCCAGAAAACAGCGTCGGTTGTTAATTTCTTCACTGTAAGGCGCCAAAGAAAGACAGAAGTTATCAAGTATCATGAATGTTGTAATTTTATCAACTGGCCCCTGGCCCCCTGCCATTTTTGTAATGCGCCCCACAGGTTCAGCAATTTGAGTATCCCTGGTCTAGCCAACATCAACTCCGGTCTCCTGGATCGCTGCCTTCCACACTCTCCTATCGAACATCAGGGGTCTTGAGCTCCTGTTGGCTCACATAGTGTCAGTGTGCTTGCCTCTAGCTCTGCTTTCTTACGTAGCCTCATCCTTCTCTCTCTGACTTTGTCTGTGACCCGTGGTGGTAGGCCCCCATAGAGGTGGCTCTGTCTGTCTGTGTGTCACTTTTACAACACAGGGAGAGAGACAGAAAGTGAGAGGAACAGGTACTGTAGTGCACAAGCAAACAAGAGAGGGAGAGAGAGAAATTGCTAAATTAATTTTGTAACTTAATGGTTACTAGCCTACTTATTTCTTATTATTTCTTGGAAAAATCACCTTGAATTGAGTGGGGCCTTTGAAATCCCTGACCTTTCATTTCAAGGCTGTTCAACAGCACCGCTGGGTGGCAGCAGCTGGTATTGTCGAGTGGTGACTGGTGAGACACAGCCATGCTCATACAAACACACTCGGTCTCTGTCACTTGTTGGAGCGGCTGGTACCGCTCAAATAAACTGCCTTTATTCTGCTTAGCGAAGGGCTGGGGCTTGAGCTGTCTATATGTTGGATAGGATGCTGTATTGATGTGGTACCATAAAGCCTCTATCAGAGTCCAGGGTGAAGAGCTATTCACCGCAATTTTTAGGTGGAAAGCTTTCCACCTCAAGTCAGAAAATAAGTGAAGGCCATCATAGTCAGTCACGGTGAAGTCCTATTCACCGTGACTGACTGGTCTAGATCGACCAATCAGTGAACGGGGTGAAGAGCCTATCTGTCTGAAAGTAAAAACAGAGAGTTGTGTCGGGACTCGCGGTGGAAAGCTCTTCACCGCGTGGCAGAGGCGTCAGAGCCTCTTAGAGAATGGGGGGGTTGACATGGGGGGGGGGTCGCGCGCGCGCGCGAAAAATTGTGGTTTTTCGCGGATTTGATCGCGTTTTATTCGGGTTTCCGCGGTTTATTCCTTTGCAAGCTGTATACCATTTTAAAGCTAAGATTCTTGTGATTCCGAATCCGCAAACCATTTGATTATAGCACCGAAACTCATGCCGCAAACAACGCAGAAGTCCGACATAAACAATAAAGATTTCCGCGGTTTATTTTTTAGCTAAACAATCGGGAACGGCCTCTCTCCACAAGCACCAGCCAGCAAGATAGTCTATATAGTTATAGTAGATGGAATTCTTGGTACCAACACTCCAACAGACAGACAACACCAGTATCATATAATCATTCAGTTCCAAAAGCTTTTCAATTAATCTACATAATTTTACACCACTGTCTACTACTACAGCAACTTGCACGCATCGATCCAGACCCCAGTGTTAGGAAACAGTGGTTCTGGTTCACGTAGCCACTAGCCCACAACAGTGTACATTAGCCAGCAGGCAGCATAGCATTAGCATCCATTCCATCATCATTACTCTAACTCTAATATATAGCCACGAGTCACGACTCACCAAGTGTTGAGTTAGGATGAGAGGAGCAGAGGACGATGTTTAATGCCTTTATAGCCTACATGGTCTTGTCTTGATGTTATTCCTTTATGCCTGTAGTGTGTTGTTCATTTCACCATGAGTCCATAATACGCACGGAAGACAGAGAGGTAAAGGGACTTCCTATGAAAGCCATTTCCTCTCTGCACAGAAGCGCATTTCAAAACAAGAGTCTTTATTTTATTTTTTTCATATACAATCGATCATTCAACATGTTTATTTTGAAATTGTCCTGGAAATATAAGTAGCCATAGCCCCTACTACGCGTTTGTGTTGATGAGAGCCAGCTTGCAGCGCAGGGGAGGGAAAAAATTAAAAAAAGCACCCCGGCCGGCCAAAAAGGTGGGGGGGATGAGATCACGGTTTTATGAAAGTGGGGGTGTCCCGTCGTACTCACAATGAATGGGCGTGACGCGCCTGCCGCGTGGAATGACGTAACGTTGTAGTTTTATGACTCAAAAAGACTACACCGAGGTGGATAGCTCTTCACCGCGGTACCGACTCTGATAGAGGCTTAACACTACAGGCAAACATTGATCAAAAAAGAATTATTCTACATTCTCTAATTGTGTAGACTTATTTTAAATTGAGTAATGCATATTTAACAGTAATTTAATAAAATGAAACCAAATGGACCCATAAAGGTCCTTTTGGTTTCATGTTACACTCTCAAGCGTTAAAGATCTATAAAGGTCCATTTGGTTACCAACTCTCCCTTTAGCTTGGGACCACCTGGAAGCCCCTCATGGACCACTGGTGGTCCCCGGACCACTGATTTACGCCATTGTGTTTTGAGAGCAAAACTGTAACCGGGCTCAGTGGTTGTTGCGTGAGAGATCCACATTCATCACTTAAAAGGGACTGTTTAATATATCACCAAGCATGTCAAGGATGTGAGATGATATTGGATCTGATAATATTGTCGAACACATTAACAGCAATAGCAGGAGAGCGTGTGAGCAGGGAGAAGAGAGGGTCAAGGTGTAGAGAACAGGGTTCCCACGGTCATGAAATTCCTGGAAATATTTTGAAATTAGAAAAAATATTTTTCCAGTACTGGAAAAGTTTTGGAATTTATCAAGGGTCCTGGAAGGTCCTGGAAAAAATAGCTATGCATTGTCTTTGGTTATTGATTTTGTTAACACCTCTGAAATGACAAATTAAACATGGGCCAAATTGTCAAATATTAGAGGCAGAAATTGTTAAAATAGCCGATCTACATGCTCACAACGCCTCGCAGCGCGAGGCGTTGTGAGCATGTAGATCGGCTATTTTCACAATAAAACCATGTTATACAATATTCCTCAACTCTTAGTGCTCGTCAGGGTGCCGGGGTCCCCAGTTCAAATATGATTATTTCGGGGGTCACGGCCTGAAAAGGTTGAGAACCACTGGCATACACTACCTGTCTTTGGGCATTGCACATAGGAGTAAGCGACTCGTTATTGAGCTGAATTATTGTTATATAGCCCTGGAAATTGAGTTAAATATTCTTGAAAGGTTTTGGAAAAGTTTTGGAAATGAATTGGTAAAAATGTGTGGGAAACCTGAGAGAAGTGCAGACCCCTAGGTGACCCTGGTCAAGAGGATATGGGGGAAGAAAGCGAGCCATTCCATGAAACCTGTTAGGAGGAGAACCACTTGAGTACCGCTCCAGTGACCCCAAGGTCCGAAACAGTGTCCAGGAGAGGCGAAACACATGGAATAACTTGCTATCCATAGCTACAGATTGCACAGGGAAGCCATGCTGTTATTAGTACCTGCATATAGTCTGAAAAGTGGCACCAGTGGTTCAGTAGGCCTACATCAGAGGTTTTCAAAGTGGGTGACGGGGCACCCTGGGGTGCCGTGACGGCAGTCCAGGGGTGACACGAGATAATTTGATAATATTTGGAATTTATTTGGACACTAGAAAAAATAAGTACAAAGTTATTTTCAGTCAGTTCTAACCAAAATGGCTATTATCTCAACGTTTTCCTCGCAACATAATCACTAAAATATTGTCACTGTCGGGCAGAAACCTCGTAGCCTCGCAAAAGCCAGACTCTCCCAGGGGAGAGTCTGGGAGTCCTCCGTAGACAATGCATTACGCAATGACGTAGTTACTCACTTTGACTGACAGGTCCAGTCAGTAGTCATCAGCGCATCAAAACATCGTCGGGAGAACATCAAATACGTCTTTTCCAGACAGAAATTCCAAAGGTGCAAACTGTTGTTCGTTTTTAAGTTATGAGATGCCGTTGATTTCAGATAAAACTTCGCTTAACGCAGCTTTTATTTGCGATTTGTGAACTCGCATCGGACATGGGGTCCGCCATGTTTGTTGTCAAAATGCGAGAGCTGTAGCAGCCGCTCGACCAATCAGGAGCGGTGTGAGGCGGGTTCGCTCGAAATGCAGCCTTTTGATTGGAAATTGAAGAACCTATTTCTCATAAAGAGACTCGATGGGAGGGATACCAGACCGAAAAAGGAAGCACATTGGTGATGACGTAACTCGGGATGGCTTGCGAGGCTAGAAACCTTGTATCTCCAAGTTTCAAATGTGTACATCTTTTGGTAAAGCAAAGCCCTGCTTCATCATACAAGTATACTGTCGCACAAAACTAGTGAAAACAGCTGATCTACAAGCACACCGCGAGGCGCTGTGTGCTTGTAGATCTGCTGTTTTCACTAGTTTCGTACATTTTAGAGATGATAAATACAAAACGAACGGTTTCCACCCGACAACGATGCTATAAATATAAGGTGCTGGGAGTGAAAATTATAATGTAGGGGTGCCTCGGATTAAAAAAATATTTATGGGGTGCCCTGAGACAAAAAAGATTGGGAACCCCTGCAGTACATCACCAAACTGGATGAGACCTCTAAACAGTGCTGCCGGGGTGACGAACTGCTCAGCCGAAAGTTAGCATTGCCTTGTTTCTCTCGACAAAAAAAAAGAAAAAAAAAACTCTTTAGTGAGGTGAAGGGAACTCAATAACACTAACCAGGGACTGCCCTTACCGGTTATGAAATGTATCCTGTATACCTCCGATACTACAAAGAATGGTTAAGATAGCACTCAGTCTATAGGCTGAAAAGCCCATAATCTAATCTTGCATGATTCCTTTTAAATGAAATAAGAAGTGATAACTCTTAATGGAAAAGGTCCCATGGAATATGGTTCAGTCGCATCATAAATAGATTTAATGTTAAATCTAAAAAAAAAATAGGAATATCTAATCTCTCATTGTTAGCAGTCTCAACCCATTAAGCATCTGTGTCAGATGCTTTTCTGAAAAGGATTTAGAGGGTGTTTTTTTTAAATCTAAACGGGTAATGTAAAAGATACCGTGGATGTGATGATTGCAAGCTGCCAAGCACCTACGGGGGGTCTTGACCCTTGTCAGTTCCTCTTTGACCAGGGCACACCTCACCTCTACACCAAGACTCGATGTCTTTCACCATCCCTTGCCAGTAGCAGTTTCACAGTTCTTTCAACACCTTGGTATCCTTAATCGTTAACGAAGGCACTGGGGGTAACACTAGCTGAAGGTTCACATTGCCTCAATCTGGGGCATACATTTGGCATTGGGATGTGATGATATAGTAACTGAATAGAAAAATCGATTTTAATTTGCAATTATCTACTATTTTACATTGCAGATAATCGGTATTGTATGGAAACTAAGTATTTTGCATTGTATTTAGCAATTTTAAGAGGGAAAATAAAAAATAGGGGTCTGATTACTTTTTTTTTTTTACTAATTCCATTCCATGTAGCTAATCTTGGTCTATCGATAAATGTGTGTAATCTCTGTGTCAAGGTGCAGGTTTGTCCATATGTGTTGAAATACAATGTATTTGCTAGAGAATCACAGTCTTTAGTTATTTATATCCATAATAATAGATTTTCCCTTTTAAAAACCTGCACTATTGACACGTTTCACATATTTCATTCCTTTGCTAAATAGTTACTATGACGATTTTAAATCATTGAATCGTATCGTATCGTATCGCCATGTCGTTCATGTGTCGTATCGTCGACCATGTATCGTGATGCGTATCGTATCGCTATTAAATGTGTCGTTACACCCCTAATTTGACAATACAGTATCCAATTCTTGTCCTCTAAACAGCTCCAATGATGTAATAGTTCTTTGGTGTCTGCTTTTCAGATGGTCCAACCACTGGTAGAGATGGGATTTATGGCTCTTTGAAGTGAGCCGGATCTCTGGGATCCGTTCCTTTCAAAGAGCCGTTCAAAAGACTGGCTCATTTGAGTTACTAGTTACTTTGTAGATTTTGATTATAATTACAAATAACTTCAACCCTAAATACATTTATTTCGGACATATAGGTACATACCTGCCATTTGAAAATAGCCGATCTACAAGCTCACAATGCGTCGCGTTGCGACGCATTGTGAGCTTGTAGATCTGCTATTTTCAAATTATTTTTCTACATTGGAAAACCTGTGAAACAGGTCATTCTGCATAATGAGTACTTTCTAATATTGGTACTTTAAGTAGGCCTACATTTTGATACCAATACTTTTACTCAAGTACATTAACATTCCAAACTTCTACTTTTGCAGTATTGATATTTTTTTACTTTAAGTAAAGAAACTGAGTGCTTTTCCCCACCACTGTTCATTAGAAAGGAACGGATCCCAGCTACTGCGAACCGAATCATATCGTTCATTTCAAAGAGCCGTTCAAAAGACTCGATTTGTTCGCGAACGTCCCACCTCTAACCACTGGGCCCTGCTTCTGGACAGCCACCAATTAATGATGTGATTAAGCAAGGATATCAGTTGTCTCATTAGAGTAGAGTAGAACACCAGTGCAGAATCTCACTGGATTTCATCTCCACTTGACAGCACATCATCTGGCTCACTTGGATCTGCATACGGCCAAGATAGGGCATCAGCATTTCCATTTCTGGACCCAGGTCGATACTAAGCGGCTGCTCTAGCAGTTTTCATGGGAAGTTCAGGGACATAGTGGTAGTCCGGCTGCCCCTGAGGTGGGGTATGAAATTTGGTATAATAGTTTATTTTTATTGGCCTAAAATATTGTTTATATTCATACAGTCATGAATCCACCTGCTGACCGCCTGTCAGCATTGAGCAATTTATTTTATGGGGGTAAAGGTTTGGGGCCCATCACTTACTATACACTTTACTATAAAGGAAATAAATGCCCCCAAAGATCTGCTTTAAGTAGCATGTGAGGGGTCTAACTAGGTTTTTTTTTATGATTCTGAGTCCATTGCAAGCATTTGTTTGGCATGAAACACATTCCTTGGCCTAAGAACAGCCAAACGAAACTATGCTTTAGTGATGACTTAGGGATGACTCCCTTTTCACAATTGTGCGGGGGGTGTTTTTATCCCAAGGAATGTTTTTTCATGCAAAACAAATAATTGCAATGGATTCAGAATAATTAAAAAACCCTAGTTTGACCATGCTACTTCAAGCAGGTTTGTAGGGGTATTTTTTTATTTTATAGTATAGTGAATGAGCCCAAACTTTTACCCCCTATAAAACAATTGCTCAATGCTGACAGGCGGTCAGCAGGTGGTTTCATGAATGTATATATACTGTATATAGAAAACATTTTAGGCCAATAAAAAAATAACTATGCCATAAAAGCCAAGTTGGCAGCCAAACTATGGCGAAATCTAGCATTCAAAAAAACAAAACAAAAAAAAAAACATATTGGCTTCTGTGCAAATGGAAAAACAGATTTTCTGATTTGTTATCTATAAAAACGATTAGTTTTTCTAATCCCCAAAACTTTTTACAAAATTACAAGATCGCCTGGACCTTGTTGAGGGACTAGTTTGACAAAGACCTTAAAAAGATTTACATGCTTGTAAATTTAATCAATGATTGCTAAATTTGATATTGCAATGTAAAATGTTATCAGTGCTCAGTAGGGCATAGCAGTGTGCATGGTTTTCTGGTGCCACTAAAAAAATCATCCTAATTTTTCCCATAGAGATTTACAAAATGATTTAATTATATGATCAAAGGTTTTAATGGTCATGATTCTCTAGGATCATGGATGGCTCGATTCTAGACTTAAAATAATTGATAATATAGCTGCAAGCAGCGATAAAGTGGCCAAGCCAGGATGAAGTAGGAAAATTACTGTGTGCACGCTGCACCACACAGACGGTCATATGGTGCTGTTGTGTGCCTGCATGAGAGAAAACTATTTCATGCCAGGAGGTGGCATTGGTCTGCCGGAATCTGCAGTGTAAAGAAAAAGTATTGCGCAACAAAAACAAACAGGTGTACTGTAACATTTCCATGCTACTCCTCTGCGTCTCTTCCTCTCTCATACAAAACACTTGCCTAGCTCTTGACATTAAAGGTGATACACCATGCATTTAAAAAGTATTTATGTCATATTGTTTATGTCCCAAAAACGTTTTTCAAAAGCTTTGAGGCTAAATTACCACTCCTGAATAGAGAGCCTCTCTCATTTTTGAATGGCTCTCAGAGCATTTCAGCTGCAGTACCACCTTTGGCCTGAACTTGGTGTGTAGCAGCTTAAAGCTATACTATGTAACTTTTTTAATTAATAAAACAAATCTTAAAATTGTCCTAATTATTAAATCTCTAAAGTTTTAGAACACCCACTCTGTTCATTTCAGCTCCCAAAGCCTTTTCTTTATATGTGTTCTACTGAGCCCTGGTGGCCGTGACCGGGGCTGTTTTTCCCGGCAAAATTACATCATATGCATCATTCTGTACACGTGTCTCCCTACCGGCCAATCAAAGCCCAGATCATACACTGCCGAGCTCTTCAGGAAATACACTGCAGTGTTTACAATGGGCTAGGAGTCTAGCATGTATCTCCCCAACCGAGGCTCGTAGAGGGACACCTATGGATAGGTCTCGGCGAGGCGAGGCGGACGCGGTGTTCTGAAGGCCCGGTCCGCGGCGAAAAACGGCTGAAAAACGGCCGAAAAAAGCAGACGCGACCGCGGTTTGCTATAACGCTACTGACCACTAGTTGAGCAACTTACACAGTATAGCTTTAAGACAACACGGCAATGACTTGAAATATTGTAATAGCAAAAGTAGTGTTGCAACATATACAGACAGTATGTCACATTTTACAATACTAATTTGGGTGCAATTTAGTGATCGAATGTTAAAGCAGTCCAACAGCCACTTGTTTTTTAGTTTTCCTTCATGTGTAGACAGTTTATCCAATGTGAAGCTGTGTTAGATAAAGGCAATGTTGGATTGCAGGCAGATTTAGCCATCCGGACTCCTGGGAAATCATGATCAGAAAACCTTTGATTCTGTGAAAAAAGCATTTTTGAATATTTCATTACATGATATATTACATTTAATAAATACCCTTTGTTATAGGCTTAAAATAATTGATATAAATATTTTTCTTAAAGGGATATTTCACTTTCAAAAACACTTTTGGTCATTTTATCGTCTAATCAGGCTTTTATGAACACCCTGGACAGATTTTAATTTGATTGATTACATATTTTGATATTTGATGTAAATGTTATCAGGCCCTCCTCCTGCAGGACGCCTCCCCATACACACCCATTGTAACTTCAAACTCCATTTTAACCATGATAAATTCATCAAAAACACACATTATCTTTTCTGGTGACTCATAATACCGTCCTACTCCTAATACATGAGCAGGCCGTGCTTTTTTGATAACTTTATTCATTCATTTTTAATAATTATTTGGGAAAATAAAAAAAAATATATAATAACAATAATAATATTGTGGTTAAAATGGAGTTTGAAGTTACAATGGGTGTGTATGGGGAGGCGTCCTGGAGGAGGAGGGCCTGGTAACATGTACATCAAATATCTAAATATTGAATCAATCAAATAAAAATCTGTTCAAGGTGTTCATAAAAGCCTGATTAGACAATAACATGGTTTAAAGGGAAATATCCCTTTAACTCATTCCCTGCCAGGCCCGATAGTCCCGAGATTATTCCAATGTCTTTCCCCGCCAGGCCCGATAGAAAAAAAAATGTTCAAAAAAATTTTTTTTCAAAAAAAAAATTTGACCCCCAAAAATGGAGTAGGCATGATAGCAATCGCGAAATTGCATGTTTAACCCCCATAGCAACCCCATCTTTCAAGCATGGCAGCCATTTTGGCAGCCATCTTTGTTAAACATAGTGGCTGTTATCTCATGAATGCCTGAACGGATTTCCATTCGGATTTTTTTGTTTGAAAGCTGTGAGCAATGTGGACACACGTGGTGCATTATCTAGGCATGGGTGTGCATGATCCGTGCACACCCAATTACATGGAAGTCTATGGAGACGAATGGCAGGTGGGAGTACGGAGGTATGTTAAAATGGCGGTCAATGTGTTAATATCTATGGGAAAGATGAATGGCAGATTTTTGAGTGACACCAGAAAACCACGCTGCTATGGCCGATGTCAAAGTAACTCCAACTCAATTTGTGGGCTCCACAGGCGGTGTTTGTTCTTCTCTGTTGCTGGGGTGAATAACGGCGCCAGTGGTAGGAGTGAGTGATCTATGGTCAAAGCCTGAGGTCACTCCAGCAATACTGCATAACTATATCATGTTGAGCCGGTGGGAAGAGTTGGGGGGGATTTGTGTAATTTAAGTACACTCTGTCACCTATTTTACTAAAATTACCAGACACACCCTTATGCAATGAGAAGTCCGTTCAGGGGTTCCAACGAAATAAAGTTGTTAATTCTTGGTTCTTATGAAACACGAAGTGTGCTAAAGTGTTAGCATGCACAACAGCAAGCCGTTGATGACAGCTCATCGATGGAGGAGGTTCCCCTGTTGCTTTTCATGGCTTACAAAGGCAGCTACTGTAAAGTACTAGTTACCCTTTGACAGACAAGCCAGCATATTTGTAGAGGTGGAAAATACTCGAGTAAAAGTACTCGAGTATTTACTCAAGAGTAGTTTTTTTTTGAGGATCTGTATTTTTAAAGTAACTTTTAAATGCTCTACTTTTACTCTTACTTTTGAGTAATTTAAAAAGTAAATACTTGTACTTGTTACTTTTCATTTGGACAATGAGTAAGAGTAGTTTAAATTCTGTGAATAAGTAAAGTAAATTCAGGTTTTTGACACATGCCTACTGTGAAAGCAAAATATTTGCCAAATTGTCAAATAATAGAGGCCAAAATTGTGAAATTGTGCTATTTTCTCAATGGAACAGATGTAGTCAAACTAGTAGTCAAATTAAAAAAAGTTCCCCCTCTTCTGTGTTGCCTAGAACTGGAGGATTGATTTTGGGGTTTGTATTGTAAAGTACAATGTGTGATGTCATCAAGTTGTGATTTGCAATACAAACCCCCAAATCAATCCTCCAGTTCTAGGCAACACAAAAGAGGGGGAACTTTTTTTTTGTTTTCCACACAACTCCTCTAAGGTATATTAATGACATAGTTCAATATTGAAAATGGGTGGTCTTCCCCTTTAAAAGTGGTTTTCTGATTAGTGTTTTTCTCTTCCTGGTTAATAACATTGCATTGGGACAGCTTAGGTAACTGGTAACATGTAATTAATGTTAAAAAAATGTAAATAAGTAAAAAAAAGATTTTTTTTTTTTTTTAAATAGGCTACTTGAGTAATTTCCTGGACTAGTACTTTTACTCTTACTAAAAAAGTAACAGTACTATTACTTTGAGTAGGATGTTTCAGTACTCTTTCCACCTCTACATATTTGGTGGTGCAGTTGGACTACCTGCGATTTGTGAGGACCCAAGGACTGGCATGTCCCCTTTCTCTCTGACCTTGGTTTCCTGTCTCTCTGCAAATCGACCATCTTATAAAGCAAAACAAATATATATATATATATATATATATATATATATATATATGTTACAGTATGTTTGGGTAACTCAGTACGTTCATTGTAAGAGCGCTTGTTTTGTCGTTCACCACACACCAATCACCACCAGATGGCGACGACAGCCATTCACTAGTGAAGGCGCTGACGTCACTCGTTTGCGACTCTCTTTCTTTATTTACTAGCCTAGCTCGGCAGTGTTTAGCCATTAGCTTAGCCATTAGCTTAGCCATTAGCTTACTATGAGCGTTTATCGTGGGCTTGCCCAGGCCGTAAGGCCTGGGCAAGCCCACGATAAACGCTTGCATTCACCACGATTGCATTCACCACGGCTTCGTAACTTGCGCGGCGCTGGCCTTCGCGCCGCGTGCAATGTCGTGGACAATCGAGCGGCTCCGCCTGGAGGACGTTGTTGTGGCGACCGCTTGTTCCGCCCCGTGCCGCACCACGAGTGCTCCGTTTCTCGACCGTACTGTTTCTCTAACAAACCGTGACATATATATATATATCACACTCGTGTGAAGTGTGCTCACTCGCACTTTGAGTATTTTCCCATCAAATACTGATATCCTGTGAAGTCATGTCATGTGTAGTTATGACCCCCGAAACGGCATAATTATCTGATACTATGGGCTCTATTTCCGTCCATGCCTTACCCCCTTGTCCCTAAAATCTTTTGCCATTTTTTACAATTTTGAAAAACATTTTTTAAATGTTTCAAATAGCTGATCTACAAGCTCACAACGTGTCAATGTAGATCGGCTATTTGAAGTATTTAAAAAAGTTCTTTTTTTTTTTCAAAATGGTAAAAAAGGCAAAGCAGTTTAGGGATAAGGTACCCCTTGCCAAAAAAAAAGTTTTTTTGGCATTGCATTAGGACATTCACGAAAAGTGATTTTTAATATTCGAATTATTTGACCTCAAAGTATTAGAATAGTCGAATATTCTACAGAACTGGCCAAACTGTCAAATATTACATCAGCAAGAGGCGAACGTTGTGAAAATAGCAGATCTACATGCTCACAACGCCTCGCAGATGTGCTATTTTCACAATATGTATCTGCGGAACCGAGTCACATTAAATGTAATACCTACAATTCCAAGTGCTTGTCAGGGTGGGGGTCCCCAGTTCAAATATGTTTATTTTGGGGGTCACGGCCTAAAAAGGTTTGAGAACCCCTGGTGTAGAACATTAACAAATTCATCCACCAGGGGCATTGACAACTCATTCTTATGACTTCCAATCTCGCCAAGCTTTATAAACTACGGTATATATTTTTTAAAGAGAAAATAATAAAATAAAATAAAGCGAATATTCGACTTCGGTGAACAACGTCGAATGATGACTTTGATATTCGAATATTTCAATATTCTAATAGTTGGTGAATGCCCTACATTGCATGGACGAAAATACAGCTCAATGTTTGCAAATACTGTACAAGACATTGACCTGGTGGCTTTCGGTCTATATTCTCACAAGTACCACACATAGATCGATCCTGCTTCAGATGCATCTGTCTCTCAGAAAGGCTTTTGGTCCATCTGTTTTCCTCATCAAACACCACATTTCTTAGGGCTTGAAATACTTGGTTGGCACACGGTGGCCCGCTCCCAAAAGTACCCGATTGTTAAGCTCATAACACATCCCAGTGAGCTTGTAGATCAGCTATTTTCCGAGCGGCCACGCCAGCACACAAATAAGTATTAATCCATTTAGGCCTAGAATTATTGAATGCTTTAACCAGTGAAAAAATAGCAGATATACAAGCTCACAGCGCGGCACCGAGTGCCGCGCTGCGAGCTTGTAGATCTGCTATTTTTGAAAAAGTCGTGAAAATGTGTGCAAATCTTTGAATATATGTATTTTCAAAGCGAACATTTGTAACTCAAATGTTGCTTCTGGGTGGTCCCTGGAACTAAATATTTTGAGATGGGGGTCCATGGCCAAATAAATATCATTTTGGGGGTCCTTCACATGAAAAGGTTTGAGAACCACTGACATAGTAGTCTCTCAAGAACAGACCAACTGAGCTCCAGTTAAGTGAAAAGGACCTTTTCTTTGACGATGGCTAGCCAGATTGCTGACAATCTTAGAAGGATTCAAAATACACTTATAGAATCGGGTCAAAATTCTAATTTTCACGATTTTTGATAGCAGATCTACAAGCTCGCAGCGCGGCACCGAGCTTGTAGATCTGCTATTTTCCAATAGTTAAAGCATAAAATAATACACTATAATGTGTACCGTTCTAAATGGGGTAATCCATTTTAAGATTCTCTGGGCTCCTGCCAAGGAAGACAGAGCACGATTAGCTGTTGAAGGATATGCTGCCGGGGTCCACACCTCTTTCTCAGCGCGCCAGTTCCACCATCCATCATCATCGTTTCTTCAACCATTCTCCCCTTTCACCTCTCCAATTTGTATCTTACTTTCTCTGTAAAACCTTTCTATACTGTACATCAGGGGTTCCCAAACTGTTTTGTCTCAGGGCACCCCATAAATATTTTTTTTAATCTGAGGCACCCCTACATTTTTAATTTTCACTCCCAGCACCTTATATTTATAGCATATCGTCGTTGTCGGGTGGAAACCTTGTATGTCCAAAACCGTTCGTTTTGTATTTATCATCTATAAAATGTACTAAACTAGTGAAAACAGCAGATCTGTGCTTGTAGATCGGCTGTTTTTTTCACTAGTTTTGTGCGACAGTCTTGTATGATGAAGCAGGGCTTTGCTTTACCAAAAGTTGTACACATATTTTAGTGATTATGTTGCAAGGAAAACATTGAGATAATAGCCATTTTGGTTAGAACTGACTGAAAATAACTTTGTAAAAAAATCCAAATATTATCAAATTATCTCGCGGCACCCCTTGACTGCCGTCACGGCACCCCAGGGTGCCCCGTCACCCACTTTGAAAACCCCTGCTGTACATTCCCTTTGAGTTATCCTCTCACAATGCAGCAGTATGGCGTATAAGAAAACACAACATTAATTAGTTCAGTATGAGGTAAATGTCAATTGTCATTCTGTATTTTCTTAAGATAAAAAGAGCAACAATGAGACAAGCCAAGCCCATTAAAAAAAAAGAAAATAATCTTATAGGAATTGATTTACTGTATGTTATCCTGTCTATTTGGTTTTAATAGTAATTTAAATCTGAAGTATCCTATAACAAAATTACTCATATTATATAATTAGTTTATTATATAATACTGTATAGTGTGGGCAACCAGACTATAGCAGGCCTACTTGTCCGACTTTCTTTCCCGATAAATTTTATTTTGCCTCCCACAGTTTTGGTGGCACGCACTTGAGCCATATGTCAAATCGACCGGCTTCATCGGGACTCGTCTGCTTGCATTTATTTAGCTAAAAGATACAAGACATTTTATTTCAGAATTAGAATTAGTATTAACATTACTAAAGCTTTTTTTATTGTTTTTTATTTTTTTGCTTCAATTGACGAATAACAGTCCATTTTTTTTATAATTTTATAGATATTTTTTGATATTTTTTGATTTACCAGACTGTAAACCACAAACCTCATTTTTAATCTGTTAAATTGTTAATGCACTCCCCCTTCATTTTGTTCAATTGTCTGTTTTAATGTTATCTGCTCCCTTTTTCTGCTGAATATTGCTTGTACGGAAAAATCTAATTCAACAAAATGAGGGGGGGAGTGCATTAAGAATTTAACAGATTAAAAACTTCTAGTTTGTGGTTTACAGTCTGGTAAATCACAAAAATATCTATGTTCAAATTCTTTTAAATATGGACTTAGACAGTTTTTCATCTCAGGTTCTTAATGAAAAACTGAAAGTTTATAGACCAAATATATCTTTTTTAATTGAAATGTGGCCATAGGTTTGAAGACATACCAGGTCTAAACTATCAGGGTTTAATGCTTTTAGACTAGACTTACCTCCTGGCAAAGTGCGTAGCATTCAGAAAGACGTGTCCACTGGCCAATCACGTTCCTTTAGCATCAATACACAATGGTCATCCTTACTCACAGCACAGAATGACCTCCCAGAGTCCCGGTCAAGTAGGTGGTAATGGCGGAGTGAAGTGGCAGCTTGCTATAAACTGTTATTTGTCCTTATGTCAAACTGCCTGTAAAAGATCCTTCCAACATTCCTTGCCTCTAATCAAAATGCTGTGCGGTTTAATATGCAGCCCCATCTGCCGCTCCTGTTTCGGTCTTATCCATCATCTCGTAGACCCACATCTAACATTGAGCAATGTTAGAATTGCTCATCCATCAGTGGAAAGGACGCATTGAGGTCAGTGTGTGACTTATCGGGTTCTGTATCACATTCTGTAGGGTCTTTATTTGGCTGGGGTCAAACACCCTATATGTTGTGTGGTTCTGTTTCCGTCTCCCTATCCCCCTGGCGTTGACAATATGGGGAAGCTAAGGCCCTGAACCCCGCATTCCAGGGAGGTTTGCACCCAACCTTAATGCTTTTCCGAACAGACTCCTTGGGTTACAGGAGTTTCAAATGTCTGGTATCACCGAATCTGTATGTCAACCTCCTGTAGAGAAATCTGTTGGAATGACTTCAACCCCTGTAGGCCCGTACAGACAGCTCAAGGCCAACCCGACCCCGCCCATCCCATCTCGTCTTTACTAAGGGTATAAGAGACGAGGCCATGGGGGTGTCTCGATTTACCGTGTGTGGAGAATCTCAAGAAAACGATTTGAACATCCCTGAAAGTGCACGGGGACACTTATCACGGCCTCAAGATGCCCGCAAGACCCACCTCCACAAAAATCACGACAGGGACAAATAAACCAGGTAAGAGACCATTCCAAAGCATCACACATGCTTATATGGGACAAAATGCTCTTTCCATCAGTGAGGTTGGTCAAAACATTCCATTGCCTGGCTTGCCCACGCTGTTGGTTGAAATCCAGTCGAGGGTTATCGTTTGGATCTGTTTATACTCTAGTGACCAGTAACGGGCAGTGTGAGCCAGAAGAAGATTCCTCCAGGGATTTGGCATTATTCCCCAGCTCTGTGGTTCCGATACATTTCAACAGATCTTATTCACGTGGTGTTTACTTGATAATTTATTGACAGCTACCCAGATATATAAGAGTAACATCGACAGAAGAGCCATGACCACTCTAGTGGCAGTGCACTGCAGACTGTGTGGATGTTATATCTGGATTTACAACAAATACGTGGCTGTATACTGTTATTTCCTTTTTTCTTTTCTCAAACGTTTCTGCGCAACAAATGACTTTTTGGGGGACAAAAGTGTTTTAAGGAATAAGCCATAAACGTTGTCATTTTGCCAGACAGAAGGCAGTAAACTGCAAGGGCATTACTATGGAGCCCGACAGTAAGTATGGTGTAGAAACAGATGCTATTTGATGTCTACTTGTTATCTACAGTATAGGTTACTTTGTAGTACATACAGTACTCTACTTGCTTTCTTAATCTTAATTACTTGACCACCTTACCCTGGCCTGTTGGCATTTAACTCCGACCTTGCATTTCTAAATAGTTTCTGGATAAGATTGTCTACCAAATTGTGAACTGTAAATGTTGTGCAAAACGCAACTTGTTGCCACGTAAGTCTTTATTGTATCACCTCACGTATTGCTAATCATTTTATTTTATTTTATTTTTTAATGAAACTATTCAACAAAAATGTGACATTAAAGACACATTTGCAATTCAAGGCAGTTCAGATGATATTTTATTTATTCATTTCATGGCATTTCATCTGCAGGAGGCTAGACATCTATTAGCTCCATCTGTGACCACCGCTGTACGTAGTAGCCGGGGAGCCACTGTGCCAAAATGAGAGAAGACCTGTGATGTCATGACATACTCCAAATTTTAGTTTTTCCTATTAATTTGGTCAATAAGGTACACAGAATGAGAGGCCTGCTCTGCCGGAAACACTGCGAAAAAGAGTTTCCCATTGACTTCACTATACTGGAAAAAAACACACCAAAAGAAGTAGCATGTGAGGGGTCAAACTAAGGGTTCTTCATGATTCTGAATCCATTGCAAGCATTTGTTTTGCATGAAAAACATTCCTTGGGCTAGATTTCAGCCTCTCAAACCTGTGAAAAGTGATGAGTCATCACTTTTCACCGTTATTTTGGTCCGTTTTCTAGCCCAAGGAATGTTTTTCATGCAAAACAAATGCTTGCAATGGATTCAGAATCATCAAGAACCCCTAGTTTGACCTCTCACATGCTACTTAAAGCATGTGTTTTCGGCAGAGCAGGCCTCTCATTCTGTGTACCTTAATGACCAAATGAATAGCAAAAACAAAAATAAAAAGTATGTCATGACGTCACAGGTAAAACCCTATTCTTTGAGCTTTTGGGCCTGTGGCTCCCCGGCTATAGCTCCGGGAGGGGGGGCTGGCGACCAGCAAAACGCTCAAATTTCATGCTCTTTTTCTGGACATCATTTAAAACACATAAAGGTGTCCTACGGATGTCTGTAGCTCCGGCGGCAGGCAGCCATGCTCCAGATATTACATCGAGGTGCATTCCTGATTGGGAACGCGCACACGCATTTAACATTGATGCCATGTCAATTATTTAAATAGTTGAAAGAGGGGTTCAAAGACCATCATGACTGCAGATATCTGTAGGATACCAGGAAATTCAGTTCTGAAATTCAGTCCTGGAGCTATATATGAGGAGAAGGTCACAGATGAAGCTATAAAGCCAGTACTAATAAATGCCAGTACTCAAATTTCTGCCTGCTTCCTTCGCCATCTGTCGTCCTGTTACGGTGAAATTGGTGACCTGCCGAAATATGTGACAATCGTTTAGACGTCACATAATGCCAGTGTCCGCAAGTACATCATTGAGGCTTGTTTATTAGCAGAGTTCAACCTGACGGTATTTAGACCACGTGTTTAAAGACCTCCTTATACGCTGTGTGAAGCAAGATGATGGCAGGTCACCAATTTCACCATAACACCTGCCAGTGGACATATGACGGAGGAAGCGAGTAGGCAGAAATTTGAGTATCAGAATTTGGCTTTTGAGTTTATTGCGACGGTAGGTAGCAGTTTACTATCAGAACCGTCACATCTTGACCGTATCTGCCCGCATGGGTAACGCTTGTCTTTTTTGTTGATTGACTCTCACGCTCTGACATCACGCTCTGACATCGCTGTGATGTCATGGGAACCAAATCCCCTTTATTGCCCTATGGAGATCCCTGTGATGCCAGGGGAACCAAATCCCTTTTATGCCCATATATGGAGATCCCTGATGTATTTAGGCCTGACCTACGTTTTCTGAAAAAAGTCGAATATGATTCAAAAATTACAAAAACAAATATATTGCTACATATTGTACATGTACTGTACTACACTAAAATGTGTTCCCGGCCTGAATGGGTTAAGCCCATATCTGTGAATGCCAATATATAATCCCTTTTATTGCCATATATGGAGATCCCTGTGATGCCAGGGGAACCAAATCCCTTTGGCCAGATGGTCAAGACAAGGCGCGACGCCCATTTTCATATGTTTTTGATGTTTTGGGAAATAAGTTAGTAAAATGATATAATAATGGAATCATGACTCTAAACATGGACTCCCCAAAATATCTGTAGTATAGACTAGATTTGCAATAATATTCACCTTCTTTCCCTTTATCTTTCTAGTGAAAAAGACCACAAAAGAAAAGAAACAAGAAGGTACCGTACTAACGTGATTGAATCACTATCAAACTCCATTTGTAATGCAGCAAACATCACATATTGTTGTACAGTATGTTGAAACAAATGTTCTGTCTTTTCAGTAATAGTACCTGTTTATGTACCCGACATCCCAGAGCCAACCACAAGAACTGAACTGTTGAAGCGTAAGAACAGATTTTGAAACCTGAATAACATGTTTGGAAGAGTTTAGTTTTTGTATTCATTTCTGGCAGTATGTTAAAACAATCGTGTTTGATTTTGCACTCCAGACTGGATTAAGCTGACTTTGGATGATAAGACGGCCAATAAGATGCTGTGGATTTCAGACGCCGGGTCCAAGGTCGCTCGTAGAAAGGTGGAAGTTTGCCCAGTTCTGGACGGACCAGCCAGATATGAGTACTCACCACAGGTAGGCTAATTTACCGTAAACAAAGAAACCCTAGCATGTCATAATAGATGACCATTGGGCAAAAATATGAGATTTGGCATGTGATGGAGATCTTAGTGCATAACAATTTGGTGTGATTACATTTGATGCTATTCAATGCGATCTGTTATGTTTAATTTACTTGAAAATCATACTTTAATTCTCCATAATAAAAGTGGGTAGTGCCAACAGTCACAGAATACAGCTAGTGATGTTTTTTTTTTTTTTTTTACAAAAGCAGCTCGTCAAAAAGTGCAGATCTAGAAGCTACCAATGGACTGCAATGTGACACAATTTTAGTTTGTAGTTATATTTGGCAAGTGACACTGCCTTTATATTAATTACGTTTTACCAATGCTGTGTATCATTTATGTTGTGTTTGGCTGGAGGCATTACATTATGCCTGATTTGACTTTGTTGCCGGTGTTGCGCATCAACAACACCTGCAGAAATCTCATCTAGCAGAAATAGCATTTAAATCACAATGGATCTTCTATTTTCAGTGAGTGTCTGTCTTGACCTCAACCAAGTATAAACCAGACGTTAAACTTTATCACAAAGTTATTGCTTCAAAATGTGCTGCTCATGCTTCGCATTCTTGTTGTCACAGCATCCACAGTTTCCCCCTCACCCCACAGCTTTCAAACTTTACATTTTAGATTTAATGGTGTGCTATAAAAAGTGTTGGAAAGTTGACCTCACAGTACTGTTGTAAAAAGAAATGTGAGAAGAGATCTTGCACGGAAGGTTATTTAATAAAGAAGAATTCATTGAAGCAAGGCTTCTGTGAACTGATTGATAATTTTACAATCGATCCATCGTCTAACTTGAGGTACATTTTAGATTGATCCAAGGGTCCATGTCATCTATGGGCCAGTGCATACAAATTTATTACGGTTCGGTTCGGGGAGTCATAAAATCTTGCCAACACTGAACAGCCGACTTTATGGCGGTACCCACTCCCCCGAACCTCTGAATGTTGTCATATTGTAGTTTAGACAGAAGTAAATTCTGCTCTAAAAGTGGAGTATGCATCAGCCCTAAGAAGGAACAAGCATGTGAATAATTGTACAGTTCACTGCGATATTAGATTTTCACTGTGAACATTATACCTGCTTCTGAAACACAAAATAACGTGAAGTGACTTAAATCATTTTGTCTTTGTCGTTTTTCCTTCCAAGGTGGTGTGCAAAGAGGGCATTTGGAACATGAGGGCGTACTTTGAGGTGGAAATGACCGGATGGGCGGTCCTCGGCATCGCGTACGAAGACACGGGCCGGAGGGCCAACTCCGGCTCCCCCAGTGGCCTGGGCGAGAACGACGAGTCCTGGGGCCTGTGCTGGTCCGGAACTCGCTACCAAATCTGGTACGACGGGCATAACAAGGACATCGAAGATATCCCCTACAGCAGCATCCTCGGGTTATACGTCGACCAGCCCGCGGGAATCATCGCTTTCTATGCCGTGTACGGGGAGGGGGCCGACAGGGAGGTCAGGCTGCTGTACAGGATGAAGACCACTATCCTGCGAAAGCTTCTTCCAGGATTCTGGGTCGGGATCATGTCCACAGGTGTATTACTGAAACCAGAATGGTAGAGTTATAGCACATGCAGTAGACGTTGTGTAGAGGCCAAGTGTTGATTTCGTTCCAACTAAGTTTGTTTTTTTGTCTTCATAGTCTTTTGAATACAATTCCATTTAGTTTGAGTCAAAAAACACAGACAGCTCACGTATTAGGAGGGTATTATGAGTCACCAGAAAGAATAATGGGTGTTTTTGATAAATCTATCATAGTTAAAATGGAGTTTGAAGTTACAATTGGTGTGTATGGGGAGAGGCCCTGGGCCTGGAGGGCCGGAAAACATTTACATCAAATATCTAAATACTGAATGAAGCGAATTAAAAACAGTTCGGGGTGTTCATAAAAGCATGATTAGACGATAAATGACAATGTTTTTTTTAAATGGAAATATCCCTTTAAAGGACAACTTTGTTTTTTTTACAACAAGGGTTCATATTTTAGATTGTAATGAGAGAAAAGAAAAAGTGAGTGTTAAAATGTTTTCATTTGCTTCGTTCTATTGTTTTATCGCGTTTACCGTGCTAAAATGTGGGGCATGCGTACGCATGGGGGCATGCGTACAAGTGGCTAAATATGTCTTTTTAGACACAATAAGCCATCAGTTTCTTTATTGCTAATTACAGTAACACATCCAACCATGACAGGTTGCGTTGTATCTTGGGAATGGGCTTATTTGGTGTAAAATGACATATTTAGCCACTTGTACGCATGCCCCCAACCACTGAAATAAGAATCTCTAAAACAATAGAAAGAAGTAAATGAAATCATTTTTACACTCATCTTTTATAGTCTTTAATTACAATCTAAAATATGAACCCTTGTTGTAAAAAACTAAAGTTGGCCATGCGCTATTTCTTTCTGAAATTACCCCCCTGAGCCGAGCGTCTGTGTCCACATGTCCACGGGCGGATTACTGAAACCAGAGATATTGCACATAAACGGTGTGCTGAGGCCACGTGTTGATTTGATTGCAACTTCGTTTTTTTTTTTCTTTTTTCGTTTTTTTCTTCATACTGTAGTCTTTTGAATACGATTCCATTTCCTTTTTTTCTTTTTTCTTTTAGTCATGTTATTGTCATCTGAAATGTATTGGTCTAGTTTTAATTGACTAAATATCATACGATTTTAGTCTCAATCTACAGTTGATTTAGTCGACCAAAATGTGTCTTGGCAGGCCGTGAAAGCGTCGCGGAAAATAGCAAATCTACAAGCTTGTAGATCGGCTATTTTGGAAACGTGACACCTGACCACAACCGAGCATAAAAAGAAAAATTGTCTTTGAGTTCTCCTGGATCTCTTCTCCACTATTCCCTCCCTAACATTTTTGTTTAGTTTGTATTTTTTTTTTTAATTGTTAGTAGCCTATATTTCATCATAGCGTAGTTTTTGTTTTTGAAAAAAGCATTTTTCATCATGCCTGTCGTTCTAGTCGACACAATCAACACTGGCTGAGGCACACTGGTGTTGCCCTGAGACAAGTCCTGTGGTGCCTTGTGATTTTGTGACAGACATTATTATTGGAATATACGTATACTGTATAATGTATACCTTAATAGTATACAAACAGTAATGATTATTTTTTTATTTTTGTATCAACTTTGTGCATTTCCCAATACAGAGGCAAATTCTATACATTATATATTTTAACCACTTTCTAACTGGCATCCCCATCATGGGCATGTAATCATAGGCAAAAATAGGACATTATTGTATTTTTTTTTCTTCTCCTGAAATACCAGATCTAGAAGCTCACAACTTGGCGCAACGTGACACGTTGTGAGCTTGTAAGTCGTCAATTTTAGCCGGGAATACAAGTGTGCCTTGAGAGACGTCGAGTTGCCCATTGGTGTGCCTTGGCTACAGAACGCTTGCAAAGCACAGCAGCAGCATGTCTGCTTAACGGGAAGCTGACAGGTTTAGACAGGTGCTAGCGCTAGCTACAGCTGCAAATGAATTGCCAGCTTCGTTTTAAGCCCATTTAGGCCTAGAATTATTGAATGCTTTAACCAAAATAGCAGATATACAAGCTCACAGCGCGGCACCGAGTGCCGCGCTGCGAGCTTGTAGATCTGCTATTTTTGAAAAAGTCGTGAAAATATGTGCAAATCTTTGAATATATGTATTTTCAAAGCGAACGTTTGTAACTCAAATTTTGCTTCTGGGGGGGGGGGTCCCTGGAACTAGATATTTTGAGATGGGGCTCTGTGGCCAAATACATATAATTCTGGAGGTCCTTCACATGAAAAGGTTTGAGAACCACTGACATAGTAGTCTCTCAAGAACAGACTAACTGAGCTCCAGTTAAGTGAAAAGGACCTTTTCTTTGACGATGGCTGGCCATATGGCTGACATAGAAACATAGGGTTTTTTCCAAAAACCTTAGAAGGATTCAAAAGTCACATATAGAATCAGGTCAAAATTCTAATTTTCACGATTTTTCAAAAATAGCAGATCTACAAGCTCGCAGCGCGGCACTCGGTGCCACGCTGTGAGCTTGTATATCTGCTGTTTTTCAATAGCTAAAGCATAAAATAATAATACACTATGCTGTGTACCCATTTTGAATGGGTTAAGCCCCTTTGAGGTTCAGCTGAAAAGAGTGAAAATGCACCCTCAGACGCACTACACGGTTTGCAGTACAGTTTATTCATCTCTATGACAACTGATTCAGTGAAACGGCGTCCAATTTTTTTTTGAAGACATATATTTTTATATTCTTCTCAATTTAAAGTGATGTGATGCAGTTTGTTTTGTATTAATTATTTGATGTTGACTGCCTGACTAATTGTACGAACCTTAAATAAAGTTTTTATTGACATAGTTGTTGTACGTCGTGGTCTTTGTGTTAAACGATTATACCCTGATCTGTTGCAGTAATAAATGATATTTGCTAAGCTCATAATTCCAATGTATGACTTCCTTGAGAGTCATACTCGACAGAACTGGAAGCAGCTCACTGTGACAATGTTATAAAAAGATTAGCCCCATATAGAACCTCACCCGTCGCTGCATACTGTTGTGCTCCGAGATGAGGTCCCATAAAGATATGCCAGCAGGCCGGCCATTAGGAAAAAAAAATACAAATAAAATGTCGGCCTTCGTTCCATTTTGGGGGCTGGGCGGCCAACAAAGTAAATCCTCACTGTCGGGCAGAAACCTTGCATCTCCAAGTTTTTTTCGCAAAGCAAAGCCCTGCTTCATCATACAAGGCTGTTGCACAAAAGTAGTGAAAACAGCAGATCTACAAGCACACAACGCCTCGCACCGCGAGGCGTTGTGTGCTTGTAGATCGTCTGTTTTCACTAGTTTAAATCATTTTTAAAATGGTTTTGGACATACAAGGTTTCCACCCGACAACGACTAAATATAACTCATGTAATTGGCCCACTGGCTTGTCACTTGTCACAAATCTTTGAGTAGCAGCAGCGCTATAGAGAGAGATATCTCTCTCTATAGCGCACAATGAGGGCCTCTCCAACTCTTTTTCCCGGGCTGAATCAGGGGCCCAGCATGTCCCTGTATGCCAGGGCTGGGGTAGAACGCCTCCACGTCTAGGTAGAAAACACTTTTCCCAAAATTGCATCCAAAAAGTAAAGGTAGTTCCACGCTCCCAGACTGTGGTTTCCTATCTCAGGGTACATAAAACATGAACCAGGGCATGAGACAACCGCTTAAATCGATATTTTGTAATGTTTTCCCTGGAAAAGCCCCGGCGCAGTCTCGTGTGGCCAGAATGTTGCCTAACGCAATTTGCAAATGCTCCCTGGCTACGCGAGACTACAGTACTGGCATCTGCTGCCGGGGGAGTTCCGGTTGAATGGGAAAACATTACAAAACTAACAATTTAAGTGGTTGTTTCATAGCCTGGTTCAGGTTTTATGTACCCTGGGATAGGAAGCCATAGTCTGGGAGTGTGGAACTACCTTTACTTTTTGGATACAATTTCGGGAAAAGTGTTTTCTACTAGACGTGGAGGCGTTCTACCCCAGCCCTGGCATACCTTTATAGGACCTCATCTCGGAGCACAACAGTATGCAGCAATGGGTGAGGTTCTATATGGGGCTATAAAAAGATTAACAAAGAACAACTGACAGCTATTCATTTTTCCACTGTCTTTTTATTACCAGACACTGGAGATAACTCCTGATCACTGACAGCCATTTTGTGAGCGTCTGCAGGGGTGTCATTGGGGTCATCGGGGCAACTGCCACCCCCTAGTGTTCAATTCAATTATTTTATGCATTTCATGTGTCCCCAACTCTGAATTGCTTTTGCAGATTAATCTGATTTCATCACAATCGATGCTCGCCACACACACACACACACACACACACACACACACACACACACACACACACACACACACACACACACACACGCACAGAGCAAAGAGACATCACATGATTGGTCCAGTGTTGGCTTGTCTATCATCTGAATTACTGGCCTAGTAACCCAATTACAAAAAAAGTAACAGCTGATACAAGACCACAACTCGTCGCTGCCTCGACGCTAATCAGGCTTTTATGAACACCCTGAACAGTTTTTAATTTGCTTCATTCAATATTTAGATATTTGATGTAAATGTTTTCAGGCACTCCCTCTCCAGGGCCCCTCCCCACACACACCCATTGTAACTTCAAACTCCATTTTAACCATGATAGATTCATTAAAAACACCCATATTTTTTTCTGGAGACTCATATTACGCTCCTAATACGTGAGCTGGCTGTGTTTTTTCGATACATTTTTTCATTTATTTTTAATACCTTTTTTATTGTATTTAATATTTTCCATTTTGTCAAAGAATTATTACAAATATGAAGAAAGTTATCAAAAAAACACGGACAGCTCACGTATTAGGAGGGTGGTATCATGAGTCACCAGAAAGAATAATGGGTGTTTTTGATAAATCTATCATAGTTATAATGGAGTTTGAAGTTACAATGGGTGTGTATGGGGAGGGGCCCTGCACCTGGAGGGGCTGATAACATTTACATCAAACATCAAAATACTGAATGAAGCAAATTAAAAACTGTTCAGGGTGTTCATAAAAGCGTGAGTAGACGATAAATGACAACGTTTAAAAAAAAAAAAAGTGGAATACCCCTTTAAGTGTTAAGTGTCTATTTTTTTGGCCACGCGCTATCTCTTTCTGAAATTACCCCCCTGAGCGTCTGTGGTTCCACCGTCACCTATGGGTCAAAGTCATTGTGCACTGGCAGGGTTGTGTACAGAGTGTCAAGACTTTGCGCCGCTGATATATGTAAAAACTTGGCAAGGTTAGCAGAGGTGAGAAATCACCTCCCTCTGGGTTCGCGGGGATCACTTGGATATTTGAGAGGCCGTAGTCTAGAATCTGCAGATCAATTTTCTACTGTGACAGGTGGGGCCCAATTCACACTGCCTTAACACCTCCAGCATGGGCTTTACTGGAACTAAAAGTGGGACAGGGCAACAAACACGAAAGCGTACACACAGTTCTACAGGGCCATCTGTCACACGCTGTCCCTTAGCGAGCACGGAAAGCAGCATTGGTGCAAATATGTACAATTTGTTGAATCTCTCGAGACAGAGTCAGCAACTAGCAACTGGGGGGGATGATTTGGGGCCTATCTTTGAGTCTTGTTTTAGTGTTGTGTGTGTGTGTGTGTGTGTGTGTGTGTGTGTGTGTGTGTGTGTGTGTGTGTGTGTGTGTGTGTGTGTGTGTGTGTGTGTGTGTGTGTGTGTGTGTGTGTGTGTGTGTGAGTTAGAGACACATTATTATAGTATGCAAATACGGACAAGTCTTCAAATCTATCACCACTTTTTCACTGATGAACAATTAGCAAATGAAAGTGGGTCATAACTCCTCCGTCTTTCTCTTTGCAGGTACACTGGATAGTGTGCACCGGGAGCGTTTCGCTGTTTCATTTCATGTGTCATCTTTTCGACACCCAAACCTAACCCTTACCCTAACCCTAACCTCTGTGGGGTGAGTCGCTAACCCTCCCAACGCTGCTTTGTCAAAATGATGGTCGTTCGAAAGAGCGATATTTCCCTGTGTGCGCCATATCGTAATTAATAATTACATGTGAATATAATTATCGCCTACTGATATCACCCCCCAAACATCCTGATGGATCGCACACCGCGCAGACCCGGCCGTGATTCATGTGCCAGTTCCTGTGATTGATGTTAGCAAGAATTTACAGTCCACTAAAAGTGATCTCCACGATTGAACCCGTATGACAGGTATTAACATCAATCGTTGGCAAAGAGAAACAAAATTGGAAACCGTGATCCAAGAATAATCGCGCCGGAGTGGAGCTCCAGTGGCCTAGCATGCGTGTGTGTCTGAATGTGTAAGCTAATGCCAGGCATGTGAGTTAAGCGGTAACTCTAATCTCACATCATGAGCCAACCAGTGTAAGCCATAGCTCACACATGTGGCATGACATATCCCCCCTTGTACCGCTGCAAATAAAATGGCTAAATGGCAGTATAACCGAGGGGAGGGGTGGGGTACTTCAAAGGCCCACATCACATGGCGCTGCGTTTAGTGTACTTGGCGCACAATAGACGTGGTAAATACGGCTCTGTGGCGCATTCCGATCACGTGTACCCAAAAACCCCTCTGTCAGCGACTGCTAATGTACCGTGTAATGTTGATCTATAAATCCCATTCAGAACGGGTACACTATATTGTGTATCATTATGTTATGCTTTAACTATTGAAAAATAGCAGATATACCGAGTGCCGCGCTGCAAGCTTGTAGATCTGCTAATTTTGAAAAATCGTGAAAATTAGAATTTTGACCAGATTCTATAAGTGTCTTTTGAATCCTTCTAAGATTTTTTTGAAAAACCTATGTTTCTATGTCAGCAATCTGGCTAGCCATCGTCAAAGAAAAGGTCCTTTTCACTTAACTGGAGCTCAGTTAGTCTGTTCTTGAGAGACTATACTATGTCAGTGGTTCTCAAACCTTTTCATGTGAAGGACCCCCAACATGATATTTATTTGGCCACTGACCCGCATCTAAAAAAAATTAGTTCCAGGGACCCTCCCCCAGAAGCAACATTTTAGTTACAAACGTTCGCTTTGAAAATACAATTATATTCAAAGATTTGCACACATTTTCACGACTTTTTTCAAAAATAGCAGATCTACAGAGTGCCGCGCTGCGAGCTTGTATATCTGCTATTTTTCACTGGTTAAATCATTCAATAATTCTAGGCCTAAATAGGATAAGACACCTCAAGGTCTCCCACTTCGATGCCACAGTTTGATACATGCGTCAAGAGTGAATATGCATCGTGACGATGACGTGGCGCGCCGAAGCGAAAAAGACGGGGAGGCGGTTTGAGAAATGAGCTCGCTGTCCTCGCCCGCTATAGTTATCGTGTTCGAGGCGCTCGCACAGTAGTTCCGTGTCTCGGGTCCCGCCGCCTGGTTCCACATTCCAGCCGTTTTAATTTGTTCCCCTGATACTATTCCACTTTATAAACGCATTTGTTCTTGCTCTATTGGCCCCAGTAGGTTTACTTGGCAAGCGCTTGGAACAACTGACCAGGGGTGTCGCACCAAATTCTGGGCCCCGGGTACAAGGATTCACTGTGGGGCCCCTGTGCTTTAACTATTGAAAAACAGCAGATATACAAGCTCACAGCGCGGCACCGAGTGCCGCGCTGCGAGCTTGTAGATCTGCTATTTTTGAAAAAATCATGAAAATCTTTGAATATTTCAAACCCTTCTAAGGTTTTTTGAAAAATCTACGTTTCGATGTCAGTGGAGCTCAAACCTTTTCATGTGAAGGACCCCCAAAATGATATGAATTTGGCCACGGACCCCCATCTCAAAATATTTAGTTCCAGGGACCCCCCCAAGAAGCAAAATTTGAGTTACAAATGTTCGCTTAAAAAATACATATTCAAAGATTTGCACATATTTTCACGACTTTTCAAAAATAGCAGATCTACAAGCTTGCAGCGCGGCACTCGGTGCCGCGCTGTGAGCTTGTATATCTGCTATTTTTCAATAGCTAAAGTTACTAGGGCCCCTCCACCTTGGGCCTATGAACTCAGTCCCACCTTCCTACCCCTTGTGACGCCCCTGCAACTGACCCACATGCACGCCGCGAGGGCCCTCTCCACTTCCCTCGCGTAACCTATAGAAGGGACTGCATCTGTTGCCATTGCTCCCTCGCACTTGGTCTCTCTCTGCCGCTCTTTTCTTCTACTCCTCTTCTCTGTCTCTCTCCCGCTTCACCCAGTTTATTATTCTTTCTTTCTTTTTGAAGCGGTGAAAGCCGCTTCCAAGGAGTGGCTTTGTGTGTCCCGTTCATGTCCATATTTTGGTCATTTCAGTCCAGAATGAACAGGTTTTATCTGTCCGTAAATGTGTGTCCCCTCATGTCCATATATGGTCATTTCAGTCCAGAATGAACAGGTTTTATCTGTCCGTAAATGTGTGTCCCATGTGTGTCCCCTCATGTCCATATATGGTCATTTCAGTCCAGAATGAACAGGTTTTATCTGTCCCGTACGTCCAGAATATGTGTGTAGTGTCCGTCCCGGTCTGATGATTGGATGATTAAAAATGTCCAATGAGACCATACTTTGAGGATTGGTCAAGCTTCACATGACAATTCGGCCCTCCAGATAAAATCATTAATTCATTCAGAATTCTGAATTCTTAAGCTCTAGAACACATAGGATAAGAGTTCACCGCTTCACTTCGAACCGAGGTTTGATTTTTTACTTTCCATTTTTGCTTCCTTTCGCCCATCCGTCACTGACCCAGTCCCCTATTCCCCAAATGTGACGTCCCTCGAGCTCGCAGCTTTGCCGTGTCTGTGTTGCTGCCAAGTGCATTACAGTGCACATGCCATTCCCTTAACAGGTGACACACAACTTGCTGTTGGCTACCAACCTGTCTCATGTGGGAACAGTTTTATTACATCCCTGATGTTGAGACAGTGACCATTGCAAAGTCTGTTTCTGTTTTGTTCTTTATCTTTGTTCGGCAACGCTGCCATGGTTTCAAAACAGACGGCGAATACTGTACACCATGGGTCTTTAACAGGGGTTCCGGGACCCCAAGGGGGTCCTCAAAGTTACTACAGGGGGTCCTCCAAATCTTTGTGTGATAGAAAGTTTTTTTTCTCCTTTTTTATATTAACCACTTGAACCCTAGTGTCTATTTTTAGCAAAGAGCTTTGGTGTAGAGGGGGAAAAAAGTACAGAGTGAAAGGTCAAGTTTATTAAGTATTGACGGTTCAAGTGGTTAAAATTCTGAAAAGTGAAAATACAAATTGACATGAATCCAAAATACACTGATGATTGTGCTGTCAAACGATGAAACTATATGGAGTCTAGGATAAGGTTGTGGGGGTCCCTGCTTCATCTCTCTCTCAACTAAGGGGTCCTTGGCCTGAAAACATTGAAGACCCCTGCTGCTGTACACTGGAATATGGATTGTAGTGTGTTTGAAGGACACAGTGGCCTCTCATGCTCCCACATTCTGGCTCCAACCACGGCCCATATGAGGAATTGCATTTTTACAAGCCGAGGCCCCAGCCACACCTGGATCCAGTTAGTAATGAGGTCAACTGGGAGGGTCAACTGAGGGTCTTAGTGCTGCTGCCATAGTTAAGCCAATCCATAAGTCTCATGACGGCGTGACGCGTCGGAAATAGCCACGCGTTCTGAAATAGCCACGCGTTGCATCCGCAACAGATTGTGATCTTGTGCTATTTTTTGACGCGTGGCACCGTCGTGCGACAAAGCATACTGTGAATAAGGCTTTAGTTAGTAGAAGGGGTTGGGGCGAGTAGGATTAACGTGTGTTGGGAGAAGCCACACACCCGATCCATCTTGTGACTGAGAAATCAATGAGGTTGTGCCATAGTTTTGTACTTTTTCTGTTTTGTATGTGTCTATGGAGTTAACATTACTCCAATAAACCTCCAGGTGGGGATAGGATGTGCAAATATGTCTTCCCTGTGTATTTTTGGTTACTTCCTGAAAGCTGAAAGCCTCTGAGTCAAAAGGCCTGATCGAAAAACACTGATTTAATGACATCATAAACTCATCCCCTCCCCTTTTACCATACACCCAACACTGTGGGTGTGGCTAACTTCAGCTGGGTCACCACCCACCTGACAACCAGGCATACTTAATGAACTGGTGGGTGTGGCCACATAAAAACATAATTTTGACACTTTCTGTACACTTTTTTGGAAAGAAAACATCCTCTTAGTATAATCATAATCAGGGGCATCAATTGGGTATGGCAGGGGTATGCAGCTGCCATACCCTGGCTCCAGGGGGGAAAATAAAAGTTACTTTTAAATATAAATCCATGAATGTCTATCTGTTCTGGTTATTATGTTGTTAAATTACAGTAAAATAACTACAAATGCAAAATGTAACAAAATGGACAACAGTCTAACTACAATCCACCAGCCTCCCTACAGGTACACTGGCATTACCACTGGAGGAGGTCTTTCCCAGTCACCGTAAATCTAATCTCAGTTACCATAAGGAAGAAGAGAGTGGACTTATGTTGCCTGTTACACCTGAACTTACAACTCACAAAGTACAGATAATATGTACACAGCATGGAACAGAGCCAGCCCCATTACCCAGCGAGTCGCCACTGACTCGCTAAGACGCATTGTCGCTACGGCGCGGCAAGGACGACCAAGATGCATCACATCATACACATGGAATACAATACAGTTGCACGTTCCTACTCGAGACCCTTGATACTATACACTGAGTAAGGAACATATCTTAAGACAACTCATGTGCACAGTCTCCCTGCGCCCAGACATGCTGTCCAGGAATTCAATGTCCCAATCCCCTCATAGCTACATTACCTATTGAGATAATGTAGGGCGCGGCGGACCCTTCCATAAGGAGCCCCCTACCCTTTAAAACAGACGACAGATGGACTGACAGATCCCTTACTCAGGACCCATCCAGGACAAACTGTGCTCTCAAGCCAGCGCCCGACGTCACAGCAGTACCTCTCTACTTTTCTCCACGGGACGCCGTGCAGAGAAGCAGAGAAACTACTGTACACGCCGGAGTGTCTCTTCATCCTCTCTCACGGGACGCCGTGGAGGAGAATGTAGAAGTCACCCTATATACGGTGCGGCTGCATGAGCGTAGATTACCTACCTCAACCACCAGAAGAGAATCTCAGAGATTCCAGAAGGGAAGACGGCAAGTACAAATTCGGTCGTATTATCTTTTGAATAGATAGTGAAACCTAACGGTTTCACGGGGGGAGTGTAGAAAAGAATACAACCTTATTCGGAGACAATGCGATATGACGCCACGATGTCACGCATGACATCACAATTGACTATAAAGAATAGATGAATCGGCCTACTTTCTCAGATCGAGATCAAGAATAGATAAGATCACATCGGATTAGACCATCAGACTATCAGACCAGAGATTACAGACTAGACTAGATCTGAGATTGTTCAAGGAATACCAAGGCCTGGGCCCCCCAAGCCTTATGTAGGTGACTGTTGTTGAACGACACATGGCACATGGCTCATACTTAATAATTACAACCTTGGCAGGCGAGTAGCGCGCCTATATCCAATATAATAAACCCTACATATTGGATTCTTCGCTACAGTCACTTTAACAAGGTATTAGAATTATATTCTTCACACTTGTATTCTCCCTAATCCCCATCTTGACAAAATGGTATATTCCCAGGTCAGGTGCAATTCATTATTGTTAATTGTGGCACGTTTACTAACATGCCAAGTTTAGCTGCACTTGAACAACCGTTCCAGGCTGCCCAAGACACTGTAGAAACGGGGGAAATTTGAATGTACTTCTTAAAATAAATGTATCATGCCTGTTGCTAAGGTATGGCAACATGACTGTTGTCTTGCACACGCGCAAAGTCATGTTGCCATACCTTAGCTTTTTCTGAACTGACGCCAGATCATGTTTTAGGGGGGAGAAATCGTGGCACTCCATCTTTAAGTTTAGCCACCCAAAGACGGAGATAGTTTCCGGGTTTGTATAATAATTGTCCCTGGCTATTGGCCACCAGTGGCACCAGTAATATGAGCCCTCATGTAGTAGTAATATAACAAACATTGTTTGCATTAATCAACCTCCTGGTGGCGCTATAATAGATTAATGTTAAAAGGATGGCATTTGTTCCTCAACCTAGGAATGTGCATGCATAGTATTTTATTTAAATAATGTGTAAAACCCTATAACTATCCACTGTGAAGAGTTAACATATTATGAATAAAATATTATTTAAGGACAAATAAAGAACTTATAAAGGCTAATTGACTGATTATTAACTGAGTTAAAAATGCTTTATCTACAGTATATTGTAGTCATTAGTATCTACAAATGTTTACCAATACATTATTGCCCTAACTACCTAGTTATTGACTTATAATGCACATTGTTAATGAATGTGAGTAATTTGGGATTATTTTCAGATTTTATAAAATGTATAATTTATAGGCTGGTACATTATTCTAATTCTAATTCAATACAAATACAAGTTATTGAATAGGCGAGGGTTAAATATAGGATTAAATTGGTTAAACTGATTTAGATGCTATATTACTTAATTATGCCGGGGCCCCTGCATGGGAGTCCTCAGACCCCAGTCACCCCACACTACTATAAACTATATAAATTGTTATCCGATGACAAGATTCCCCTCTCGGGAACTTTGATAAGGTCTTCCTTGTAACTGCCAAACCCTGCAACTATAGTAGTTTCCACCCACGCCTACACAGGACCTAATGACAACATTTGCTTGAGACTGCTAATAGCCAGGCCTGGAATTTTGTCATTTTAGGGTCAAGGCCACTTGACCTTTGGTGGTGTCCATTTGCAGTGCGGAAAAAGTACTCACATTTCTTACTTAAGTCAAAGTATCGATACTGCAATATGGAAATACTCTCTTACAAGTAAAAGTCTCGTATTCACAATGTAAAAGTGTGTAAAAGTGTGTAAAAGAACAAAAGTATCGGCATCAAAATGTACTTAAAGTACCAAAAGTAAAAGTACTCATTATGCAGAAGGTCCCATTTCAAGTTTTCAAATGTACAAGCATTTTCTTTTTTAAATATGCGTTGCATTGTGAGCTTGTAGATCTGCCATTTTCAAATGGCCAAAATTGATACAGTATATGGCTGAAGTGGTTAAAGTTATACTATGTAACTTTTTTTATAAAACATATCTTAAAATTGTCCTAACTATTAAATCGCTAAAGTTTTAGAACACCCACTCCGTTCATTTCAGCCCCAAAAGCCTGTTCTTTATATGTTTTCTACTTAGCCGTGACAGGGGCGGGATTTCGCGGCAAAATGACGTCATCTGCATCATCCGTATACGTTGTGTATACGTTGGCCAATCACATTGCAGATCATACACACATGATCATGAATCACGTCTCTTCAGGAAATGGCTTGCTTCAACAGCTTTGTTTACGCTGGTCCTGCGCTGGTCTAGAAGTCTAGCCTGTAACTCCCCAACGCCGGTCCGCAGAGGGACACGAGACACCTCCACGGATGCGAGGCGGGCGAGCCGGCGAGGCGGACGCGGTGGTCTGAAGGCCCGGTCCGCGGCGAAAAACGGCCGAAAAAAGCAGACGCGACCGCGGTTTGCTATAACGCTACTGACCGCCGTTTCAAACTGTTTTCAAAGAGGCCATGTGAATTTTGGGCCGTGTCATAGAATCTTTAATTATAGTACTTAAATAAATCTAGTTAGTTGCAACTGTCAGGTCGCAGTGACTATTAAAACCTCCACCGGCTGTCTGTCTGTCAGTCTGTCCGTCACACGTCACATCACACTTTTGCCCTACTCATATCTCCACCCCGTTGCCCCGATCCATGCCAAACATTGCGCACACACTCCTTGGCTGCCAAACCACAACCCTTCAATTCCTACATGGCCCTCTTCTAGCACCACTTCTAGCAAAACACATTTTTGGACACTGCTCCTACAGATTTTGCCCTAAAATCACACAAAGCGGTACACAGTATCTCTAAAGTCATGTCATCAACATGGATCTGTCCCATTTCCCATATTCCCTCCTGATTGACTACCATTTGCTTCTGAAGTTTGTGTATGCGACCTGACGCTTATCTCCCGATTAGGGAGTCTTACTGGTTACTTCACACCACTGTCCATTTGTTGAGGGCATAAAATGCCAGGGTAGGACATCAAATAAAAGACAAAAGAAAGAGACAGAGGAGAAAGTGGTACAGTCCGCCGGGGCATTAAGGCCACGGTGGCCTCGGGGCATGCCATTTGTTTTGAGGGGCACAAGGCCAAACTGAGGGGGCAAACGCAGCCATGACCTCAGTGGCCTCCCTGACAGCCCTGCTAACAGCCAAAAATATAGTTGTTGTCGGGTGGAAACCTTGTATGTCCAAAACCGCTTGTTTTGTATTTATCATTTTAAAAATGATTTAAACTCTGCTGTTTTCACTACTTTTGTGCGACGGCCTTGTATGGTGAAGCAGGGCTTTGCTTTGCGAAAAAACAGAAACTTGGAGATACGAGGTTTCTGCCCGACAGTGACGATATTCTTATTAGTTAGGGAAAGTTAGCCTATTGCTACATCAATCTGGGAACTAAATCTAAATCACTAGCTTTCTTCACAAATGTGTTCATAAAGGTGTCTACTATCACCTCTGAACTTTGTCAAACCCAACTCCCTTGACATACTTTGTGGGAGCCAATCAAAGTTGGGGGTATCAGGATACCCATGGCCTTGGATTAAAGGGGGAAAAATAACAAATGGCCAATATGAACGTATGAAGTGTGTAATTAGGGTATTGTTGGGCTGCTGAATCCATTCCAACCATTACTTATCAGTTAAAATGACTCCTTGGCCATAAAAAAGGCCTAATTGGCTAAGGCTTAGCCAGTCATGTCATTCGAGTTCACCTGTGTCCTGTTAGTCCCTATGTTTTAAACCCTGTGTTTGAGTGTTCCTTGTCAGATTATATCATGTTATCCTGTGTGTCATGTGTGATTACCCACCTGATCTTGAATAGTTTTCATGAATTCAAACCCTACTCCAACTTTTTTTTTATTGCCAATATTATGTCTCATGGACACACAAAAGTAGGTGTGGCCTATTTTATGGCCAAGGAGTCATTTTAACTGAAAACGAATGGTTGGAATGGATTCAGCAGCCCAAAAATACCCAAATTACACAACTCATACGTTCATATTGGCCATTTTTAATTTTCCCCCCTTTAATCCCAGGCCCTCGGGATACCCAATAACTTTGATTGGCTCCCACAAAGTATGTCAAGGGAGTTGGGTTTGACAAAGTTCAGAGGTGATAGTAGACACCTTTATGAACACATTTGTGAAGAAAGCTAGTGATTTAGATTTAGTTCCCAGATTTATGTAGCAATAGGCTAACTTTCCCTTACTATATGGTCTCCACTCTTCAACCTTGAAAGGAAACTGCACCCGCCAATAGGATCCCATGAAAGTACCATCATTTCTAGACTGCTTTTGTCTTATTGGTTGGCAACCAGACTTTAGTACTTGTCTGACTTTATTCCATGCATCTTTCCTCCCCCCTAGATAATCTTTATTTTGCCAATCTACTCCTCCCACAGTTTTTGGAGGCACACACTTGGGCCATAATGTACAATTGAGTGGCTCCATCGGGAATTTCCCAAATATGGACATGAGACCGACACAGTATGTCCATGTATGGGCATTCCGACATATGGGCTTAATGTTGATGACACCTTGTAGATCTGCTATTTTTTGAAAAGTCTTTGAATCTTTATCTTTTTTGTATTTTAAAAGCGAACATTTGTAACTCAAATATTTGCTTCTGCATGGGCAGTCCCTGGAACAACATCTTTTGAGAAGGGGGTCCGCGGCCAAATACATGTAATGTTGGGGGTCCTTGACATGAAAAAGTTTGAGAACCACTGATTTAGAAGAAAGATTTTTTAGAGATTTATAGAACCGGGTCAATTATTCAAACACTAGCACAAATGTTCAAGATTTTTCAAAAAGATCCGCAAGCTCGCATGTGAGCTTGCATATCTGTTATTTTTTTAACTGTTAAAGCATAAAATAATGGTTAAAGTGCTTCAAATCTAAAGTGACACAGATTTGCGTTCAGGTCTAAATGGGTTTTAATTTCATTTAGCTAGCATGGCTAGCGGGCTGTGCAGGCCCTTCTCGACCTTGACAGCCTCCCGCAACTCTGGAGAGCTGAGTGCCTCTAATCGTCCCAAAGGAGGTTTGACTGACTTTGAAGCCTTTTCTCCCGACGGAGCTCACGTTCTCAAACTGTCGACAAACCATAGCTCATTTAAAGTCATAATAAGGCTATGGCATTGAACCTTTGGAACTTTACAGGTTACTGTGCTTCACCGTGCCCCCATATCACCATGTCCTTGAACACCATGTTGTGGTCAAAGGTTACATTTAACTGTGCCACCATGATGACTGATATACCGTACCAGGTGATGTCGGACACAACGTGTTTTTGAATTCCAGAGCCTCTTTTAGCTGACAGTTTACACAGTTAACAACGTAGCTACTGTGTGGTTACACACGTTCAAATCTGACCGTTATCTGCTGTTTAGTTTACTATTACAAGTAGGAACATCTTACTAAATAGACAGGTTTCTGGTCCACGTCACGTTTGATTTGGTACCAAAATTTGCCAATGAAACCAGGCTTAACCAGCGCTCCCCAAAACAACAGGTTTGGTGATTGGACGGACTGATTACATGATACAGTCACCTGTGCATTTAGTCTCAATGTTTGTAAACAAGAAACCCGTCTATAACTACTGTTTCTAACTTAAAGGAGTAGTTCAACCCAACATTACTTTTTTTTCTATTGATTACTCACGCAATGGAGACTTGAGTTCAATAATAGTTTTTTGTATTTGTCGCTTTCCTAAGTAAAAAAACGGATTATAGTAAATTTACCGGAAGGATTCCGGAAGGAGACCCAAATGCATTTGTGTCTCCATCCGGAATCAATGGGGGTACATTTATTGTAATCAAATTATTCTTAGGAATGCGACATAAACCAAAAACTATTATTGAACTCTCAAGTCTCGATCCATGGCACGAGTAATCAATAGAAAAAAGTCATGTTGGGGTTTACATTGGAATTAGTGACAATAAATAACAGATCCCTCTAAAAAAGAAAAAGAATCCTAGATACATTGCGCATGCAGTGAAATATTCAAAACCTTTTATTTTTCTATGTTTTATTTATTTCTATGGCATACAGCTCATGAAAATCAAAAGTCCATATATCAAAATATTACAATATTACACGAAACCACTCAAAACAATTAACAACATTTTTCTTTTTATGGATCTGCATGGTATAACACAGATTCTGCTAGAAATGCTTTACATCTAAAATCAGTTACAATACACATAATAAGGAAAATAGTCAAAGCAGATCACAATAATACATCACATTAGTCAATGAATAGTTCAGATTATGTTTCACACACTAGAATAGCTCTCTTATGTACTGTTTATTAATTCTCAGTGCTTATCAGCATAATGCTGTGCTTCTCTTAACTCTGTCAGGTCTTCTGTACATTCCCAGCTTCTCGTCTCTGGCCACCTCTGGTGGCAGATGCGATGGCTGCAGTTGTTTCTTCTCCTAACTCAAAACTCCTTCCTCCTCAGTCACTTTGAGGCCTGCCTTGATCCTTGACCTCAACGTTTTGCTCCATGGCATGCTATTGTGTCCGAAAGCCAGCTGTATCCATACGCCGACTCATGAAATAGACGATCTACAATCCAGTGTGAAAGGAGCTGAACTGAGCGAATGTTTCATTCATTCAACCTTTATTTAAATTCTCTGAGAGATCATTGAGGGAGACCCTCATTTACAATGATGCCGAGATTACAAACATATAAAACACAATAATTAACAAAGAGACAACAAAAAGAAAAAATAAACTATAATGTTGACAACAATCAGTTAAAACAGTTGCATACAGGCAATGCACAGTTATTAACACCCACTGCCAATTTGAATATGCCGTCTTTCAGGTTCCCTGACAGAAGTCTCCATATAGACTTCCATGTACTTTATAGTGCACGGATCATGCACGCCCATGCACAGATCATGAACCACGTGTGTGCACGCTGTTCACAGCTTTCAAACAAAAAAAATCCGATTGGAAATCCGTTCAGGCATTCATGAGATAGCAGCCATTATATTTTACATGTTATGTAAACAAAGATGGCTGCCCTGTTTGAAAGATGTGGTTGTATGGGGGTGAAACATGCAAAATCGCGATTGAAATCATTTTTTTTTTATGCAAATTAGGCCAAACTCGTCAAACTCGTCATAGGCAGAGTGGACCCATTAATATAACTCGTCAAACTAGTCATAGGCAGACATTGTGCCGTGATTTTTCTTCCACCTACAACATAATCATCAGGTATTATGATTATACTTTTATTTTATTTTATTTTTTCAAAAAAAGTGTACAGAAAGTGTTAAAATTGTCTTTATGTGGAAACACCTACCTTTTCATCAAGTATGCCTGCTGGTTGTCAGGTGGTGACCCAGCTGAAGTTAGCCACATCACACACAGTGGTCTTGTGTGGTTAAAAAGAGGAGGGGGTGATTTTATGATGTCATTAAATCTGTGTATTTCAATTGGGCCTTTTGACTCAGAGGCTCTCGGAAACCAAAAATACACAGAGAAGACATCTTTGCATACTATAACCACACCTGGGTGTCTATTAGAGTAATGTTAACTCAATAGACACATATAGAGGCTGGTATTCAGCTTAAAATCTCCAGGTTCCAGGAATCAAAGGTGCACTAATGCGGAAAGTCTTTCCCGGTTCCAATTTAGCAGTTCTATAAGCCCAGCAAAAATTTTGAGGTATATTAGACGTCTAATATACGTCTAAACTTATACTAGACGTGTAAGTTGATACGTATATGGTCTAATATACGTCTAATAGACGTCTAAGTGTATACCTGGGTCTAAATTTAGACTTCTAATAGACGTCCGGCCGTTAAGGTCTAAATATAGACGTCTACATTTAGACCCGTATAAACTTAGACGTCTATTAGACGTATATTAGACGTTGAGTCTAAGTTTAGACGTCTAAAAAACTTGCATTTATATATCTATACCTCTGGTAGACCATTTTTTATACGTATAAACTTAGACTTCTATAGTTCAAATTGTTTAGTGGGAGCTCACAATGTGGCGTTGTGAGCCTGTAGATCAGCTATTTTTTTTAATTATATATAGGCCTATATATATTATATTTCTTTTTAATTTCTTCACGAAATTACTGAAAGAAAAAATCATTGCATTTTGTCTTTAATTCATGAAATGTTTTGCTTCTTTGGTAATGTTTTTTGAAAATGTTTTGAAATAAAGTATTTAAAATAAAATGTAGGAAACAAAAAAATGTAAGGGACCCATAAAAATGGGAGACAAGACAATCCCTCAGGCGGAACGTCCAAGGGAAAATAAAGTGAGGATGAACACAAAACACCATGACACCAGACGATGCCGTGAGGCTGGACCAAAATGGACCAAAATGATCAACTGGCTCCATCTGCTGGGCTCTGCCAGTAAACTGTGTATCAACCAGGGGGCCAGTTGTCCGGATTTAAAATGAAGCAAACATGGAACTAAAAGTTCCTATGATTGGCTGCTATTGCGCTGTTCTGGTACCAAAAGCAAAAAAAAAAAAATCATGTTCTCCATAGGATTCCATTCATTTCCCCCGAACCTTTACATTTGATTTTCTTACCTTGATAAACATTGTCCTGTCGCTAGTTTAAAGCCATGCTGTAGGAGGGGCTTGTGATCATAGGCTTTTGATGGTTCTTCTTCATGTGCTTTATTTTTGGCAAGCTCGAGACAATGTCCCATGTATCCCAGCGGTTGCATGTGACCGTTGGCAGCCATTATCATTCCTGGTACCCACAGTAAAACAATGATGGCAACACCCACACAAGGGCAAAACACATGCTTAATTTTCGCAGCATAGAAACTAAGACAGAGATGTGTGGAAATATTTTAATTACAGACATCAAGTGTTTTAGAACATGCAAGTCATAACGGTAATCCAGTTTCTGTTTATAACCAAAATGACTGTTTTGTAGCAATTGTAGAAATATTAGTTGTTAAATGTAATAACAAAATGAGTATTATGTATGTATTTTACCCCATTTATAAAATAAAGTACCCAAAGGTCTCAGGGGCCTGTCACACACACACACACACACACACACACACACACACACACACACACACACACACACACACAACATAAAAATGAAAGCAGTCTAACAGTCACTTGTAATGTCTGTTTAAAAGGTGCCAATCATACATCTAATCCAGTTTCCCAAACTTGACGTGATTCTTTCCTTTTCCGACTGTTTTATGTTTTTTCAACAGGCAGCTAGTTCTCCACCAGTCTCAGCCATTAAGGCATTAATTAATGACCTGTGCAGCTGCGCGCCCCTTCCTTTGATGTACAGTAAGCTGCTACATATTGCTGCTCTCTGTCTGTCCACTGATTGACAAGCTGAACTGCATTGTGGGAGAAGTAATAGCTAACTTTATTGTGTTCCAACATTATGTAGACGTATTATTATTATCCAGTGCTGCTGGTTGTCATGGAAGCTATGATATTAACATCAAAAACAAAAGCTGTACGTTATGGGAGAAAGGATCACTTCAGGCTATTCTATTAAGTCCAGATGTAGCCTAAGTCATTATCGGTTTGTTTTTGTTTTTAACCAGCTGGCAGCCTGAAAGAAAATATTTTGGCGACCCAATTTAACCCAGTGCTTGGGAAAAACTAATCTAACTGGCATTGACTCAGGAGGTAGAGCCGCAGTTCGATCCCGGGCTCCCCCAGAGTAGTGTGGAAGGGACCGTACCTATGTTCCCCAGGTTCTATGTTCCCCACTTACCACCTTAACCTCAGTAGAACTAACGCTGGTGAATGCGAACCTGGTGAAATGCTAACCTGCCGACACTGGTGAATGCTAACCTGGTGAATGTTAACCTGCGGGGAACATAGAATCTGGGGAACATAGGGAGGACCCGCGCCGAAGTGTCCTTGAGCAAGACGCTGAACCCCTAATTGCTGCCGATGTGCAGGTTGGTGCCTTGCATGGTTTCCTCCGCCATCGGTGTATGGATGTGTGCGTGAATGTTGTGCACAATCTACACAGTATGTAAAGTGCCTTGATGTCAGCCAGAAGTTGTCAACAGAGAAAACAAAACTACATCTCCCATCAGCCCTTTATTTGGCTTCATGGGAGGTTCAGTGAGTAATAGGAGATAATGACTATGGCCATGCAGCTGTCTGTCATCAGGCTCGTTAGGGGGGCTACTTTAAAGGGGGTGTGACACGGCCAAAACAGCTAATTATGGCTATCAAATTAGCCAATTTTTTTAATGATGTCATGTACTCCCATGTTAAATGACCCAATCAAATTAATTTATTGTAGTTACTGTACTGAAAGTAGTACTTTCTGTACAGTAACTGAAATAAATTAATTTGATTGGGCTAATATGGGGGGAGGGGCGGAGACTCGCGGAGTTGAGTATCCATATCATTATCTTGTGAAACTGCCCCAAAAAAAGCTGTCCGAGGTGTGTTTCCGACTTTCTAAACCAACTTTAAAACTATCAGTTCTAGGGGTAAAAATGATATAGCATTCGCTATAAAATCAATGGTTAGACCGATAAAAAAGTACATGTCTTCTTCAAAAAAGGTGTCAAAAAAGGTGTACGAGGGTCAACACGCTTCTCCCCGTCTACGATACGGTTTTGTCGGCCATACCCTGCTGTCTCTGCCCTAAACCTGACTGGAGCACCCGGGACACCGGAGCAAGCGTACGGTAGAACGAGGGTCCAGCGATCTCCTCTGCAGAGGAGGTCCGTGCCTCCGTGGCTCATACACTCTGTGTGTGTGTAGCCTGTGTGTGTGCTTTCGCGCGCGCGCGTGTGTGTGTGTGTGTGTGTGTGTGTGTGTGTGTGTGTGTGTGTGTGTGTGTGTGTGTGTGTACACACAATAGCTCTCGCAAATAGCCGTGCGGTGCAGCGCTAGCCGGCGGGGCTACACGCTAACAACAAGGCATCATCACGTTGTGCGCGGCACCGCACGACGGACGAAGTATACATTGCGCGGCACCGCACGACGGACGAAGTATACATTCATTACTAACTGATACGGCCCCGCCTCCTTTTCAGACTGTTTGAAGAAACACCACGTGACCTACTGTATCATAATGTTAATTTTCGGCCGGTGTCGCCACTCCTTTAACTGTGAGCAGTATGCTAAAAGGGAGGAGAAAGCATCTGGAAACACACCGATTGGCCCCTTGTGAGATTGAGAATATATACTATAGGGGCATTCTTGGCATCAGGGTCTCAACCTTCTGTTCAAGGGAAAAGATTGAGTAATGCGAGATACTAATTATATACAGTAGGCTATGCAATTACCATCCATTAACTGGGAAATGGCATGAGCTTTGTATCTGGCCTAGTCTCATTCGGCCAGAATGTGGCTTGCCCTCCCAGCAAATCGTCGTTGTCGGGTGAAAACCTTGTATGTCCAAATCCGTTCGTTTTGCATTTTTCATTTTAAAAATGATTTAACTAGTGAAAACAGCTGATCTACAAGCACACAACGCCTCGCACCGTGAGGCGTTGTGTGCTTGTAGATCTGCTGCTTTCACTACTTTTGTGCGACAGCCTTGTATGATGAAGCAGGGCTTTACTTTGCAAAAGAACATGTACATTTGAAACTTGGAGATACGAGGTTTCCACCCGACAACGACAAAATGCTCTTGTCATACAGTCTTGGGCAATGAAGTTCTGATCAGGAGTATCCGGCTTGAGAAGCGATAACGCCTCCTCCCCACTTCCGTTTCGTTTTTTACAGTCGCGCACATTTACCCTAATACAAATACAAATCATCTAAGCATTATATATTGCTGCTTATCAGTAATTACATTTTAAAATATCGTGAACGGAAATGCCAGCTGCCGTTACTCGGATTTCGGGAGGTCCAGACTCTATATAACATTCGTAGACTGTGGAATAGTTGTCTGGCTACGCGAGACTATAGAGCATCGCAGTGGGCGTGCATAGACTTTCACGAAAATATTTATAACAATTATGTTAAGCCTAGAACCATGCCATCCAGGATGTCCGTGAATCATGAAACCTTTGATTCTGTGACAAGAAAAATGTGGAAATCGCTAAACTAAGGGGATTTAGTAAATGTAGTATATCAAATAATTACATATTAAAATATGTTTTTATATAGGATCAACGTTTTTTATTGTCATGATTCACTGAGATCCTAGATGGCTTGTTTCTGTAGGCTTAACACAATTGTTATAGATATTTATATGGGGAGAATTAATGGGAGATCTTTAGTGGCACCATGCAGTAAACCACTTCCACTGCAATGCTCTATATCTGGCTCTATATTTAAGGACTTTTAAGACTCAAAAAGAATGAAAAGAAAAATACCATTACTCCATCAAAAGTAATCAACACACTATACTATAAAAACTGGTCAAACATTGGCCAAATTGCTAAGTAATAGAAAGAAGCAAACAATATGAACATATGTAGTAGAACAACACCTCACTTTGTGAGGCGTTGTGAGCCTGTAGACCGGCTATTTCCACAATATTTATCTGTGGAACCAAAAATATTATTTTGGGGGTGTGGCGGCCTGAAAAGGTTGAGAACCACTGCTCTAATGAGCCATGTGGCGATTCCTCAAACAAAGCCACATCATGGCTAAATGGCCTTTTGTAACACCGATATTGGATTTCCAGAAACCACATTGGGTGTTGGTTGTCCACCGCAGTATATCCAAATAGAAGGTCGACACACAGTTAAATACTGTGCCCATGGGTGTTGCACCAAATTCTGGGCCGTGGGTACAAGGATTCACTGCAGGCCCCCCATGAATGTTCTTCATAGAGGGAGGGGGTTTAACCCATTTATGGGAACACATTATTACGCATTATTTTGTGCTTCAACTATGAAAAATAGCAGATATACAAGCTCGCAGCGCGGCACCGAGTGCTGCGCTGCGACCTTGTAGATCTTCTATTTTTGAAAAATCGTGAACATTTGTGCAGGTCTTTGAATATTTCAAATCGTTCTAAGGTTTTTTTGAAAAACCTACGTTTCTATGTCAGTGGTGCTCAAACTTTATCATGTGAAGGACCCCCAAAATTATATGTATTTGGCCACGGACCCCCATCTCAAAATATTTCGTTCCAGGGACCCCCCAGAAGCAAAATTTGAGTTACAAATGTTCGCTTAAAAAAATACATATATTCAACGATTTACACACATTTTCACGACTTTTCAAAAATAACAGATCTACAAGCTCGCAGTGCCGCGTGCTGTGAGATTGTATATCTGCTATTTTTCAATAGCTAAAGTATAAAATAATTAAGGCCCCTCCCTCCACCTTAGGACCCTAGTAACTCAGCCCCACTTTCCCTCCCCTTGTGACGCCCCTGACTGTGCCCTGTGCACTGCCGGGAGGGTAATTTTAGACGTGACTTTTCCCTTATCTTCCTTGCTCTTATCAAACAGCAGTGCTAAAAATAGTGCCGATATCTTTCTGTTGTATAATAACCATGGCAGCCCTCCTGAGGCATCTGTAGTAGTGGTACACAGGGACGTGCTGGGCCCCTGATTCAGCCCGGGAAAAAGAGTTGGAGAGGCCCTCATTGCGCGCTATAGAGAGATCTCTCTCTATAGCGCTGCTGCTACTCAAAGATTTGCCATTTCAGATCATGACAAGTGACAACCCAGTGGGCCAATTACAGGAGTTATATTTTGTCATTGTCGGGTGGAAACCTTGTATGTCCAAAACCATTTTAAAAATGATTTAAACTAGTGAAAACAGCCGATCTACAAGCACACAACGCCTCGCATCGCGAGGCGTTGTGTGCTTGTAGATCTGCTGTTTTCACTACTTTTGTGCAGCGGCCTTGTATGATGAAGCAGCCTGGACCGGCCGGGAATGAACCGGCCGTTCGGGAGTTGTCCCGCTTTTCCCAATGGCCAGCACGTCCCTGGTGGTACTGCTCTCCCCTTTTCCTTCCAGTGTGTTCTTGTGTGTCATGGTCACATTATTCATGACTGGAAAGGCTCCTTATCGCGCCCTGGAGGGATGGTAGCTGTGCAACTATTATCAAACATCTGGATCGGCCCTGGGTGTGATGAAGACAATTTGATGAGAACGTTTGGACTGCATGAGTTGGAGCCTTCGACATGCAAAGTGTGCTGATTATTGATTAACCACTTTTACGTTCAACCTTTTGGGGAGTTTTATCGAGAATTCTACAAGTTGCTGACTGACTGTGCAAGAATATCCTGAATATATCGTCGCTTTGAGTTATACAAGTAAGACGCCCTAAGGCCGAGAAGCGACCACCAGGTCGTGCTGAAAAGCAGCTGACTGAGCCGTGTTCGGTTAAGCAGCGCGTTAAAGCCTGTGAAAGCCACAGCCAATCAGCGACGCGCCACAGACCCATGTGAGTGAGTGTCACACCAAATGTGTTACTTACAACTTTTCGTGACCTGCCTTCATGGATGGAATGGAAGGGAGGAACTGAAGTCGATAGGTAACGAAATGTTGTGTATTAGCGTGGCACACGGACGGACGGACGGACGGACGGACGGACGGACGGACATGAGATGGACATTTTCATATTGTCTGTGACCTGACGGTCGCAACAATTTTATTACGGCATTTTTAGATTTTAAATTCTAAACGGAAACATTCTGCTTTTTGAAAGGAAAAACTTTGATTGCTTTCATGGCAGAGTAGCCTTGCCTGCAGCTGCAGCCACGAGGCCTAACATCTACCTTTTTGAACGATACAAAGGTCCATGGCTGGCACTCAAAACCTACAGATGGAACCCTGAGAGCGGACACATGATATTCAAACGCGACGGAGGGCAGGAGCGATGAATGTAAAATCCACAATCCTTGAGTCTGCCAAGGGACAGGGTGAGAGGGAGGGACAGAAGCAGGGAAGGAGCAAGAGCAAGAGAGAGAGAGAGAGAGAGAGACAGGGAGAGAGAGAGAGAGAGAGGGGAAGAAGGGGCGCACAGAGAGTGTACTGTTAGAGGGTAGAAAGACAGATTGAGTGTCAACGGCCGGCGTAGGTAGATCAGCGAGCGAGCATCGCCGATAGACGTCAGAAGCAACAAGAACCGAGGGCGGGAGAGGGAGAGAGAGAAAGAGCTACGGCAGATTTAACACATGCAAGGAGAGGAGCGGGCATAGCAGGAAAAGTGTTGTTATTGCATATGGACAACAGGAGAGTTGCTGGCGGCCAGGAGGAGAGCGGCCAGCACTGAGGAGATGCTGTGAGGAGCGGTGCCAAGTGATGGAGCATGAAGGAGTCAGCAGGAGGCCACGATTAGTCAGGTACAGCAATATGGCATCTTTACGTTTTGCTACCAACACATGACAAAGTGTCCTGGGCAGTGTTTAAAAGTGTTTTGCTACCCAGAGATCATTTCAAATAAACTTTTTTAAATTTTTAAATGTTGCAATAGGCTACATTTATTTGTACTTTTGATGTATATTTACTGTTGTGTGTTTTGGGCCACATACAGTAGGCCTACTACTTATAATAGGCCTAGTACGTAATTTAAGTATATAACATAAAATGCATGATAATGTAAGTTATGTTTTATGTTTTACATGGGATTGAAAACAGAATTGTACCATTGTAGTACCCAATTTTATCTCTTATTTTCTCCCTGTTCTACCATTCCTTCCTTCATCTCCGTTTAATTTGCCACTCTATACATCAACAGAAACAGACTATTCCTGGATGATGCTAGGCAACCCTGGTGTCCCGGGGGTTAACGGGATTATGGGAGCAGCGACTACGTACCGTTGGCCCTGTGTGGCCCTGTTGTCTGCGCTTGAAATAGGAGACCTGTTGGGGCTTATGTCCACTGCTTGGTGCAAGCTTTGACATTGCACTTCAGCCTTTTTACCACTTCCCAAATCCCTGCTTCACTTTCCTCTTTGGTGATATGGAAAACCTAACGTCGCTGTCGAGTGGAAACCTTGCATGTCCAAGACGGTTGGTTTTGTGTTTATCATTTTAAAAATGATTTAAACTAGTGAAAACAGCAGATCTGCAAGCACACAACGCCTCGCACCGCGAGGCGTTGTGTGCTTGTAGCTCGGCTGTTTTCACTACCTTTGCGCGACGGCCTTGTATGACGAAGCAGGGCTTTACTTGGTGAAAAAAAACGTACAAACTTGAAACTTGGAGATACAAGGTTTCTGCCCGACAAGCGACGCTATATCCAACTTTCCCATTTCCTCACCAGGAAACCCTAGTAGCCACTGGGTTTAACGTGGCCGGCCTTGCGTCACTCCTTGACCTATCGGGGTTAAATGTATAGTGATGATTTTGTTGACTTTTGAAAGACATGCAAATGTTATCATTGTAGTCCCGGTGGGTTTGGATGGGAGATGGGTGATGTTTGGCGGCGGCGATGTATTCAGACGCTCTCTGTGTGTGTCGACCTTCGCACGATGCTCCAGGGTCACCGGTCGCCACAAAGCGCACTCTGTGTGGCGCACAGACCCGCCGTTTGTCCTCTCCTCTCTATCGCTCCTTAGCATTTCAACTCGTCTCCTCCTCCCCGAGCAAGTGACTCCCACTGATTAACCCATTTAGAACGGGTACACTGTATAGAGTATCATTATTTTATGTTTTAACTAATGAAAAATAGCAGATATACAAGCTCACAGCGCGGCACCGAGTGCCGCGCTGCGAGCTTGTAGATCTGCTATTTTTGAAAAAAAACGTGAAAATTAGAATTTTGACCCGATTCTATGAGTGTCTTTTGAATCCTTCTACGATTTTTTGAAAAACCTATGTTTTTCTATGTCAGCAATCTGGCCAGCCATCGTCAAAGAAATGGTCCTTTACACTTAACCGGAGCTCAGTTACGTCTGTTCTTGAGAGACTACTATGTCAGTGGTGCTACAAACCTTTTCATGTGAAGGACCCCCAAAATGATATGTATTTGGCCACGGACCCCCATCTCAAAAGATTTAGTTCCAGGGACCACCCAGAAGCAAACTTTGAGTTACAAACGTTCGCTTTGAAAATACATATATTCAAAGATTTGCACACATTGTCACAACTTTTTCAAAAATAGCAGATCTACAAGCTCTCGGTGCCGCGCTGTGAGCTTGTATATCTGCTATATTTCACTGGTTAAAGCATTCAATAATTGTAGGCCCAAATGGGTTTTAAGGAGGAGATTTTCCAAATATTTCACAACACCCACGTAGAACCCCCATTGGCGGTGAGGCCGCGAGACCCAGCTCTCATCTTAGACAAAGGCTTGCTTGTTGTCTCCCTTCTTAGTCCAGTGTCTTACTGTCAGCCGATTGTTGTGGATGGTGCAATAGATTGCCTTATGTTAACCATGTAAAATTGCCCCGTCACCCACGAGTGCGCGCAGTGTGGCTGCGTTTCTTGAAGTTTCTCATGAATCCTCCTCCGCTGTGAGCCCCCTGCTGTGTGTGTGATTCTGTGATAAGGATACAATAGCTGTACAGTATACAGTACATGTAGAATGGAAAATGTAGTTATAGTGAGTATAATGTACCAGTAAGACTCCCTGATCGGGAGATAAACGACCGTCAGGTCGCATAAACAAACTTTAGAAGGCAATCGTAGCCAATCAGGGAATATGGAAAATGGAACAGATCCATGTTGATGACATGACTTTAGAGATACTGTGTACCGCTTTGCGTGGTTTTAGGGCAAAATCTGTAGGAGCAGTGTCCAAAAATGTGTTTTGCAAAAATCTGCCTGATGTGTCGCTAGAAGAGGGCCATGTGAGAAATCAGGGGCGGAGGTTGTGATTTGCCAGCCAAGGAGTGTGTGTGCAAAGTTTGGCATTGATAGGGCCAACGGTGGCAGAGATATGACTAGGGCAAAAGTGTGACGTGACAGACAGACAGACTGACTGACTGAAAGACAGACTGACTGACTGACAGCCGGTGGAGCTTTTTTTCATAGTAACTGCGACCTGACGGTCGCAACAACACAGCTGGAAAAAAAAAACATTCCCCAAAAAGCTAAGATTTTCTATGAATAAAATAAGTAATTTTAATAATGAAAAATCTAAGAAATTCCACAAATTAGAAAACAACATGTCTAAGAAGTCGTTGAAAATAGCCAATCTACAAGCTAGTTTGTGTCCCGGGTTTGTGTCCCGGGCAAACATCCAATCCATTTCTGTCCTACTCTCCTGGCATCCAAGCTGTAAATGGTAAATGGTGCATTTGTATAGCGCCTTTATCCAAGGCGCTTTACATAGATTGTGCATTACAGTCATTCACCCATTCACACACACATTCCTACACCGTTGGCGGAGGAAACCATGCAAGGCACCAACCTGCTCACCGGGAGCAACTAGGGGTTCATTGCCTTGCTCAATAGACTCTTCGACACTAACTCTGAGTCTGGGGGAGCCCGGATTCGAACTGGGAACCCTTCGGGAACCCTCGGTGTTCTAATGACGGTTAGAACGGTTAGAACATGCCCTCAGTCAGGACTGCAGACTCACTCCCTATGTTCCGCTGCGGTCTGAAAACATGCCTCTTCACTCTACCTCATCCCCTAGCTCAGAGGTCTTCAACGTATTCAGGCCAGGGACCCCTTAGTTGAGAGAGAGATGAAGCAGGGACCCCCACAACCTGTTCATAGATTTGGAGTACCCCCTGTAGTAACTCTGAGGACCCCCTAGGGGTCCCAGACCCCCTGTTGAAGACCCCTACCCTAGCTACTGTAGCACTCCTCATTAGTTTGGTTGTCCTGCAGGGCTACCAAACCTTTCTCTCCAAGGGTTTTCCCATTGAAGTACTTGTCCGAGTTACGCATCATCTGCTGTAACCCTTCACCCAATTAGACATCGCGATGTCATCCTTTCCCCTTCTCTTATTGGCTCCCCATTAGAGTCAACGGCAACCTTGCCATTTCCAATTTCATCTTTCTAGTTCCTTTTCTTGCACTCTATTTACTTGATGATCCTTTGTTGACTAGGGTTCATGCCCCATACTCGGAGTCTTGGATCTTGTTGCTTGGATAAGAGCATCTTAAAAAAAAAAGTAAAGTAATGGTCACTTATTTGCTAGGGACAAGGTCGGACTCGCATCCTGACAACCACACTGGCTATCATGAGACTGACACAATATGTCCATATATGGGCATTCCCAGATATGGGCTTAATATCGATGACATCAGGGATCTTGGCCATATATGGAGCGTGACATGAGGTGTGACGCACGCACGCGTGGACGGACGCACGGACGCACGGACGCACGGACGGACGCACGCACGGACGGACGGACGGACGGACGGACGGACGGACGGACGGACGGACGGACGGACGGACGGACGTGATCTGTAGGTTTTCATACTAAATGCGACCTACGGTCGCAATAAACAGCAAACATCAGAAAGTATACACTTCACAAAAGGATTTCCTTTAGTATGTTTTGCACGTGTGTAATTCAGTCTGACCCACGTGACCAGAAGCAATGATTCATAAGATAGCAAGCAACAAAATAGCAATAAAAACAAATGACAAGAGGGGGGATGAAAGCAGCGGCATCCCCCGCCAGCAAATCAACACACCCTGCACATTTGCCCTCGACATGCCACCTAACGTCCCCCAACACCCCATCAGTCTTTTATTTTGGTTTTCTGGCCCCTCTCTGCGCCTGCGGTCTGGTCCAGGCCAGTCTGCTGTGTGCACTTTGGGACCCATTCCCAGGCATGTCTTTCATACCAGCCCCTCTCGCCTGCTGCCAGATTGGTTTTCACACGCTCGCAGGCCCCTCCCTGCCACCAGGGCGATGCAGCTGTCACCTGTCCGTTTGCGTGGCGGGGATGCGCGATGGGCCTGCTATGGCTCAGAATAGAACTCTGGGAGAGGGGTGGGCGGCCATGGCTGGTCTCTCTGTTTTAGAATGAGCCGTTGTGACCGGGGGGAAAATCCTCTGCGATATGGAAGCGTGTCCGTGACACCTGGGTTGTGTACATGCTAGGAGGATACAGCGCTGGTATAGGATTCATTGGATTGCAGCGACATAGAGGAACCTGGGTTTGTACTGACCTTTCTTTTTTTCTTTTTTTGTACAAGTCTTAGTCAGTCTCTGTTACCGGTAAGGCCTTGACTCACTTCTCATTCAGCTCATTTAAACGTACAGGCAGACTTCCAGGGTCATAGTTACGTTGTTGGTGATATTTTCGGCATACTGTATCGCTGTATACTTACCGTTATCTCAGTGTTTGTTTTTAAACTGCCAGAGATCACACGTTTATATGGGCCTTTGATTTACGAAGTCTCTTTAAATACAATATACTTCTGATTCGCTTTTAAGTCAATTATTATTGTATATTCATGTGTGTCCACCAAGTAGTTATGGCAATCATCTCTGATTGAAATAAATTGATCAATTATGGCCTTACTCTTTATACCCACCTTGGCCATGTGGTTGTAGTGAGAGGTAGACTTACAATACAGCTCTGAAGTTCAAATGCAGTTCTGCTATTGGTCAAACGGCCGAATCAGTCACAAGGGAGGGACGTTTCTATTGGTCCATTAATTCTGAGAAGGAAATGGGACGTGTGTGTTCCCTGTCATTAAAATCTTTTTTACCTTACTACATTTGGTTTTCTTGATGATGATGGTTTTGTATTTACCATACTGAATGATACATATCGTCGTTGTCGAGCGGAAACCTTGTATCTCCCAGTTTAAAATGTGTACGTTCTTTCGTAAAGTAAAGCCCTGCTTCATCATACAAGGCCGTCGCACAAAAGTAGTGAAAACAGCAGATCTACAAGCACACAACGCCTCGCGGTGCGAGGCGTTGTGTGCTTGTAGATCGTCTGTTTTCACTAGTTTAAATCATTTTTTAAATGATAAATGCAAAACGAACGGTTTTGGACATACAAGGTTTTCACCCGACAACGACGATTTCTTATTGAGCGGTGCTCCCGGAAACAGAACATCTGGCTAAAACCAACGGGAAAACGCCTTAAACAGGACACGCTGTGATTGGCTATAGCGGGACGCCATGGGAATTTGACCCATAGATAGCACCACTCACTTCACACTAGGTGTGATTTGAGTGGTGCTTTTTTCCAGATCATTTTATGACAACATTTGTGCTTCAATGATGGCCTATAATAATAATAAGACATTATTATTCTGTTTCCATTGCAGAATGGAGGACCAGGACAGAGTAAGCCAAGCATCCAGTGTGGCTACCATATCCTTCCCTGTCCAAAAAGTTTGTTATTAGCTTGCATGGCTATCTTGTCTTGTTGCAATGAGAACAAAATGTGTGTACTGTATACAGGGTTCCCACGGTCATGAAATTCCTGGAAATATTTTGAAATTAGAAAAAATATTTTTTACAGTACCGGAAAAGTTTTGGAATTGATCAAGGGTCCTGGAATGTCCTGGAAAAAAATTGCTATGCTTTGTCTTAGGTTAATGATTTTGTTAATACCTCTGAAATTAAACAATTTTAATTGTCAAATATTAGAGGCAGAAATTGTGAAAATAGCCGATCTACATGCTCACTGTGAGCATGTATGTTAGATCGTCTATTTTCACAATAAAACCGTGTTATACAAAATTCCTCAACTCTCTTCAAATATGATTATTTCAGGGGTAACGGCCTGAAAAGGTTGAGATCCACTGGCATACACTACCTGTCTTTGGGCATTGCGCATAGGAGTAAGCGACTCGTTATTGAATTGAATTATTGTCCTGGAAATCGGGTTAAATATTCTGGAAAAGTTTTGGAAAAGTTTTGGAAATTAATTGGTAAAGATGTGTGGGAACCCTGTGTGTACCTTTTCTTTTTCTTTTTCTTTTTTTTTCAGAGCCTGACCGATTGGCCATTGTTTGACTTGTTTGACATCGGTATCTGGCTGCAATTTAGCTCTGGTCCGTAGCGCTAGAAGGAGTTCTCCTTAACACTATCCGCAGGAAAGGCAGCACATCCCTCTCGTCTCTAGTAAAAAAAATAAAAGAATACAGTTTCGCTACTCACCAAAACAAAGGTGGCTGTTGGGAGTTGAAAGATTACTCTAGTGCAGGGGTTCCCAAACTTTTTTGTCTCAGGGAACCCCGTAAATATGTTTTTAATCCGAGGCACCCCTAAATTATAATTTTCACTCCAAGCATCTTATATTTATAGCATATCGTCGTTGTCGGGTGGAAACCTTGTGTGTCCAAAACCTTTCGATTTCAATTTATCATCTAAAAAATGTACTAAACTAGTGAAAACAGCAGATCTACAAGCACACAATCGCGAGGCGTTGTGTGCTTGTAGATCGGCTGTTTTCACTAGTTTTGTGCGACAGTCTTGTATGATGAAGCAGGGCTTTGCTTTACCAAAAGACGTACACATTTGAAACTTGGAGATACGAGGTTTCTGCCCGACAGTGACCATATTTTAGTGATTATGTTGCGAGGAAAACGTTGAGATAATAGCCATTTTGGTTAGAACTGAAAATGACTTCAAGTTTAAAATGATACTAAATATTTTTCCAAGTGTCCAAATAAATTCCAAATATTATCAAATTATCTCGCGGCACCCCTGGACTGCCGTCACGGCACCCCAGGGTGCCCCGTCACCCACTTTGAAAACCTCTGCTCTAGTGGACGCACTCCAAGATTAATGCTCTGTTAATGCGGTCCTCTGACCTGCGCGGCAGTAGTGAGTTAGCACCGTGATGGTGATGGCGACGACTAAAAAAATAGAAGGGGGCACGGTGGCACAGTCGGTAGTACAATTTACAATTTAGGCATTTAGCAGACGCTTTTAATCCAAAGCGACTTACAATAAGCAGGTAATACATCATAAGCAAGATAATATGTCAGCACATCAACAACAATATAACAAGGCATAGGGATATCAATCTAGAAAAACAATAACATAGGTAGACCACACACCTAAGCAGTAAAACACTTTTCTAAAACCAAAAAATGTTATCTTCATGTATGGTCATTGTTACCAAGTGGGATTGTTGAGAGGCTTAAAGTCAGTGAAAACCCTTTAAAAATGTCATTGATTGGACATGAGGCAGGCTTGCAGGTAAAATAACAATGTTTATTAACTCCAGGCCCGGACAACAGAAACAAACTTTAACTCAAAGCATACAGTAAATCAAACAACAGAACTTAACTTTGAACAGAGAGCACACGTGCCTGTCAACCTCTCCCCATGGCAGCCCACAATCAACTGAGCTCAGCTCAGTTATATAGACACACATAGTCACAACAGAATGTGCACCTTCTTTGGGACTGAGAATCTACATGTTAAGTATAGGCAAACAAATATACAACACAGCATAGAATGAATGTATATTTGTGAACATTGTTAAAGTGACAGAGGCTGCTCTGTCACAGTCATTGAGTTACAGTAGTGCTATTGGTTTAGGTGGAGTCTGAAGAGGTGATTCTTCAGTCCATGGCGGAAGCTAGGGAGTGAGTCTGTAGTTCTAAGTGTGACAGGGAGTTTATTCCACAGTTTGGGGGGCCAGGAGGGCAAATTGTCTAGGACGAGGTAGTGCTGCTGCCTCACAGCTAGAATGTCCTGGGTTCGATTCCCGCCGGGGACGCTGTGGGAGCTGGTGGCGTGTTCTCTCCTCATCAGTGGGTTGGCAAAAGGGCCTTTCTGTGTGGAGTTTGCATGTTCTTCCTGTGTCTCCAAGGGTAGATACCCTCACAAAAAACATGCAGTAAACCTGGTCTCTACACTGCCTCCCCCTGGCCAGCCGGGGAGCCTGATGGAGGGGAAAGGAACTGGTTGGAATAACGTGTTCCTTGCATGCGATACGTCAACCGGGGAAACTCCTCCCCTGTCAGGTGATAAGAAGCAACTTGGACTCCTCATGCATAGAAGGAAGCATGAGGTCAGTCCGTTGTCTCCCCAGGCGCGGCAGAGGGAGTGTAGCGCCCAGGATTACATTCGATAATTGACACCGGGTGAAAAATGGGTTATAAAATCGTGGGATAAAAATATATTTTTTAAAAGAAGTATTGTGTCTCCAACTGGTAGATTATTTTTCTTTTTGCCCTAGAAATGTATTTTAGACGTTTGGTGGGGGGCCCAGAGTGCATCCACTGAGTAGAGCAGGGGTGCCCAAAAGGTAGATTGTGATCTACAGTACCAGTAGATCACCAAGGGTGTGCAGGTAGACCACATGACATGCCTCTAAAAACATATTATTAAAATATAAAAAGAATATGTCAATATGACATCAAGAAAGGCCTGTCAGCTCCCTTCATGGCTTCTAAAGTAGGCAAACCTCCAATACAATACTTTGTTCAAGAGTCAGTAGCATTATAAAGAACCCCAAAACCTACCACTTCCATACAGAATGGGATGAAGACATTTGCCCCAGTATTTCCCATTTATTCCCCCCTTACAGTATGTGTCTAAAATGTAACGCCAGTGCTGCTATTCCAAAGCCCCCCTCAGGCCCTCAGCTAAAACATTTTGGATGGGTAGATCATGTTGAGCTAGTCATTTTAAAAGTAGATCACACGTCAAAAAAGTGTGGGCACCCCTGGAGTAGAGTAAGCTTTCAACTCCCAACAGCCACCTTTGTTTTGGGATCGGCATTGGACCTATTCAGACCCCAAAATCAGGCATATCAGTCTTGCTCTACTTTTTTGTACAGCATGTTGTAAGGCTGCCGGCTTACAGAAATGGAATGCTGCCTTGCATGTTCAATGGACTGTGATGCTACCTGTTTTAGATTTAGTTTTTAGTTGTTATTTTGTTGTTGTTGGAGTTTTTTTTTTAGGGAGCATTTCGTCACTGTTGGGGAGAAAACTCGTACAGTCCAAGTTTTACATTTGTATGTTTTTTTCCCCCTAAAATGAAGCCCTGCTTCATCATACAAGACTGTCGCACAAAACTAGTGAAAAGAGCAGACCTACAAGCACACAACGCCTCGCGGCGCGAGGCATTGTGTACTTGTAGATCGGCTATTTTCACCGTTTTAAATCTTTTTTGAAAGGGATATTCCACTTTCAAAAAAACTTTTGGTCATTTTATCATCTACAGATTTTAATTTGATTGATTCAATATAAAGATATTTGATATTCATTTCATCAGACCAGACCATCCAGGGTCCAACTTCAAACTCCATTTTAAGCATGATAGATTCGTCAAAAACACCCGTCTTTTTTTTGTTTTTTTTTGCTGGTGACTCATACTACCCTCCTAATACTGTACGTGAGCTGGCTGTTTTTTTCGGTAACTTTTTTATTTATTATTTATATTTTTTGGGAGAAAAAATGAAATACAATAAAAAATGTATAAAAATAAATGAAAAAAGTTATCCTTAACACGGCCAGCTCACGTATTAGGAGTTTGAAGTTACAATGGGTGTGTATGGGGAGGGGCCCTGGATGGTCTGGTCTGATAAAATGAATATCAAATATCTAAATATTGAATCAAGCAACTTAAAATCTGTTCAGGGTGTTCACAAAAGCCAGAGTAGACGATAAAATGACCAAAAGTTTTTTTTTTTAAAGTAAAAAAAAAAGGTTTACACCTGACAAGGACAAGGTGACATAACAAATATCTGCATTTATGAAATATTCTCTCCTCCTCCACCAGGGCAGTGGAGACAGGCTGCAGTCGTTTGGGAAAAGATGCAGGGCAGCCAAAAGAGACCCCAACTGTACCGTGGTCATCAGAGGATGGCTCTGTAAAAAAGTACTGTCACACAACCTTTTTCTCTACACAGAGCAGTTTTGCTGCTTGTACGCAGCGGTGGGGAAAGTACTTGCCTTCTTTACTTAAGTAAAAGAATCAATACCACAATGTGGAAATACCCTGTTGCAAGTGAAAGCCCTGGATTTAAAATGTGTTTGAGTAAAAGTACAAAAGTGTTGGTATCAAAATTTACCCAAAGTACCAATGGTAGAAAGTATTAGCCTACACAGAATGTCTAATTTCACAAGTTTTCACCTTTATAAAATGTATAAAAATCATTTGAAAATAGCAGATCTACAATGCGCCACGTGACACATTGTGAGCTTGTAGATCAGCTATTTTCAAATGGCCGAAATGTTTATAGGACTGATGTGGTTAATGTATGATTGTTTTGTAATCATAATCAAAATCTACAAAGTAACTGAAGTTTGTAAAAGTGACAATTGGAAATACTCCAGTAAAGTAAAAGTACCTCAAAACTTTACTTAAGTATAGTACTTAATTACTTTCCACCACTGTTTGTCCTGTATACGTGTAAAAATGTAACGCAACCTTTGTAATATTTACGTAAGTGACAGTTTGTACAAGTAACCCGGGTCACTTGGATTTATTACATTATCTGTATTATAAATGTAATTCTTGGAAAGAAAGACATTTATGCCATAAATATATGAAATTAACTAAGATTTAAAAAGTATACCCAAGGAGCCGATTTTCCATGAATGGCATCGCGTGCACTCAGAGATAATTATTTTTCGTTCTATAGGATAGCAGCGGCTTGAAGCTATGGAAGAGAAGATGGTTCGTCCTCTCAAACTACTGTCTGTTTTACTACAAAGGTACGTTCTAAGTTAAAGCTACTGTGTAAGTTGCTCAACCAGTGGTCAGTAGCGGTATAGCAAACCGCGGTCGCATCTGCTTTTTTCGCCACGGACCGGGCCTCATACCACCGCGTCCGCCTGCACCTCGCCGAGATGCATCTTTAGAGGGGTCCCTGGTTCCCGTGCGTCCAGGCATTCCGGAGATACAGACTCCTACACCAGAGTAAATGCTGTTGTTATGTTGAGGCAAGCTACTTCCTGAGAAGTCAGCAAGACGCGCTGTGATTGGCCGGCAGTGTATGATCCGCGCTGTGTTTGGCCGGTAGTGTATGATGACATAATTTTGCTGCAAAATCCGGTCTCCGACCAGAATCATAGAAAACATATTTACAGAAGGCTTTATGGGCTGAAATTCACGGAGTGGGTCTTCTAACACTTTAGTGATTTAATAGTTAGATCAAATTTAAGATTTGTTTAATTGAAAAAGTTGCATAGTATAACTTTAATTTTCTTTGAACGCATAACAGTGGGGAAAATAAGGTGGTGCAAGAAGGCAGCTCTGTTCAGTTCAAGTAGAAAATCTTTTATTATTCCATATACTGTAGTTAGGAGTTTTAAAAAAAACGCAGGTGACCAACGGGTTTCGGCCAGAGGCCTTCGTCAGGGTCCAACTACAGTCTGTTTTACTATAGACAGGGGTGTCGCACCAAATTTTGGGCCCTGGGTGCAAGGATCCACTCACATTTGTGCTTTAACTATTGAAAAATAGCAGATATACAAGCTCACAGCACGGCACCGAGTGCTATTTTTGAATATAAGTATTTGAATATTTCAAGGCTTTTTGAAAAACCTATGTTTCTATGTCAGTGGTGCACAAACTTTTTCATGTGAAGGACCCCCAAAATGATATGTATTTCCACGGACCGCCATGTCAAAATATTTAGTTCCAGAGACCACCAGAAGCGAAATTTGAGTTACAAATGTTCTCTTAAAAATACATTAAAAGATTTGCATTTGCACATTTCTGTTTGGCTTTTAGGCTTTGAAGTTGAACATGGTAGATATGACACATAACCAAAGCAATTAGGCCTACTGACATATTTGACGTTATACTTAAAAAATAACATTGATAGTGGAAATAGCCGATCTACAAGCTCACAACGCGTCTCGATGAGACGCGTTGTGATCTGCTATTTCCACAATTCTTTACTTAAAAAAAATATATATATGAACATTTTTCAACATGGAAACAATTATAACGATTATGAAAAATGTTAAATAATTGCGATTAGACGATTACGTAATAATTGTGACAGCCCTATATAGGAGCCATATAGCATCATGTCTGGAAAGGGCCCATTTGTCTGATTTTGGTATTATTTTCTGTTCCTTCTCAGACAGCAGAGAGGAATCTGTCCTGGGCAGCATCCCGCTTCCCAGCTACAACATTCTCTTCTGCTCACCGCGAGAGTGCAAGAACAGGAAGTACACCTTCAAGGTACAAATGTAAATGGCCGTGTTTCCCAAAGCGATTTTAGCCCATCGTATCTCACGCATGGTCGTAGAGACCAAGCCCTGACCGTCATGTTCCCGTGTTTACATGGGTTTGGGCAGAGTGATTTATTTAGTCTTCTACAACTACACCAATATTCAGATTTCACAAAGTGCTTAATAAAGTCTCACTCCTGACTAAATAGCCTACGGTATGGCATTCTATATTTATCTTTATCCTCCGTGTTCTTTAATAAGAAGCCTTTTTATCCGATCACATTCTGTTTTCCCATGTATTTCCTGGCGTTCCCCATGCGCACCAACCCCATTGAGATAAACAGACAGTGATCGGATAAAAAGGCTTATTATTAAAGAAAACAGAGGATACGGGCAATTACAGAAAGCCGTACCGTATTTAGACAGGTGTGAGACTTTATTAAGCACTTGTTTGTGAAATCTGAATGTTGGTGTAGTTGTAGGCGGCTAAATAAGTAGCTCTGCCCTAACCCAATGTAACACTGGAACATGCCGATCGGGGCTTGGTCTCTACGACCATGCGTGAGCTACGATGGGCTAAAATCGCTTTGGGCTCGCGCCATCTGGCTTTGTCATATATGGGAGAACAAAAGATTTACTACCAATCCGGGTGATGTAGAGTGTTGGTCAACACTGACATCAGGAATCAGGGCTCTCCATATATGGGCAGGTCAGCCATAGACATTGAGGTCAGCTATAGACATCGAGGTGTCTGTAGAACCAACCGTGTGCTGTGAGACCCCAGTCATGCTTACTCCATTACTCGTTATGTGAAAGTCCTATGACATCTATGACGTCTGACCTCATACATGCAATCCCTTTTATGCCCATTATGTAGATCCTTGTCAGTAAAACCAACCCTGTGCTGTGAGACCCCAGATATGCATCCATGCGTATCAATATCTGTCTCTCAGTCCTTTTATGGGCATAAAAGGGATTCTATTAGTGTGGTTGCTCTCACAGGGCATCATCTGGGAATCAGATGTAGAGGTCAGCTCCATATATGGAGATCTAGGTGATGATCCAGCCATCTCCATGTATGGATATCCAGGGTTTGAACTTTGTTGAGGTGATGTCACATGATGTCATAATGTCATCAAATTGAGGCGTTAAAGAAGGAAGGCCATTGTTTTCATAGTTAACTGCGACCTTTCGGTCGTAATTACTTAAGCTGTTAACCCCTTTTAATTGGCTTGTAAGGCTTCCTACACACAGTAAAGTCACCTGCCTTCTCCTTGTCCTAGGGGAAAGAGGGGGGAGAGTGGAATCCAATTCATTCCCTATGGAATTCACATGGTTTCATGCCTCTTCCAAGCCTCTTGGCTTAAAGCGACGACGCCCTACCCCAAGAGGCTTGCTAGAGGCATGAAACCATGTGACTACCCCTCATTCCCCTTGGACAAGGAAAGGGTATATCACTCTTTAGTGTGAATGCAGCCTCAGACTGATGGAGTGCTGAACCAACATTCATCCTCTACTGTTAGGTGGTGCACCAGGGAATGCGTGCATACTTCTTCAGTGCAGACACTCAGGAGGACATGCTCGGTTGGGTCCGAGCTCTGACTCAGTCTGCGGCCATGGAGTCTGACAGCTCCCTCAGCAGGTGCAGTACACGACACTATCCAGCGGGGGGAGAGCATTCATGCGTTATACACCGGATGAACACTACATAAAACAATATGATCCCAATTGGAGATGTTGCAATGTGAACAGTTATTTTGAAAGCTGCCCTCGTTTCCCCCACCTATCCTTTAACCGAAGTGTTACCACTTTGCACCTTATGTCTAACCTCAATTAGCTTGTATACCGTTGTTCCCTATTGAGCTTGGCACATTTCCTGGGGCAAGCTGCCCGGATCACACATTTCACACGTGTCTTCTTATTTTTTCACTCTCAAAAATTACCTTCAATGTAGTGCATTTGAAACTACATTGCAGTGCACATCATGGGGTGATCACTGCTTGCCTCCTGTGAATTGTTTTATTTTTAATTTTTGTTTATTTTCTGTTTATGTCGTTGCTGAGTGAGGTCAGCAGACAAAGTGACATGAGTGAGATGCAAAAAACCTGGGTGAAATGTGCCAATCTCAACAGGAAACAATGGCACATACTGTACCTTAGTTTTTTTAAACATCTTTGTTTTTTGCCTCTCCTTAATTGACATTAGATGTTTCTCCTTGTTTTCTCTTTTCTGAAAACAACAAAAATGATGGAGCTTGGACAAACACAAATTTCACCCATGCACTTTTTTTTTTACACCTGTAAAACCTATGACATGAAAGTCACAAAGTGGATTCTGATTCTTTCCAGGCGTTGCTCGAGCTATCACGACTTCACCCAGATGGGTGGCAGCAGTGAGTCGATGGATCTCCGTCCGTCGTCCTCCATGGGAGACGGGCTCTCCCAGAAAGCCAGGCACGTCAGCCGGACGCTGAGCGAACCGAGCCACCTCACCGGCGGCAGGATGGGCCCACAGTACGCCGAGAGGGAGAGAGGGAGACGCGGCATGCGCGAAAGGTAGACATGATGGCACCCCAGACATCCTGAGCAAGCAGGGGCGTCAATTGGGTATGGCAGGGGTATGCAGCTGCCATACCCTGGGTCCAGGGGGGAACATAAAAGTTATACTTTTAAATATAATATAATATAATATAATATAATATAATATAATATAATATAATCCATGAATGTCTCTTTTGTCTATGCTGGTTATTATGTTGTTAAATTACAGTAAAATAACAACAAATGCAAAATGTAACAAAATGCAACTTTAACAAGGTATTATAATTATATTCTCCACACTTTTATTCTCCCCATTTTGACAGAATGGTATATTCCCAGGTTCCGCAGGTCAGCTGCACAGGTGCAGTGCATTATTGTTAATTGTGGCACGTTTACTAACATGCCAAGTTTAGCTGCACTTGAAAAACCGTTCCAGGCTGCCATATCCAGCCCAAGAAACCGTAGAAACCTGTGTAAAAAAAACGGACAAAACTCGTTTTTTTCAGACATTGTGAAATGTGCTGAGCATGTCGATCTGCTATTTTCACAATTGAACTGTGTTATACACAATGTAATGCCTCTTTTCCATGATGACTCCCATCTTTGCCATACCCTAGCTTTTGCTGAACTGACGCCACTGTGAGCAAGCGAGCCTTTACAACACGGAGAGTGTTTATTTCAACGATTCTCATAGAGCGGGGTCCTTGAGGGCATTTCAGGGGGTCCCCCGAAAAATGGTAAAGAGGTGGTGCCATAGTTTTGTACTTTTTTCTGTTCTGTATGTGTCTATGGAGTTAACATTACTCTAATCATTTTATACTTTGACCATTTGAAAACAGGCAATCGTGAATGTTTTTGAAAGATTTTGAATAATTTTGACTGTTAACGCAAACCTACCCCTTCAAGGGTGTCCAAACCTTTTTCAAAGGGGGCCACATTAGAAAATATCGAAACACCCAAGGGCCGACTGTATCTCCTGACAAAATGTATCTTCGGTCGGCCCATAACAAAGTCACATACCTATCCATCGCAATTACAATATTTTATTTAACCATCATCATCAATATTACATTTTAATATCAATTTCAGGTGTTTGCTCTCAACAAAACACACATAACTCACATTACCAAATGTAACCAGACGTGCAAGGTAAAACAAATACAACAACATAGCCTTTCTTTGACCCCTTCAGAATGAGACAACAGGGAAGGAATCCTGACAAATTATACTATATAAAATATTCTTGTTTGACAGGCCGTTTATAGTACAACTTAGGAATGAAGCTGCGGGCCGTATCAAATTTGTCATCGGACACTTTGGACACCCTCCTCTCTGGCACAAAATCTTTTCCGATGGGGATCTGTGGCCAAAGACATGTCGTCCATGACACGCAAAGGTTTGAGAACGACTGGGAAAGGTTCTCTGAGAGCTAATTCCATTCTCTCTTAGGGCATTCACGAATAGTGATTTTTAGTATTTGAATTATTCGACCTCAAAGTATTCGAATAGTCGAATATTCGACAGGACTGGCCAAACTGTCAAATATTAAGTAAGCAAGAGGCGAACATTGTGAAAATAGCCGATCTACATGCTCACAACGCCTCGCTTTGCGAGGCGTTGTGAGCATGTAGATCAGCTATTTTCACAATATTTATCTGTGGAACCGAGTCACATTAACTCATTTACTGCCTATGACTAGTTTGACGAGTTATATAAATGGGTCCACTCTGCCTATGACTAGTATGACGAGTTATCAATTAGCTTTAATAACTATATTATGGTTATGGTTCGGTGAACCATAGCGCAATGGATTCGCGCGCGCGCCCACGTTAAAGGTAGGCAAAATCCTGGCGGTGTGGACCCTCAGAAGGGGTCTTAAAATGGGGGTAAATGAGTTTTAAATGTAATACCTACAATTCCAAGTGCTTGTCAGTTTGGGGGTCCCCAGTTCAAATATGTTTATTTTGGGGGTCACGGGCTAAAAAGGTTTGAGAACCCCTGGTATAGAGCATTAACAAATTCACCAGGGGCATTGACAACTCATTCTTATGACTTCCCATTTAGCCAAGCTTTATAAACTATATATTTTTTTAAAGAGAAAACAATAAAAAAATGATAATAAGCGAATATTCGACTTCGGTGAACAACGTCGAATAGTGACTTTGATATTCGAATATTCGAATATTTGGTGAATGCCCTGTTCTCTCTTTGTTTTTGCTTCCTTCACAACGTTTCCCCAGCCCCTCCCCCACCACACCCAGCCCCCCCGAGTTCAGCAGAAGGCGGGGTGGGGGCGGCTGCGGCCCGACGTCCCACCACGACGAGGACTCCTACCTCTACGCCTCCGGCCACCGCACGCCGCCGCCGCCCCGGCAAACGGAGTTCATGGGAAGCGGCGGCTCTTTGACCCCGAGAGGCCAGCTGGGCTCGCGACCTCACACGCCGGTGGGGCGGGTGGACATCCGACCCCAGGACGACCCGTCCATGATGCCCCCGCCGACCCTGTGCTACGTCCCCGGCTCGCCCAAGCTGGAGTTCAAATCCACGCCGCACACCCCCGGCACGGAGAGGTGGCAGAATCTCAGCAAGGTCAGACTCAAGGGGTCCTCTCTTAGCCTGACTGCAAGCGTCAGACTCTATCAACACTACCAACAGGGGGTGGTGTTGTGCAGTCTGGTTTATTAACCAGGCTAGTCCTCTCTGTGATCACCTTGAGACAGGGGTCCGGGACCCCTAGGGGGTCCTCAGAGTTACTACAGGGGGTCCTCTAAATTTTTGTGTGATAGAAGCTTTTTTTCTCCTTTTCTATATTAACCACTTGAACCCTAGCGTCCATATTCTGAGAACTTTAGCCAAAAATAGCAGATCTACAAGCTCACAACGCCTCGCGCTGTGAGGCGTTGTGAGCTTGTACTGTAGATCGGCTATTTTCAGCAAAGAGGTTTCGTGTAGAGGGGGAAAAGAGCAGACGAAGTACAGTGATAGGTCAAGTTTATTAAGTATTGACAGTTCAAGTGGTTAAATATCTGAAAACACAAATTGATATGAATCCAAAACACACTGATGATTGTGCTGTCAAACAATTAAACGATATGGAATCTATGAGAAGGCTGTGGGGGTCCCTGCTTCATCTCTCTCTCAACTAAGGGGTCCTCGGCCTGAAAACGTTGAAGACCCCTGCCTTAAGAGAACCAGTGGTGGAAAAAAGCGCTCAAAGGTTTTACTCAAGTAAAAGCATCAATGCTGCAATGTAGACATACTCTGTTGTAAGCGGAAATAATAAATTAAAATGCACTTAAAAGTACAAAAGTATTGGTATCAAAATGCACTTAAAGTACCGGAAGTAGAAAGTACCCATTGTGCAAAGATTCCTGTTTTGCAAGTTTTCAAACGCATCCCGTATGAAAATATTTTGAAAATAGCAGATCTAAAATAACCGATTTTCAAATAGCTGAAAAAAATGTACCGTATATCGTCACTGTCTGGCCAAAACCTCTTAACTCCATTTTTGATTTTTTGTTTTTGTTTTGTTTTGTTTTTATAAATCAGGTCTATTGAACACCCTCTACAGCTGAGTGTTGGTTAAAATAATATTGAACCAATGGAAAGTAGTAAAAAGTGCTTGGGACAAAACCTCCTAACTCCACACTTTCTGCCAAACCAGCTAACTCCACCCGATTGGCCCTCTCTTTTTTTCATAAATATGTGCTATTGAACACCCTTTACGTCTGTGTGTTGGTTAAAATAATATTGAAACAATGAAAAGTAGTAAAAAGCTCTTCGGTCAAAAGCTCCCCATTTTGGAGTTATGAGGTTTCGGCCAGACAGCAGAGATATATAGGGCTGAAGTGTATAATGAATTATTTGGAATAATATTTGCTTCCGAGATGTAGAGTAGAAGTACAAGTACAGAAAATTGGAAATAATCTAGTAAAGTAAAAATACATCAAAACTGTACATTAGCACGAGGGCACGGTGGCGCAGTGGTTAGCGCTTCGCCTCACACCTAGAAGGTCCTGGGTTCGTTTCCCGCCGGGGGACGCTGTGGGGGCTGGGGGTGTGTTTCTCCCGCCGCATCATCAGCGCCCACACCCTAGGTGGGGTCAGCGATAGGGCCTTTCTGTGTGGAGTTTGCATGTTCTCCCCGTGTCATGCAGTAATCCTGGTCTCAATAATGCCTCCCCCTGGCCAGCCGGGGCGCTTGATGGAGGGGAAAGGAACTGGTTGGAATAGCGTGTTCCTTCCACACGCTACGTCCATCCCAGGGAAATCCCTCCTGTCAGGTGAAAAGAAACAACTTGGACTACTCATGCATTGAAGGAAGCATGAGGTCAGTCCGTTGTCTCCGCAGACGCGGCAGAGGGAGAGCAGAGCCCAGGATTACATAGTCACTGGGTGAAAATGGGTTGCAAAATCGTGGGATAAAAAATATATATTAAAAGAAAAGTACATTAGCACAGTACTTGTGTAATAATTTTTAGTTACTTTACACCACGGGAGAGAATCCATACCACTACAACAAAAAACAATTAACTGATTTCTCTGATAATGTTGAACACAAGATTAAAAGATACATAGATACATCGTTGTGAGAGACAAGAATCTCTCTCCAATAAGACTATTCTATATCATTTACACTATTTAGTAAATTACTTAGTAAGTTACTTTGTTAAGTTACTTAGTAAGTTACTTTGTTACTCTTACAAAGAAAGTCAGATTAACTTGAAATTCAATGTTACCCATTTAGAACGGGTACACATTGTGTATCATTATTGTATGCTTTAACTATTGAAAAATAGCAGATCTACAAGCTCACAGCCTGCGAGCTTGTAGGTCTGCTATTTTTGAAAAATCATGAAAATTAGGATTTTGACCCGATTATATAAGTGTCTTTTGAATCCTTCTAAGATTTTTTGAAAAACCCTATGTTTCTATGTCAGCAATATGGCCAGCCATCATCAAAGAAAAGGTCCTTTTCACTTAACTGGAGCTCAGTTAGTCTGTTCTTGAGAGACTACTATGTCAGTGGTTCTCGAACCTTTTCATGTGAAGGACCCCCAAAATGATATTTATTTGACCACGGACCCCCATCTCAAAATATTTAGTTCCAGGGACCCCTCAGAAGCAAAATTTGAGTTACAAACGTTCGCTTTGAAAATACATATATTCAAATATTTGCACACATTTTCATGACTTTTTCAAAAATAGCAGATCTACAAGCTCGCAGCGCGGCACTCGGTGCCGCGCTGTGAGCTTGTATATCTGCTATTTTTCAATAGTTAAAGCATTCAATAATTCTAGGCCTAAATGGGTTAATAAATGTGTTATTACTTATCATTTATGTATTTATGTCTTCAATTCTCCATAGCCTACACCTACCTATACCTCCATTCTTCACGTGCCAGGTGGGAGACGAGCTTTGGGAAAGGTAGGCATAACGTGGACACCGAAGACACAGCCAAACATCAACATACAGCACATATTATCGTAGTGATCGCGACAATTATTTAGTCAAACTAGCTATGGACCGACAAGTACAGTATTCATTTCCTGTATTTTTTTTTATTTAGTATTTGTGTGTATATATATATATATATATATATATATATATATATATATATATATATATTGTCACTGTCGGGCAGAAACTTTGTATCACCAAGTTTCAAATGTGTATGTTTTTTCCCCCCGTAAACTAAAGGCCTGCTTCATCACACGAGACTGTTACACAAAACTAGTGAAAATAGCGGATTTACAAGCTCGCGATGCGAGGCGTTGTGTGCGTGCAGATCGGCTATTTTCACTAGTTTAAATCATTTTTAAAATGATAAACACGAAACAAACGGTTTTGGACATACAAGGTTTCCACCCCACAACAACGATACGTAGTATTTATTTGAAATGTCCCTCTACGGTAGTAAATAGCAACAATCCTACAGTGCTCTTAACTTCTATTCTCACGTGCTATTATTTGAACTAGGGATGGGACGATGTGAACATTTCATATCACGATTATTGTGACCAAAGAAATCGTGATTTACGATATTATCGCGATAATCAAAATATCCCCATTATCCTGGGGCGGAACATTTGCCAGAAAATAGCCGATCTACAAGCTCACAACGTGTCGCGGCGCGTTCTGAGCTTGTACCGGTAGATCGGAAAAGAAAAGATTTGGCAAAGACATTTGGTAGAGAGTGGGAAAAAAAGACCCTAACCCAATTATAGAGGGTTTAAGTGGTACCGGATGTGCAGCTCGGCAAAATAAAAGGCGAATTGAACCCAGTGCATGACGGAGGATGATATCGCGATAAATTAAATTAAAAAAATGTTTTTGTGTTTTTTTTTTTATGCGAAAAAAAACAGGCTCTCTCCGTTCCGAGATGTCGCCACTCCGAAATTGACTTCTTATTGTCGGAGTGGTGACACTCCCATATAGGGGTTAGGTTTAGGGTTAGGGTTAGAGATAGGGTTAGTGTCGGAATGGAGACATGTCGGAAAGGAGACATGTCGGAGTGGAGAGATGCACATCGCTTATCGTCCCATCCCTAATCTGAACCCTATGTCTTTCTTCAGAACGGCTCCGTCGGGGCTCATACAGACTTACTGCCCCCTTTGCCCCCGTCGTCGCGGGCCGCACAAGCTCCTCACTCACCACAACACCACCACCACCACCACCACCATCACCGCAGCCATTTGTCTGTCTGTGTGCTACCGCCGGCTATGGTACTGGCCCATCTCAATGTGGCCGTTTGTTTTTTTGTTTTCAGTTTGTTTGTTTCGTGTTGTTGCGGAACCTGTCCTGTCAAAATGTCTGCCGCTTTACTGTGCTCAAAACTAGGGCTGTCACAATTATTACATAATCGTCTAATGGCAATTATTTGACATAATGGCAATTATTTGACATAATGGCAATTATTTTGTCATAATCGCCATAATCATTTACATGTTGAAAAATGTTCATATGTTTTCAAACATTTTCAAAAATAGTGGAAATAGCAGATCTACAAGCTCACAACGCGTCACGATGCGACGCGTTGTGAGCTTGTAGATCGGCTATTTCCACTATCAATGTTCTTTTTTAAGTATAAAGGTGTCAAATATTCCAGTAATTTCGTTGTAAATTTAGGTTATGTGTCCAAAAGCCAAAGAGAAATATAATTGTCAACGACAAAAACACAATCAATTCGTTGATCGCAATTATTTGAGTGACAATTAATCGTCATGTAGAATGTCATAATCGTGACAGGCCTACTCAAAACATTCTGTCGTCTCGTTTTCTGTCAGAAGCTACTCGTGTGGTCTTGTATGTGCTGAACATGTGTCGGCTGTGTTCGGGGCCGTGCTGGCCATTGGGGAAAGCGGGACAACTCCCGAACGGCCGGTTCATTCCCGGCCGATCCAGGCCAGCCATTAGGACAAAATTTAAAATAAAATGTCGGCCTTCGTTCCATTTTGGGGGCTGGGCAGCCAACAAAGTAAATCGTCACTGTCGGGCCGAATCCTCGTATCTCCAAGTTTCAAATTTATAATTTTTTCGCAAAGCAAAGCCCTGCTTCATCAGACAAGGCCGTTGCACAAAAGTAGTGAAAACAGCAGATCTACAAGCACACAACGCCTCGCGGTGCGAGGTGTTGTGTGCTTGTAGATCGGCTAAATACAAAACAAACGGTTTTGGACATACAAGGTTTCCACCCGACAACGACAAAATATAACTCATGTACAGTAATTGGCTTGTCACTTGTCGTCATCTGAAATGGCAAATCTTTGAGTAGCAGCAGCGCTATAGAGAGAGATCTCTCTCTATAGCGCGCAATGAGGGCCTCTCCAACTCTTTTTCCCGGGCTGAATCAGGGGCCCAGCACGTCCCTGGCTGTGTCGCAGGGCAACGTCTGCATGTAACGCGCAGACAGTGGTGGGAAAAGTGCAGTATCAATACAGCGATATACAGTAGAAATACCCTGTTAGGGTGCCCTCAGACCAAAATACCTACAGTATGAGAGTGGAATCCGCGTTCCACCAATGCATTTCAATGAGAGTGAAGCGGTTTCATGCCAGCAGAGGATTTCTGCAAAAAACGCTCCCTTCTCATTGAAATGCATTGGCGGAACGCGGATTCCACTCTCATAGGTATTTTGGTCTGAGGGCACCCTTAGAGCATGGTCATATCGCCCAAATATTCTACCGATGAGAGTGGATTCCGCCAGGGCATTTCAATGGGAATGGCATGGATTTATGGTCTTGCGCGACACACTGTGAGCTTGTAGATCGGCTAATTTCAAATGGCCGAAATGTATTTAGGGCTGAAGTGGTTGATGCATGTTTTGCTATATTAATCAAACTCTACAAAGTGATATAGTAACTAAAGTTCTCAAATAATTGTAGTGGAGTAAAAAGTACAAAAGTATTGGAAATTGGAAATGCTCAAGTAAAGCACAACTACCTCAAAATTGTACTCTAAGTACAGTACTTAAAGGAGTAGTTCACCCCCAAAATGACTTTTTTTCTATTGATTACTCATGCCATGGAGAGTAGAGTTCAATAACATTTTTAGATTTTTGTCACATTCCTAAGACAAAAAATGTATTCGAGTAAATTTACCCCCATTGATTCCGGATGGGGACCCGTTTCGAAAATTATTTTTTGGGGGGGTCCCAGATGATTAACTTAATGTGAAAAATAGTTTTCTCACTCAACAGTAAACAAACCCACTTAAAGTTTAAGTGCACATTTCTAAAGTGACAATTTAAGGGCTTTTTGATACCTCTAAAATGACAAATTAAACATTGGCCAAATTGTCAAATATCAGAGGCAGAAATTAGATCTGTAGTGTTTGTATTTGGTCACTTGCATACCCCTGGTGTAAGATACTGTACTCATTTCTAAACACAAATAGAGATAATAGCATCCCCTCCAGTTATCTTTCTTTAGACATTGTCATGTGATGTTTTTTCTTTCTGGTTTATTTTTATTTGGCACTTATTGTAACTAACCGTGTTAATTTATGTTTTGTATTTGTCACTAATAAATAATACATTGTCTATTGTCTGTTGTCTACATGATTACACACTCGAGTCTTGTCTTTTGCTTAAATGGAATTAATCGTAACTTTTTTTTGGCAAACATAACTACCGTTGTGCCGCATGTCTAATTTGTTACAACAGGCTGTTGAGATGAGATAAGAGATTGTCTGTTATGAAATGAACCCGTAATGATCACTGGAAAATGTATTATCAAAGGATATGCATTGTACAGTTGCTTCGTTGTCTTTGATATTTTAGAAGCTTGTGCTGTGTACCTTTCATGCGACATACTCAAAACACACACCATAAGGTGCTGGGCACATACTGTTAGGTATCCACAATGACAACTTGACAGACAAATACAAACCAACACTGTTATTATGAGAAGCACAACTTGTATAATTCATAAATAGTGTTGGTGCGAGAAAGGTAATTAACTTGATACTTTCTAGCCTCCAAAGCCTGACCCAAGGGAAACCCCACCAATCAGGCCACTTGAGAGTGATGCAGATGTAAGTATTCATTTCATAAGTAAAATCTCCTGTTTCAATTTAACTTGATTGATTGATTGATTGATTGATTGATTGATTGAATACCTTATTTAGAAGTGTGCAAAGGAGAACGTACAGGATAGTAAAGTTAACTGATACAAGGTCAACAAGAAAGCTGTTAGGCTTGTTTGCATTGGGGTCCCTTTGAACTTAACGTCATGTACAAGTGCATGTGCAACATTTGTACATTCGGTAGCACTTTACAATAATGACCTGTTATAAATCATTTATAAACATTTATAAGCAGTTTGTAGGTGAGTAATAAACATGAACAAACTGTTTATTAACATTTGTAAATGTCTACCTAAACATTTATAACTGTTTAAACATCATTTACATCTTATTAGTAAGTAGTAAACTAATCATGAATAAACCATTTATATACATTCATAAATGATGAATAAATCATTTGTAACTAAATGCATTATTTATATGCCATTTGTAGATACCGGTAAGTAACGTATCATACCTTGTAAAACATTCCTAATATATATCTATAAATCATTACTAGATTAGTAGTTATCAAGAGCCCTAATAATGTAAAGTGAAGACTATTCATTGCGGCAAGTTACTATGAAAACCTCCACCGGCTGTCTGTCAGTCCCTCATTACTCATCTACAAACTGCTTATAAATGTTTATAAATGATTTATAACAGGTCATTATTGTAAAGTACTACCGTACATTCTCTTAGTTACAGATACATTAGCACTGACAGTTTTACTGTGTGTGCACTGTTTATTTTTTTTGTCTTCCAGGCTATCGCAATTCACTCTAATAAACTGCCATTTAGTTATTCTCTTTGGACCGTTCTTGCAAACTAGAATTGATTTGGTTTTCCAGGCTGTGCTGACCAGGCTGTGTGGGTGTGACAAGCTGCTACAGTCTCTGTCCATCGAGCTGGCCCAGCTACAAGTGGATAAGGTCAGTATCTGGTTCCACTGCAGGGACGTGCTGGCCATTGGGAAAAGCGGGACAACTCCCGAACGGCCGGTTCATTCCTGGCCAGTCCAGGCCGGCCATTAGGGAAAAAAAAAATGTTGGCCTTCGTTCCATTTTGGGGGCTGGACGGCCAACAAAGTAAATCGTCACTGTCGGGCAGAAACCTCGTATTTCCAAGTTTCACATTTATTTATTTTTTCGCAAAGCAAAGCCCTGCTTCATCATACAAGGCCGTTGCACAAAAGTATAGTGAAAACAGCAGATCTACAAGCACCCAACGCCTCGCGGTGCGAGGCGTTGTGTGCTTGTAGATCGGCTGTTTTCACTAGTTTAAATACATTTTAAAATGATAAATACAAAACAAACGGTTTTGGACATACAAGGTTTCCACCCGACAACGACGAAATATAACTCATGTACAATAATTGGCCCACTGGCTTGTCACTTGTCATGATCTGAAATGGCAAATCTTTGAGTAGCAGCAGCGCTATAGAGAGAGATCTCTCTCTATAGCGCGCAATGAGGGCCTCTCCAACTCTTTTTCCCGGGCTGAATCAGGGGCCTAGCATGTCCCTGGGTTCCACTGTTTAATATCACCACATAAAGCTTCATTAATTATAGCACGTATTATTATATGATGATAAAACCATAATGGCTGATATACACAAATAATTATAGTCACCATCGGGCATGTATTTAACGCCTTTGTGATAAAAAGGGAAGTTTTTACTGTTTTGGACATACTGTAATACTGTTGGTAGAAATCTGTCTGGATGAGCCCTATTCACGGCCCGGAAATTAATAGAGAAATAGCTGGACAAAGCCAACAAATCATTATTTCGAACGGTAAAGTAAATTATAATGCTTTGTGCCTTTTACTATCTTGTGTTCTTCCTCATGCTAGCCGTATTTTATACTTTACTATTCGGAAATTGCATTACATTTGCGATTTTTGTGTTAAAGTTATACCATGTAACTTTTTTTATAAAACAAATCTTAAAATGGTCCTAACTGTTAAATCGCTAAAGTTTTAGAACCCCCACTCCGTTATTTTCAGCTTCAAAAGCCTTCTCTTTATATGTTTTCTATGAGCCGTGAGGGGGGGAGAATTTCGCGGCAAAATGACGTCATCATACTACCGGCCAATCACAGCGAGGGTTATACACTGCCGGCCAATCACAGCGCATCTTGGAGTGGGGTCGCTAGGGCGGCCATATTTGTAGTCTCCCGTGTGTATACTCGGGTGCACGCCTGCACGGTGAATGAAGCATGGGTGAAGGAGTGTATCTCCGGAATGGCTGAACGCACAGGAACCAGGGACCCCTCAAAAGATAGATCTCGGCGAGGTGGAGGCAGACGCGGGGGTGTGAGAACCGAAAAACGGCCGAAAGACGCGGACGCGACCGAGGTTTGCTATAGAGCTACTGACCACAAGTTGAGCAACTTACACAGTATAGCTTTAACTCTATGGGCTTTTAGCAGGGTTTTACCCTTCAAAACGTGACTTCAGCACCAGGGGGATGCTGAGTGGGCGGGCCGTGAATAGGGCTAATTGCCTGAGGATGAACCCTACTGAATTTGGTATTTAGTCAAATATATTTTTTTGAAATACAAGGCCGTTTTTCTTTCTTTATACTTAATACTTTTGTACTTTCACTCAAGTGAATTTTGAATTCCGGACTTGACTTTTATTTCTACATTTCCGGTAATGATACTTTTACTGAAGTAAAAAAATCAAACCTCAGCTCGAAGTGGAGCGGTGAATTTGAGCAGCTATACCCTGTGTGTGTGTGTGTGTGTGTGTGTGTGTGTGTGTGTGTGTGTGTGTGTGTGTGTGTGTGTGTGTGTGTGTGTGTGTGTGTGTGTGTGTGTGTGTGTGTGTGTGTGTCTAGACTGCGCAACAGTGGTCTTCTCAATCTGTTCCTGTTTTTATAGTTTAAAAATCCGGCCACGCACCGTTGTACTAATGAAACATAACTCCGGCCACGCACCGTTGTACTAATGAAACATAACTCCGGCCACGCACCGTTGTACTAATGAAACATAACTCCGGCCACGCACCGTTGTACTAATGAAACATAACTCCGGCCACGCACCGTTGTACTAATGAAACATAGCGGGCCACTTGGTCAAAATTCATCCTAACAGGGACAGACAGACAGACAAAGCAAAACATTGGGAGGCGACTCCACCGCTCCCAAAAAAAGGAGAGTACTTTTTCCACGGCTGACTGTTCCCAATTCTGCGTCCCTTCCTCAGGACAGTGTCCAGTGTGCTTTGGAGATGACCAGACTCCAGCTGGAGGAGTGGAGGTGCCAGGGGCTCCGGGCCCAGGAGGGAGCACTGACCCAGAAGGCTTTGCTCCAGGAGGAGCTGGTCACGATCCGGGCCAGAATGTGCGACGTGTCGTTGGTGCGTGAGATTGGAGCCGCCAACCCAAATAGCTTGGTCAAAATACGGTTTAACCCATTACTTTTAACCGTTATTTTATGCTTTAACTATTACAACATAATCAGATATACAAGCTCACAACGAGCTTGTAGATCTGCTATTTTTGAAAAATCATCAACATTTGTGCAAGTCTTTGAATATGTTTGACCCGATTCTATAAATGTCTTCTAAATCCTTCCTCTAAATCAGTGGTTCTCAAACTTTTTCATGTCAAGGACCCCCAAAATGTATTTGGCCGCGGACGCCCCCATCTCAAAATGTTGTTCCAGGGACCACACAGAAGCAAATATCTGAGTTACAAATGTTCGCTTTTAAATATATATACAAAAAATCATGATTTTTCAAAAATAGCAGATCTACAAGCTTGCAGCGCAGCACTCGGTGGCGCGCTGTGAGCTTTTATATCTGCTCTTTTTCAATAGTTAAAGCATTAAATAATTCCAGGCCTAAATGGGTTAATTCTGCTGTGCAGTGAGATAGGGGCTATCGGTACACATGAGAAGTGACTACAGAAAACAAAAGTGAAGACGTGTTTAACCCTGCAAGACCCAAATTAATTTCTACTGGCCAAAAAATAAAAAATAAAGATCAGGTGGTGTTGTAGGAGTCCTAATCACAGGAAAATGTTATGTTAAAAAATTAATAATGTTTTTTAATCATGCTCTAATTTGCATTTTGGGGATATTTTTCACAATAATAACACATGTACATGTTCTAGACATTCCAATGATCACGAAAAAAAATATTACAGGCATTTTACTCATGTTTTTGTGAGGAATAGCTTCAGTTAAAAAGTGAGATGTTGTTCGTCCAGACACTGGAATTTCAACTTCTCTGGGAGGTGTGAATGTCACTATCTGTGGGGGGTATTTATATGCAAATATCGTGGCCAATGGCATTGTAATACTAAACAATAGGATTTAATGGTGATGTTAATGTGAAAAAAGAACAGGAAAACGAATTATAACATTTTTTTAAAAATGATTTAAAAAATGTTGCCAAAAAGCAACGCTGGGCCTTGCAGGGTTAATTTTGGGCGTGCACTTGGGTGGCACATAGGGTAAATAAAAGTCCCTGCCCACCACTGTGGAGTCTTAAGGGTTCAAGGGTTCAAGTCCTCCGCGGTGCAGGCAGCTTGCCCCGCTGGGGCCAATGCAATTGGCTGTGTTCGCAGGAGGGAAGCCTGGGCAGGGAGAGTGATCTCTGTCGCTGCATTAGTGACTCCTACAGGTTGGTCATGCACCTGTTCAGTGGGCAGCTGAGTGTAAGCGTGTACCCATCTGCATACTATATGTCAGGGTCCCCCAATAGGCTGCCCGCGGGGGGCTACTGTCTGGCCCACACCAACCCCAGTAATAATGGTGGTGTAAGAGCAGCAACAACACTAGTACTATATCGTCGTTGTCGGGTGGAAATCTCGTATCTCCAAATGTGTACGTTCTTTCGCGAATCATACAAGGCCGTCGCACAAAAGTAGTGAAAACAGCCGATCTACAAGCACACAACGCCTCGCACCGCGAGGCGTTGTGTGCTTGTAGATCGACTGTTTTCACTAGTTTAAATCATTTTTAATAGGATAAATTCTAAACGAACGGTTTTGGACATATACAAGATTTTCACCTGACAACGACGAAAACTGTTGCTGGAGTAGTGGGAACACCGCCGTCGCCCCCTGCAATGTTGTGGCCCTCGGCTTGGTACCCTAGACATAATTTGGTCCTTGGGGAAAACTAATTGGGGAACCCTGCACTATGTTCTCCTGGTGAAACACCTCACTGTCAGGGCACTACATTTGAAGAAAATGGGGTAAAAATAAAATAAGATAATGATAATAAACTGTATTTGTATAGCACCTTTCATACATACAATGTAGCCCAAAGTGCTTTACATGCAAGATAAAGATAAAAGATAAAATACAATATAATAAAAACAGAATTTACAAATAGAAACAGTAGTGTTAGAAAAAAGAAAGAATAAGTCATTGAGAGCAAAAAGAATAACAATAAGAAATAATAAAAGATAATAGAAAAAACTGATATAGCAAAAGCCTAAAATAATATGTTTTCAGCTTAGTTTTAAAAACACTGAGAGAGCTGGCCTTTTAAAGCTCCAGAGGTTGTGTATTCCTGCTCCATGAGGGCCATAAACCCAGAAAGCAGCCATACCTATGCCTTTATGAGGACCTTTAGGAACCTCTAGTAGGAGAGCGGTGGAGGACCTGACTGTTCTGGGTGGAACATAAAACTCTATAGAATCGCTAATATAAGAAGGTGCTAAGTTATTTAGTGCTAAGAGTTGAAGAAGAAGATGGTGAAATGGATTGACATGTTTTGTTTTGGTGCTTGTATAGATGCAGTGTCACTCAACAGTTTCACCTTTAGAAACATGGTTTTTCTTCTTTGGGTGCAGGAAATGGAGCGGGTATGGAGCCAGTATGAGAGGATGGAGAGCGAACTGTCTGTTATTCGGTCACAGCTTCAGCACATATGTAACTTTGGAATGCCACAGGTAGTCAAAAACTTACAAAACCTGAATGCATTAAACTCTTTAATTTTTCAACAATAGGCAATCTACATGGTCCCAGAGTCCCAATATGTTGCCTTGTGGCACGTTGAGAGCTGAGAGCTATTTTCGCAATGTTCAAAAAATATTTTCAAGTGTGACATAAAAATATGTTTAAAGGAGCTATAGTCAACTTTTTCTTGAAAAACGGATGCTAAAATAAAAATAATGTTTCGAAAATATTTTATAAAAAAATAAGCTTCATATATGTGTTTCTATTAAAAAATGACCACAAAAAGCGTAACATAATGATAAAATAATCATTTTGGCCATTGTCAGACCGACACTTTGTTTACATTCTAGTCTATAGACTAGGATGTAAACAAAGTGTCGGCCCTACAATGAAAAAGTTGACTATAGCTCCTTTAAATAAAAACATTTTGCCGAAAATAGGGACACCAGGGTTAATGTGGCTAACATTTGGTTTATTTGCCAGGAGCAGTCCCAGGCCCAGAGAGAGCTGTGGATGATGGAAGACATCCTTGCAGGCCTTAAGATCAACCGGGATCACTTCCGCCTCCTTCTGGGACTACAGAGGCATCTCAGTGAGTCCCATCTCCTTCCTAAACATAACGTTGTTGTCGGGTGAAAACCTTGACCATGTCCAAAACCGTTCGTTTTGCATTATCATTTTAAAAATGGTTTAAACTAGTGAAAACAGCCGATCTACAAGCACACAACGCCTCGCGGTGCGAGGCGTTGTGTGCTTGTAGATCGGCTGTTTTCACTACTTTTGTGCAACGGCCTTGTATGATGACGCAGGGCTTTACTTTGGGAAAGAACGTACACATTTTAAACTTGGAGATACGAGGTTTCTGCCCGACAGTGACGATAAGCTATGGACTCTTTTATAATGTGTATGGATCATAGAACTATCTATGGTTGGAAGGATGGATTGAAAATTATATTGTTCTTAATTCATGATTCTTACGGTCAACATTGAGAGCTTCTGTTGTTGTGTCCCAGTGCCCCCTTCAGCGTTCCAGCCGATGGCCCCCCACCCCGGGTCCCCTGGCTCTCCCACAGAACGGCTCCACAGTGGACTGCCAATGGTACTGTAGGTCTTATAACATACATATTGTACTACACTTATTTCCCCAATAGTGGGTCGGGACCCATTTGTGGGTCGTGGACACGCGTAAATGTCAAAACATATTTTTTTTATGAATAACAAAAAATATAAATAATAGTCAAAGTAATTTCATGAATGAATTAAAGAAAATACAAACATTTAAGAAATTCCATAAATTAGAAAATACATGTTTAAGTGAAAATAGCTGATCTACAAGCTTACAACGTGGCGCGAAGCTAGTTTGAATCAATCTTTGTTTAATCAATCTTTTGGATCTCGAGCTAAAAAGTTTGGGAACCGCTGCTGTACTGTACAACAGTCTGCGATTCACAACCTTTTTCCATTCCCATGACCACCAGTTTCATATGCGTCAGTGGTGGAAAGAGTACACATTTCTTACTTAATAGAGGACAACTTTGTTTTTTTTACAACAAGGGTTCATATTTTCGATTATAATTCGAGAAAAGAAAAGATGATTGTTAAAATGTTTTCATTTACTGCTTTCTATTGTTTTAGAGATTTTAGTATTTTGATTTCAATGGGTTCAGTGGGATTTCAAAAAGTCATTTGCATGCATGCCCCCAACCTGGGGGCATGCATGCAAATCAAAACCATTAAAAACACAAAAACGATAGAAAAAAGTAACTGAAAACATTTTAACACTCATCTTTTCTTCTCTCTAATGACTATCTAAAATATGACCCTTGTTGTAAAAAAAAAAGTATCAGTACTGCAATGTAGAAATACTCTGTTACAAGTCTGAAATTCAAATTTTACTTGAGTAAAAGTGCAAGGTATTGGTAACAAAATGTACTTACCGGTAATGTCTTTGCTAAATAGTTACTCTATCGATTTTAAATCATTGAATCAAATCGTATCGTATCGCCATGTATGTACCAATATCGTCCCTCAATCATATTCATCTACCATGTATCGCAATGTGTATTGTATTGCTATTAAAACACATCGGGTGCCCAGAATTATTCAACATTTAATTTGCTGGTGCCCATGGAAACCCGCTATCCTGGCGAAAAAAGTAATCAGAGTAAATGTAATCCAAGTATGTCCTGTTTATTTCACGATAATATTTTCTTTCAGTCAGGACCGTTTTTTAAACAATCGTGGTCCACCGCGTTTTTGTAACGGCTGGTAGAAAAGGCCGCGTTTTGAACATGAAGGTGATTTAAAAGCTAGATTAGGAGAAAACTGCATGTTTGTGCAGCAGTATTACAGGGAAGTGAACGAGGGAGACAGCACTTCCCGGTCACATGATCTTGCGCTGCATTTCGGGAAATGGAGTGCCTTTCGTCACCGCGGTAGCCTGGTACAGTAGCTACAGACTGTAGCTACTGTACAGTATAGTTTACTGTACAACGCATCAAACGCGTCGATGGGCACACATAGACATCAAAGAGATTGACGCGTTGACACCTAGTGGGCATCCGATGAGTTTTAAGTGTATCGTTACACCCCTACTCCTGCAGGAGGTGGAGTACGAGCCACCGGTCCGACCGCCTTTACCTCAGGAAGTGCAGGACTGCGGTCAGAGCAGGGATCACCATCATCAGGGACATGGATGGACCGACCCCACCTATGAGGTATGGCTTAGAGCAGTGGTTCTCGACCTTTTCAGGCCATGACCCCCGATTAAAGCGGTGCATTTCAACTGGGCCTTTTGACTCGGAGGCTATCAGCTTTCAGGAAGTAACCAAAAATACACAGGGAAGACATATTTACATATTATATTATAACTACACCTGGGGCTTCATATCGAAACGTAGCTACATCCGGGCAAGCGCTTTCCTCCCTTTTTTATATTAACCACTTGAACCCTAGTGTCCAAATTCTGAGAACTTTAACTAAAAATAGCAGATCTACAAGCTCACAACGCCTCGCGCCGCGAGGCGTTGTGAGCTTGTAGATCTGCTATTTTCGGCAAAGAGGTTTGGTGTAGAGGGGAAAAAGAGCAGACTAAGCACAGAGTGAAAGTTTACGTTTATTAAGTATTGACGGTTCAAGTGGTTAAATATCTGAAACACCAATTTACATGAATCCAAAATACAGCGATGATTGTGTTGTCAAACGATGAAACTATATGGAATTTATGATAACGTAGGGGTCCCTGCTTCATCTCTCTCTCAACCAAGGGGCCCTTGGCCTGAAAACTACGAGCCATAATAGTCAAACCAGGAAGAGAGAGGTAGGTCTGTAAGAACTGTCCACATTTGAAACATACTCAACATTCACTGCGTTCCTCTGTGTGTTGCGTTTCAGGGTATCTACGGTGGCCCTGTTGATCCTTTACACAGACGAAGAGGGAACAGTCATCCTGATCTCCTCAGTGAGAGAACACACAGAGACACATATGGTGAGCAGTGCACAGATCAGTGCTGTAAAGTAAACAAGCACATGTACTCAAGTGCTGTTACTCAAGTACATTTTTTTTTTTTACTTTACTGGAATTCCAATTTTCAGTAGCCTACTTTTACTTCTACTCCATTACATCTCGGAGGCAAATGTTGTACTTTTTACTCCACTACAATTATTAGAAAACTTTAGTCACTAGTTACTTTGTAGATTTTGATAATTATTACAAAACATACACCACCCACTTCAGCGCTATATACATTTTGGCCAAAGATGTAATACAATTGAAAACTTGTGAAATGGGACATTATACGTAATGAGTACTTTGTACATTTTTATACCAATACCTTTGTATTCTTACTCAAGAAAATGTTGGGACCGAGTTACTAGGGCCCAAGGTGGAGGGGCCTTCATTATTTTATACCTTAGCTATTAAAAAATAGCAGATCTACAAGCTCACAGCGCGGCACTCTTTGAAAAGTCATGAAAATGTATGCAAATCTTTGAATATAATATGTATTTAAGCGAACATTTGTAACTCATATTTTGCTCCTGGGGGGTCCCTGGAACTAAATGTATTGAGATGGGGGTCAGTGGCCAAATACATATAATTTTGGGGGTCCTTCACATGAAAAGGTTTGAGCACCACTGACATAGAAACATAGGTTTTTTTCAACAAAAAAGAAAAAGAAAAAAAAAAAAGGATTAGAAAATTATTCAACGACAAGTTTTCATGGTTTTTCCAAAAATGGCAGATCTACACCGCTTCTCATGGGTTCCCTTTACATTTCTTCCAGAATCCCAGTCCGGCTCCAGGTGGACCACACCAGATGCCAGCATCCAATCAACCAAGGTTTGATGCCCCATTGTCTTCGCTGCGTACCTGCTGACTCTATCTGGATGCATACCATGCAATCCAGCTCGGTCCAAATATAGAAGCAGTCAAGCTGATCCACCCTCCCTCCCCACCCCCACCCTTTGCAATCACAGCCAAATTCCAATTCTTTGATTTCCTCAGCAGTGGCGTCAGTTCAGCAAAAAACTAAGGTATGGCAACATGACTGGTGTCTTGCACGCGTGCCTTCAGTCTTGTTGCCGTACCTTAGCAACAGGCTTGATATATTTATTTTAAGAAGTACATTTAACTTCGTCTCCCCGTTTCTATGGTTTCTTGGGCTGGATATGGTTGTTCAAGTGCAGCTAAACTTGGCATGTTAGTAAAACTGTACAGCTGACCTGCGGAACTTGGGAATATACCATTTTTGTCAAGATGGGGAGAATACAAGTGTGGAGAATATCAGGCTAATTATAATATCTTGTTAAAGTGACCATTTGGTTAAATCGTGCATTTGTAGTAGTTTTTATGTAATTTAACAACATAATAACCAGCACAGATAGACAAAGAGACATTCATGGATTTATAGTTAAAAGTAACTTTTATTTCCCCCCCTGGACCCAGGGTATGGCAGCTGCATACCCCTGCCATACCCAATTGACGCCCCTGTTCCCCAGCTTCCTTGCAATTAGGGCATGTTGCAGTACCCATTGCGGACACGGGGGGGAGGTAGAAACACACTTCTCTGAGGCTCTCTCTCTTCAAGCACCCAACCCCCCTCTTTCCCTTTACATACCCACACACATGCACACAAATGCAAGAAGCAAGCACATTCACACCTATGCACACAAATGAATGCACACGCGCGCACTTATTAACACAGACACTCCCGAGTCCCAACCCCCCACAGACACTGTATCTGATGTGGAACTGCAGCTACAGCGCGCTCTTCCTTGTCTTGCCATTTTCGACGTGCTCGCTGAAGGCTGGCACTGCCTGTAAGCGTACATGTAGGGTTCAAGCATGTTTCACATTAGCATTCTAAAGCCTGCTTTATTCTTGGTTGCGTCGGTGAAACGGCAGATCTACGAGCTCACGACGCGTCGCGCTGTGAGCCTGTCGAGTTTGGCTATGTGTGGCCCACGACACCTGCATGCAACTAAGTATAAACTCAGGCTTAATAGGCCTAGAATTATTGAATGCTTTAACCAGTGAAAAATAGCAGATATACAAGCTCACAGCACGGCACCGAGTGCCGCGCTGCGAGCTTGTAGATCTGCTATTTTTGAAAAATGTGTGAAAATGTGTGCAAATCTTTGAATATATGTAGACTACTTTCAAAGCGAATGTTTGTAATTCAAATTTTGCTTCTGGGGGGTCCCTGGAACTAAATATTTTGAGATGGGGGTCCGTGGCCAAATAAATATCAGTTTGGGGGTCCTTCACATGAAAATGTTTGAGAACCACTGACATAGTATAGTCTCTCAAGAACAGACTGACTGAGCTCCATTTAAGTGAAAAGGACCTTTTCTTTGACGATGGCTGGCCAGATTGCTGACATAAACATAGGGTTTTCAAAAAACCTTAGAAGGATTCAAAAGACACTCATAAAATCGGGTCAAAATTCTAATTTTCACGATTTTTCAAAAATGGCAGATCTCCAAGCTCGCAGCGTGGCACTCGGTGCCGCGCTGTGAGCTTGTATATCTGCTATTTTTCGATAGTTAAAGCATAAAATAATGATGTCCTCTTCCCCAGAAGGCAAAGATGAGCGAGGAGGAGCAGATTGAGAGGATGAAGAGAAACCAGGACGTCAGGCTGTCCAATCGGAAGAAGCCGCCCATCCCCGGCCACACTACCCAGCATGCCCCGGGGCAAAGTTCAGAGCCCCGAGAGGAGGTCAGACCAAATCACCAATCAGTAGGGATGGGAAGATATGAAAATGTCATATCACGATTATCGTGACAAAAATAAATCGCGATTTACTATTATCCGTCGATAATCAAAATCCATGATCCTGGGACGGAACAAGCTCACAACGCGTCGCGTTGTAGATCGGCTATTCTGTGGCAAAGACATTTGATAGAGAGTGAAAAAAAAAGACTATCAAGTTTGTATATTATACTGTAAGTACCTTTTACCAATTCTTGATGGTTTAAGTGGTACTGGATATGCAGCTCGGCAAATAAAAGGTGAATTGATCCCAGTGCATGACGGAGGACGATATCACGATAAATTCAATCTCCACGATACGATTATCGATTCGTTAGTGTTCTTTTTTATCATAATATCGCTTATCGTCCCATCCCTAGTTATCAGTATGACTGACTGAATGGCCGTTACTCCATTAACAAACAATTACAGTCTCTTACTGTCCGTGGTGGACCAAGTACTTGAGTATAGATACCTGGCCAAATATTACTCGTCTACAAGTGACAAGGTTTCACTTGAGTGATTGTGAAAGTACTGGAGTAGCCTACTTGCTTTTGAAAACACTCAAAAATACAAATTACAAAAGTACATTTTCTTTTTAATATCAATGCATTGCTCTACTGAAATCTCCCCAAAATATCAAAGATGAATTACAGATCTACAAGCTCACAACGTGTCACAATATGACGCATTGTGAGCTTAATCGGCTAGGTGAAATAGGGCTTAAGTTGTTCAAATCCATAATGTATTTTGTCCCTTCTTAGGCATTGGACTCAAGGGTACAATATTTGTCTTTGAAATGTAGTGGAGTGAAGTCTTTAACCCATTTAGGCCTAGAATTATTGAATGCTTTAGCAATTGAAAAATAGCAGATATACAAGCTCACAGCGCGGCACCGAGTGCCGCGCTGCGAGCTTGTAGATCTGCTATTTTTGAAAAAGTCGTGAAAATGCGTGCAAATCTTTGAATACATGTATTTTCAAAGCTAATGTTTGTAACTCAAAGTTTGCTTCTGGGTGGTCCCTGGAACGAAATATTTTGAGATGCGGGTCTGTGGCCAAATTTCCTTCACATGAAAAGGTATGAGAACCACTGACATAGTAGTCTCTCCAGAACAGACTAAGTGAGCTCCATTTAAGTGAAAAATACCTTTTCTTTGACGATGGCCGGCCAGATCGCTGACATAGAAACATACACTGTAGGTTTTTCAAAAAATCTTAGAAGGATTCAAAAGACACTTATCGAATCGGGTCAAAATTCTGATTTTCATTTTCAAAAATAGCAGATTTACAAGCTCGCAGCGCGGCTGTGAGCTTGTATATCTGCTATTTTTCAATAGTTAAAGCATAAAATAACGATACGCAATAATGTGTACCCGTTCTATTTAATTGTTAAATGTTCTTTTTTTTTCATCACCGCTGCTAATCAGCATGAGCGACTGAACGGCCATTACGACATTATCGAACGCGACAATTAGAGCCTCTTACTGCCAATTAACAGTCTCGCTCCGACGTGTAATTTCCCTACAGACGCCCTTCCCTCTGAGGGTGACGCGCGTCGTCACAGCCGTGCTGCCGTCGTCGCTGGTGGCCAGGCGGGTCTCCGTGGAGGACCCCCCGGCCGAGCTGGCCACTCTGCTGCCCGAGCAGGTCCCGCCTGACGACGACACGCAGCCGAGGACGTCTGCCGAACAGGGCAGGAGAACCCAGAGCGGCAAGCCTCCGCAGCAGCCGCAGTCGGAGACGACGACGTCCTATCAAGGCTGGTTCTCGGAAAGGAGCGATCACGTGCGCCGCCCCAGCGCGAGCAGGCCGCATCAGAGCGCGACCCGGACCCCCAGGGAGGACCGCTGGCCTGACGCGAGCGAGGCGGAGCCCGCGGAGGGTCCGAGGACCCGGGCCCACCACCACGAGCAAGTAGGTTTCATGTACATGGAAGCGTGACTTAGCCCATTTAGGCCTAGAATGATTGAATGCTTTAACCAGTGAAAAATAGCAGATATACAAGCTCACAGCGCGGCACCGAGTGCCGCGCTGCGAGCTTGTAGATCTGCTATTTTTGAAAAAAAAGTCGTGAAAATGTGCACATCTTTGAATATATGTATGTTTTAAAGCGAACGTTTGTAACACAAATATTTGCTTCAGGGGGATGGGGGTTTCCCTGATACAATATTTTGAGATGGGGGTCCGTAGCCAAATACATATAATTTTGGGGGTCCTTCACATGAAAAGGTTTGAGAACCACTGACATAGTAGTCTCTCAAGAACAGACTAACTGAGCTCCAGTTAAGTGAAAAGGACCTTTTCTTTGACGATGGCTAAGCCAGATTGCTGACATAGAAACATAGGTTTTTCAAATAAACCTTAGAAGGATTCAAAAGACACTTATAGAATCGGGTCAAAATTCGAATTTTCACGATTTTTCAAAAATAGCCGATATACAAGCTTGCAGCGCGGCACTCGGTGCCGCGCTGTGAGCTTGTATATCTGCTATTTTTCAGTAGTTAAAGCATAAAATAATAATACACTAGTGTGTACGCGCTCTGAAAGATGCAGTGCCATGATTTTTTTCACCCCATAAACATGATTATCAGGTATTATGATTATAGTAGGAGGAAGATTTTTTTCATAGAAAGTGTACAGAAAGTGTTAAAACTGTTTTTGTATGTGGCGACACCCACCAGTTCATTAAGTATGCCTGGTTGTCTGGTTTTCTGGTGCCCAGCTGAAGTTAGCCACACCCACAGTGTTGGGTGCATGGTAAAAGGGGAGGGGATGAGTTTATGATGTCATTTCATCTGTGTTTTTCGACTGGGCCTTTTGAGGCCCAGTCTTTCAGCTTTCAGGAAGTAATCACAAATACACAGGAAGACAAATCTGCACATTATAACCACACCTGGGGGTCTATTAGAGTAATGTCAACTCCATAGACACATACAAAACAGAAAAAGTACAAAACTGTGGCACCACCTCTTTAAAAATGTTAAGGTTTTGAAATGTGAAGGTCTCCTCCTAACTTTTGACAGTGTACAATGCCATTTGTACACAGACTCCATTTGTACACAGACTTGTAAGGGTCAATTTAGAAGGAACCTAGAGAGTTCCTGGAATCCACTTTGAGAACCACTGGGGTAAGAGAAAGAATGAAGGTGCAAAGTAGTCCCCACGATGCTCCCTGGAGATGGGCTTATTTTTAGCTCATTTCATCCTGCCAGTGTTTATCCTACTGTACTCCGGTGTCTTGGTATTCCAGAATCGAATAGTGTGGGTCTTTGGAGCCACACAGGAACTAGTATGGATCTCAGACTGCATGCGGCCAGCCTGTGAAGCCTGTCATGACAATACTGTATTCATGACGTGTGTGACTCCGACATTGGGCAAGCTGATCGGAGACATTATAAAATGTAGTACCGGTATATGAGTTTAAAGGAGTAGTTCACCCTCAAAATGACTTTTTTTCTATTGATTACTCACGCCATGGAGACTTTAGTTCAATAATGTTTTCTTGTATTTGTTGCATTCCCAAGACAAAAATGTGATTATAGTAAATTTACCCCCATTGATTCCGAATGGATTTGGGTCCCCATCCAGAATCAATGGGGGTAAATTTCTTGTAATCAAATTTTTTTCTTAGGACTGCAACAAAAACAACTAAATATTATTCAACTCAAGTCTCCATGGCGTGAGTAATCAATACAAAAAAAGTCATTTTGGGGGTGAATTACTCCTTTAAAACAGGGGTCTTCGACGTTTTCAGGGCCAGGGACCCGTAAACTGATGGGGAGATGGAGCAGGGACCCCCTACCTCATAGGGTGGGGTTGGGGCTACAGCATATATTGTATATTTCTGTATACAATTGGGTTTCATGTGTATAAACTTACCATGTTATTGTGCATTCAATACTATGCTATTAAAATAATAGATTACTATATTCATGCTTCTATTTTAAACATGCATGTGCAAGTTGGCTGTACCACTGCCATTTATAAACATACCTTATTAACTGAGAACCAATGTCAATACTATCAATCTATCACTAACAATCTGTCAATTGCACAATAATCATGTATACAAGCAATTCAAAAGAGACAGAATCATGTTTGTTTTTATATTTAAAGACAAATTACATTTTTTTCTTTCTTTTTTAAAATAAAAATAATATAAAAAGTTTTTTTATTAAATTCTTTCCTCCAAAATTATGGGGACCCCCTGCAATATCTCCACGGACCCCCTGTTGAAGACCCCTGGTTTAAAACAGGATGACAGTTTGCACAAGAAATGTGTTACAGACAGACAGATGTCTGTCCGTCCGTCCGTTTTTAATTATTTGGATACAGAATGCCACCATTCACTGCGCTTTATTTTTAAGAGCCCCGGGAAGCCACGATGATCGTGTCCATGTTGTGATAATCCAGTAAATCCGGATGTAGAACGGTATTGCTTACTTTCACACGAAAATGAAAAATTCGAACCACAGCCGACCGTCGCAGCCCAGTGTCGCCGTGAAAAAAAAGTGTTTCTCTGCGATCAAAGCGTTTTTTTGCATTCCGAGATTAAGCCATTTCGTTGCAGCAGCAATGAATAGGAGCATATGGAGAGTACACGCTTCCTGATGATGACGGCCGAGTTGCATCATGGGATATGACGTTTTTTCGCTCACCAGCCGCCGCCGCCGCCGCCACAGCATCTGTTTACCTGGTAACCATGGTAACCAGGTAACACGTCCCTGGACGTGATAACGGGTCCGTGGCTGCGCACCGCGGTAATTCCTATCACGTACCTGGATGCGCTGCGAGCTTGTAGATCTGCTATTTTTGAAAAATGTGTGAAAATGTGTGCAAATCTTTGAATATATGTATTTTCAAAGCGAACGTTTGTAACTAAAATGTTGCTTCTGGGTGGTCCCTGGAACTAAATATTTTGAGATGGGGGTCCGTGGCCAAATAAATATCAGTTTGGGGGTCCTTCACATGAAAAGGTTTGAGAACCACTGACATAGTAGTCTCTCAAGAACAGTGAAAAGGACCTTTTCTTTGACGATGGCTGGCCAGATTGCTGACATAGAAACATAGGTTTTTCAAAAAAATCTTAGAAGGATTCAAAAGACACTTATAGAATCGGGTCAAAATGATAATTTTCACGATTTAAAAAAAAATAGCAGATCTACAAGCTCGCAGCGCGGCACTCGGTGCCGCGCTGCGAGCTTGTATATCTGCTATTTTTCGATAGTTAAAGCATAAAATAATGATACACAATAATGTGTACCCGTTCTGAATGGGTTAATACTATCACAGTAGGTGCAGCATGTCATGGTCAATATTGTGTCTAATAACATTTTGACCAGGTAGAAGGAAGGCCCTGCGTCCTCCAGAACCCTGACCTGGACCCCGACCAAAGCCTGACCCCGGAGCAACGCGAGGCCAAGCTCCGTCGCGTGGAGCGAATACGGGAGAGAGTGATCCGGAGGTGAGATCCATGGAGTGAGTGAGTGCAGCAAGCGAGCAAACGCGCGCGTGTGTATTGGTATATACTTGTGAAGTGCTTGCTGTGAATAGACATTGTGAGGACCGTTTTCCGGTGAAAGTGAACAGTGGCTGGAAAAGGTGCTCCCATGTATATTACTTGTAAAAGTATCGATGCTGCGATGTTGCTCTGTTACAGGTAAGGGTGCCCTCACACCAAAATACCTATGAGAGTGGAATCCGCGTTCCGCCAATGCATTTCAATGAGAAGGGAGCGTTTTTTGCAGAAATCCTCTGCTGGCATGAAACCGTTTCACTCTCATTGAAATGCATTGGCGGAACGCGGATTCTACTCTCATAGGTACGGAATTCAAAATGTACTTGAGTAAAAGTATGAAAGTGTTTGCATCAAAATTTACTTAATGCACCAACATGTTTGAATATAGCTGATCTACAAGATCACAACACATCGCATCGCGACACATTGTGAGCTTGTAGATCGGCTATTTTCAAATAGCCAAGGTAAAAAATAAGGCTAAAGTGGTTTATGTTTCGTAATATTATAATTTATATCTGCAAAGTAACTAGTAACTAAAGTTTTCAAATAAATGTAGTGGAGTCAAAGTACAATATTTGGATGGATCTGAGATGTAGTGGAGTAAAACCAAAAGTATTGGAAATTGGAAATACTCAAGTAAAGTACAAATACCTCAAATGTGTACTTAAATCCATTTGTCATGTAAATGTACTTAGTTGCAATACCTCAAAATTGTACTTAAGTCCAGTACTTAAGTAAATGTACTTAGTTACTTTACAGTTTACACCACTGCAAGATAATGTTTTTTTTTCAACCTGAAAAGATTCAGGTTGGAGTAAGGGTTGAGATTAGATATGTAGAGGTTTAGGTTAAGGGATTAGTGTTTGATTCATGACAGATTTATTATTAGTTCCGCACCAGTGTCGTGCACTAAAAATAGACGAGCTCTACCAGCAGATATGCTGCAGCTACAGTATGTTCGGCTATGGTTATGGTTCAAATGGCAGAAATGTGTGAAAATGCATTCATAAAATCACTAAAATGTTGATGTCCTCACGTATGTGTGTGTGTGTGTGTGTGTGTGTGTGTGTTTGTGTGTGTGTGTGTGTGTGTGTGTGTGTGTATGTGTGTGTGTGTGTGTGTGTGTGTGTGTGTGTGTGTGTGTGTGTGTGTGTGTGTGTGTGTGTGTGGCTGCAAAATGTCCTTCTTAAGGGCTTTGCACACAGGACCGTTGCGTTTCTTTCCGTTTGCTGCATGATTAAAAACGCATTGGATTTGGTGTGCAAGGCTGTGTGGAATCCACAATGCGGATCCGAAGAGGAGTCATAAAAGGAGTCAATGAGTTTTTACCACATGCGACAAGACGCACAAATCGAACTGGGTTTGATCGGGGGAAAAAAACGCACAGCTGCAGCCACCTGCCGCGTGGCAAATTCGGGGCCGGTGTGCATGAGGTCATAGAGAATCATTGTTTTCTTTAAAAAAATTGAAATTGTCCGTTTTTTCTGTGCAAAAAAAAAACGCGTCTGTGTGCAAAGTATTTTACTGTGGCAATTAAGTCACTTTTTTTCCGTTCCTTTGTGCAGAGTGTGCATCAGCAAAGTAATGTATGTATAGTAGATATGAATGCATTATATCGTTGGTTCCCAAACACTGGGTCGGGACCCATTTGTGGGTCGTGGACAATTTTTTTTGGGTCCCCTTATTTTTTGTTTCCTACAATTTGTTCTTAATTATTATTATTCAAAACATTTTCAATAAACATTCCCAAAAAAGCAATTTATTCATGAATCAATAACGACATCTTTTTTCAGTACTTTCATGAAGAAATCTAAGAAATTACAAAAATTAGAACGGAAATGTTTAAGAAGTAGTGAAAATAGCTGATCTACAAGCTCAGTTGTGAGCTTGTAGATCTGCTGTTTTCACTAGTTTTAGTCCCATGCAAATGTCTCATTTTTCTTTTGGTTCGCGAGCTAAAAAGTTTGGGAACCAGTGCATTATAATGACTCCATGACGTAAATGACTAAATGGTCTTCAATCTCAGTGTCCTCTGTCTGTGTCTCTCTGTCTTCGTCCCTCTCTCCCTCAGTGCAGTCAGAGAGAGTCCTATGGCACCCGGCCACCTGCCAATCAAGAGGGAGAGGCGGGAACTCCCCCAGGGTGCCCCTACCCTGACCAATGACAAGCCCAGAAAGAGCAGGGCAACGTCAGGTACTCACAATAACACCACAGTAGGTTAGAGAATGCAGTCCCGTGGCGTATAGCAGATTGGTTTATTGGGCGTTCACCTTTTGATTCAAGGATCGGAGGATTTAAACTTTGTTTAGTGCAATGACCCCCAGTTTGATATGAATTATGCCCACAGGTCCCAATTTGATTTATTTTGTATTCATTTTATCTCGGGGACCCCAATCTACATGGTAAGATCCTCAGTGCTTCTCTGAGAGTGCACTCCATTTGTGCTCTCTGAGTTGCTATCCACAAGTTTCCCCGGGAGTTTACTGGAGACTATCAGGACCAAACTTCCGGGTTTAACAGCAGACATACAAGCTCACGTCGCGTCGCAGATGCAACCCGTTGTGAGCTTGTAAATCGGCGCCGGAAGCTCGGTGCAGACGTCTGCGCAATGCACTATGGGGCGTTGGAAACTTGTGGATATATTGTTGCAACTTGCAATAATCCAGGCGCATACCACTTTGCCAGGCATTGCCACATAGGCATTGATGCCTGGCGGTGGCGTCGGTTCGAATCCCGATCCGGATGACCTTTGCCACGTGTCACTCCCCATCTCTCCCCCCCATTTCCTGTCAGTCCTATCAATAAAGGCATAAAAGCCCAATAATAATAATAATCGTTGCTATTCAGGTATTGTTCAGTAGCATGGGTCTCCCCGTATCTCCAGCCTGTTAAACCTTTTCAGTTCAGGATACCAATTCAATCCAATGAGGAGAGAGAACTCAAACGGAACACAAGATACACAAGTGACATCGGAAGTGATTAAATAAATAAATGAGCAGGCACATTTTTTTCTTGGAAAACAACATAAATGTGTTCCCTCGCCTGATTGGATGAGATTGGCAAACCACCTGAAAATGAATTTTCTACAGTATTTCTTAAAGAGATGTGGAGATCCCTGTTATACCGACACTATAAAGCAATGAGTATTATCAGAATATTATAGAGCTTTACAGTAACTTTGTTTCGTTTTGGATTAACCAAAAAAAAAAGATCACTTTCTCAATGCATCGTGTGTATAAATTAAACATTCAATGAATTTTAAACCAAAGTATTCATCACAGGGCCAAATGAAAATCAATTTGGGGGGGTCTTCTTATAAAAAGCTTATCTGCTTTAGATAAAGTGCTATACCCCGTCACTAGAGTTCTAACCAGGAAACACATGGGTTGGCCATTAGGTACTAAGTGAGGCAGCGTAGTATTTTACACTAACTGGCAGACATGTGATTAATACAAGTATGTAACTCCTTCTTTCAGACTCTGAACCTCATGACAGCTATGGAAGCTGTTGTGACAGTGATGGCGGGCCTCCGGAGTATGGCCCCGCAGAAGTTCGCACCTCCAGTGGAACCTCTCACGACGAAGAGGAAGGAGACGGACATATGAGGAAGCTTAAGAGTCATTTTGGAAACAAAGCACAACACAAGGGTAACAGCGGGAAGAAAGGGGTTGCCAGACATAAAACCAAACACCCCGACTCGCCCTATCACGTCTCGGCCATGGCCGTCCACCAGCGAGACGAGGGCAAAGCGTTTAGAATGAGAGGCAGTTATCAACAAGAGGAGGAGCGCGAGGAAAGCCCGAACGACGGCGACGAAAGCACTTCGGCGTCCGCCAACCTGAGAACCAAGTGGTTCCTCTCGACCAATCAGTGGCATGGGTTCGTACCGTTGCGGGACCACAGCGCGGAGGAGGAGCCGCCGTGCGACGACGAGGAGCTGTCGCACATCAACAGCCAGCCGCCGTGCCACGACTCCGTGGCCGATGCGAGCGACTTCTCGTCCATGGTCAGTCAAAGTCTGGAGAAAATGAGGGAGAACCACGCGCTCTTCTACAAGATCGCGTGTGACATCAACATCTCGGACTCTGACATAACGAAGAGCGACGGGAGCTCAAATGTCCCGACGCAGGCCAAGTCGGAAGGCGAAACGGAGCTGTCGGCCCAGCAGTCCGCACCAGAAGAAGAGCCCTGCGGTGATATGACGCCATGCGACCCACAGGTTCAAGATTCCGACCTCCCGGTATCCGCCGAAAGTGTAAATGCACCATTGGAGACTGTGGAGGATAATGGGGACAGCCTCTCGAACAGCGACAAACACCCGGGTTCAACGATGACGCGTGAGAACAGACAAGAAACGCCCTCTGCCCAAGCAATGACAAATACCTCAGTCAAGCCAGTGAAAGATCTATGCATTTATGAAGACATCCCTGACACGGAAGGTGCCGATGACGACGCAAGGCAGGAGAAACCGTCGGCAGTGGAAGAACCCAGTAATGGAGCTTCTGATCAGGGCGTTTCTGATCAGGCTTCAGATGAATGCTCGATGATGAGAGAAAAAGAGAGTGCAGGAACACAATCAGAAGAGAAGAGAGCGGACAAGAAAAAACCAGAAGAGCTGAAGAGAGCCAGCAGTTTAGAGATGATCCAGGAGGTCGACACTCAATCCAATTCGTCTTATGAGGACGCGAGGGTGATCCGGAGTGCTTCGTTCGGAAAGACCCGAGTTACAGTAATACGGACAAGTTTGTAGAACAACAGGGATGAGGGCTTACCGAGGCTTGTTGCAGAATGAACTTGAGAAGGACAAGAACCGAGATCAAGTGCTTCATACAGTTGAAAAACAAAAAGCCTAGGTTAAGGAAGTAGTGTTGAATGAATTTGGACCAGAATTTGATGGTAAAAATGGGATCATATTATTGGAGAGGACCGTGGAAATGTTTGGCGTCTTTGGCAAACTTGAAACCCTTCCAACAGTAGTCCTACTTATTATGTGGCTTGTGAGGAATTAGCATAAAACAAAATAGTCTTAAGTCTTATATACCATATTATGCATATCCTGCTGTTATCCCAGTTTACAGTGACCAAGAAATGCAGTCTACAATAGCAGTGAAATTACATTATCGTACATGTTAACACTTCCATTCCACTCTCATATAATGGACTCTCTAACACACAAAGTATTAACACTGATATTGCAGTGGGATGTATTATGTTTGGCAATAACCCTTGTTATATTCACTAACAACTATGCATTGTGTTTTGTATCTCAAATGAATAAACACACGTACATGACATCATGTCTGACATAAACACACTCTATTGGAACATTTGGCCTCTCTTTTTTTATTAGTGAAGCAGTTATGAAGTGATGCGGGGGGGAAACACGTGGATAATTTGCTCACATTTCATCAATAGGATTCTTCCCCTAATGATGGTCCCCCGGACTCCAACGCCTGCGCGCTTAACTCTTCGGTGGCCATGCCCAGTGGCGTCAGTTCAGCAAAAGCCAAGGTATGGCAACGTGACTGGTGTTCCGCGAGCGTGCAAGACACCAGTCATGTTGCCATACCTTAGCAACAGGCATGATAATTTATCCCCCGTAGCCAATGTACCGTTGTTTCCTGTTGAGATTGGCAGATTTCACCCAGTGTTTTTCCTCTGCCTCACGTCACTTTGTCTGCTGACCTCACAATAAAAATAAAACAACTCACAGGAGGCAAGCAGTGATCCCCATGATGTGCACTGCAATGTAGTTTCAAATGCACCGCTTCATTGAGAGTAAAAAAGAAAAAAAAGACCTGTGTGACATGTGTGATCTTGGCAGGTTGCCCCCCCAGGACATGTGCCGATCTCAACAGGAAACAACGGCACGGCTGCCACACCTTGCCATACCCAATTTGACACCTCTGGCCATGCCTGATGCAGGGTTGCACAGAGCCCCTGCAAAAAAACGCCTTTGTCACTTTAAATCCTTGCTGTGTCTCAGTCGATGACATCATTGTCTGGGAACACATTACATCACCTCTCTAGCCAGGCTCTCGCTCTTAAAGACAGCACAGCCTTATGTTTACCGACGCTCGCTCGCAGTCCTGCCTCATCTGTTTGGTGTGTGCGATATCGCAGTCGATAGCCACGCGTCAGCATCCTCATCTGTGCACATCAAAATCACACGCAAATGCTTGAATAAGTTCCTGTTCGGTGAATGCAATTAGCATGCATGCCGGCACCCACACATGATGTAGACACCAGACAGTTCTGCAAGTGCATTTGTGAGCTGCCATACCCAACTACATCAATGGCCTTAGACATGAAATACTGTACAGATTCTTGCATCATAATTATTTGTAAAAAATTACCATGGCATGGGCACAGGAGAGGAAATAGGCCTATCACAAATGTGAAAATACAAGTAAAGAAATCTACATTTTCTGTCCTTATTCTAAATCTTAAATGGAACCCAATTAAAAAAATAGTAATATATATATATATATATATATATATATATATATATATATATATATATATATATAATTATGAATTATATACTATTTAATAATCATTGAGAAAATAACATTTAATCAAATCATTGCTGCAGGAAATGTATTTTGGGGGGAAAGAATATGATATTTTCAGCAGTTGTCTTTCAATGCACCCTATAATTCTACTACCGTACTTAGAATAGTGCACATTCAGCCCTATAAAAGCTATACAGCCCTAGCTCTGCCCTTAACCCTGGCACTGTCCCACGCTTACTTGGCATGTCTACAATTGTAGATAATCACGGCCAGTAATAGTGCATTAGCAGGACCGTATAGAAAATGTGCTTGTGCTTACATTTTATTAAAAAATATATATATATATTTCCACAAATTGGAAGTGAGGGGTGTATGGGGGGTGGGGGGTGTATTAGTATAGACCACACTGAAGCACAAATGTTGAGATAACAGAAATGTCAGCGTGCACTAGTTGTCTGTCTGTCTGTCTGTCTGTCTGTCTGTCTGTCTGTCTCTCTCTCTCTCTCTCTCTCTCTCACACACACACACACACACACACACACACACACACGCCGGTGTGTATAATTAATCAGGTGTTTGATTGGCCTGCGCGTGCGCGTGTGTGCTCGCGCGCGCGCGCCCAAATCACAGGCTATATGCGCGAGATGCGGAGAATGCTGAGAGAATGTTTCTTTAAGAACCATTACCTTCCAATCCGACGGAGAGAGAGAGAGAGAGAGAGAGCGAGAGAGAGAGAGAGAGGGGGGGTGGGGGGTCTGTGTGGATGGTGGATGTGGTGAGGCGGTGTAGCGTCGCTCCCCGCGTTTCCCCCCTCCTTTTTACGCCGTTTTACATGTGGAAACCACGGAGAAATTATGGAAAATAAGACAAATGCAAAATAGAATAAAAAACACCTTCGGGGTCGGAGTTTCGATGGGGGACGATGCACGCCGCGCGCCGCGCCGCCGACGAGGCAACGGATCCGAGGAGATGATGAGACGATGGACCTCAAGGAATATTTAACGTGCAATGATGATGATGATGATGACGACTGTGTGGTAAGGATACGGAACTATCATCAACACCGCCCTGTTTGCAACCCCAATAAACCATTATGATGATGATCGCATGGAATATCAGAAAACGGTACAGTCAGTGCATGGATTTTTTTTAACGGGGGGGAGAAAAGGGGTTTGCAAAATGAATATGGAAGTGGAAACGCGTGCGTGCGCGCTTGCGTGTGCGTGCGTGCGTGCCCGCGCGTGCGAGTTTGAGCGTAGAGAGATGAGATAACCAGTGGCGTTGTGTTGCCAAGGATGGGGGGGGGGGGGGGGGGGGTGTAGCCTATACTGTACGGTTGATGGTAAATAGACGATTTAATACAATTGACGATCATCGTGTAACGCTTGCTATGCTGTGTGGCTATAATACTGTATGTGTTAATACTACACACACTGACAGGTGCGTTAGCATGCACGTCTTTAGGGCGCGCACGCTCGCTCGCTCCCGCTTTCGTTTTGCATACAGTTATAGGTGAGGTGATGATGATACCTGAGGAGAGAGAGAGAGAGAGACTGACTTAATGGAAGACACAGCCACCATCGTAGCCCATACTGTGCACTGTGTCTGTCAGTGGGTTTCAACCAGTGGTCCGGGGACCGTCCACCGATGGTGGTCCTTGAGGGGGGTTCCAGCCTCCAGGTGGTCCCCAGCGAAATGATGGAGAGTTGGTCACCAATTGGACCCTTACAGATCTTTAACTCTCTCTTGAGAGCGTAATATGAAACCAAAAGGGACCCATTATGCATTACTTAATTTAAGAAGAGAATGTAGGCCTATAGAATAATTGTTATTTTGATTGACCTCATCTAAGGCACCCAACATCAATACAGCATGGAATTGTGGACACGATCTATAACAAAATAGCCTATCCTAAATGTCATCAAATGGTGGTCCGTGGCTCAAATGCCCAATACATAATGGACCTTGATTTGAAAAGGGTTGAAACCCATGCACTGCACTAGGCCTACCGGTATATGACCACCATTCCACTCTAACTGTAACTAGACCTGAAAGTATATATAAATCATTATTGTATCCTTATCAAGTCATATGGCTACTTTTCCATGGCTACAGTCACCTCCTGCATGTTCCTGAATGCTGTCTGCTAGGGATGGGAAAAAATGTCATATCTTTTTTTATTGTGACAAAAGAAATCGTGATTTACGATATTATCGCGATAATCAAAATCCATTATCCTGAGGCGGAACATTTGCTAAAAAATAGCAGATCTACAAGCTCACAACGCGGCGCGTTGTAGATCGGCTAAGACATTTGATAGAGAGTGAAAAAAGACTGTATCAAGTATGTATATTATAAGTACGTTTTACCAATAGAGGGTTTAATTGGTACCGGATATGCAGCTCTGCAAATAAAAGGTGAATTGATCCCAGTGCATGACGGAGGACGATTTCATGATAAAACACGATTATCAGGTATTATGATTATACTAGTCTAGGAGGAAGATTTGTTCCAAAAAAGTGTACAGAAAGAGTTAAAATTAGGTTTTTATTTGGCCACACCCAACAGTTCATTAGGTAGGCCTATGCCTGGTTGTCATGGTGGGTGGTGACCCAGCTGAAGTTAGCCACACCCACAGTGTTTATGATGTCATTAAATCACTGTTTTTTGGATCGGCACTTTTGACCCACAAGGTGTCAGCCTCCAGGAAGAAATCCCAAATACAAAGGGAATACATAATTGCTCATAACAACCACACCAGGGGGTCTTATGAAGTACTGTCAACCTCCTTCTAGGCCATACATGGGCAACTGGCTGCCCGGGGGCCACATGCGGCCGCCACCTTCACTTAATGCGGCCCGCAGGTTTTGATTTCAGCTGTTACAATTCCAAACATGACCTGCTTTAATTCCATCAGTCTATATTAGTAGCTTAATGACTAGTATAGTAGTATTAAAATGTATTTTTTTATGTCCAATGTATTTGTATTTAGGTTCAAGTTAACATGAGTATATAACTACATTTCAAGATTCCAATTAAAAAATAACAAAAAATTATCCAGGATCTACAAGCTCAAACAGAAAATTATTCAGGATCTACAAGCTCAAAACGCATCGCGCTGTGATGCGTTTTGAGCTTGTAGATCTGCTATTTTTACTAGAATGACAAAGTAGGATGTAGCAATATGCAATGTGGCCCTCTGGAGTGAAGGTGGAAATATAGTGGCCCTCGCCATCATCAAAGTTGCCCACCCCTGATCTAGGCTATAAGGGTCCATTTGGTTACAAACTCTCCATCATTTAGCTGGGGACCACCTGGAACCCCCTCAAGGACCACTGGTGGTCCCCGGACCACTGGTTGAAAACCACTGGGGTAATGCCTATAGACTGGAGCCTATACAGAAAGCAGGCCCCGTTCAAGAAAATGTGCGCTTTATGCATTTTTGGGGCCATTCCTTTTGGCGTGCGTTAAGCTCTCCATCTCCAAAAAGTCTCTTAATTGACTATCCAAGGCAATAGGCTACATTAATAGCTCTCCACCTGACCAGTCCTCTGTTTCTTTATGATATAGCTAATGCTATAGGGGCTGCATGCCCTATAGCAGGGGTTCCCAAACTTTTTTGTCTCAGGGCACCCCATGAATATGTTTTTAATCCGAGGCACCCCTTCATTATAATTTTCACTCCCAGCACTTTATATTTATAGCATATCGTCGTTGTCAGGTGGAAACCTTGTATGTCCAAAACCGTTCATTTTGTATTTATCATCTATAAAATGTACAAAACTAGTGAAAATAGAAGATCTACAAGCACACAGCGCCTCGTATCGCGAGGCGTTGTGTGTTTGTAGATCGGCTGTTTTCACTAGTTTTGTGCGACGGTCTTGTATGATGAAGCAGGGCAAAAGTCGTACACATCTGAAACCGACGATGACGATATTTTAGTGATTATGTTGCGAGGAAAACGTTGAGATAGGCTACTAGCCATTTTGATTAGAACTGACTGAAAATAACGTTGTACTTCAAGTTTAAAATTATACTAAATAATATTTTTTCAAGTGTCCAAATAAATTCCAAATATTATCAAATTATCTCGCGGCACCCCATGGTGCCCCGTCACCCACTTTAAAAAACCCCTGCCCTATAGTATTAGTAGCCTACTAGCCTATATATCTTAAAGGAGTAGTTCACCCCCAAAATGACTTTTTTCTGTTGATTAGTCACACCATGGAGACTTGAGTTCAGTAATATTTTTTGTATTCGTTGCATTCCTAAGAAAGAAAAAAAATATATATATATATATATATAGTAAATTTACCCCCATTGATTCTGGATGGGGACCCAAATGCATTGGGGTCAGAATCAAAGGGGGTATATTTAGGGTCAAGGGTCAAGTAAATTTACCCCTATTGATTCTCACACAAGTGCATTTGGATCCCCATCCAGAATCAATGGGGGTAAATTTACTATAATACGTTTTGTGTCTTAGGAATGCGACAAATACAAAACAATATTATTGAACTCAAGTCTCCATGGTGTGACTACTCAATAGGAAAACAAAGTCATTTTGGGGGTGAACTACTCCTTTAACACATAGGCCTACTGTATACTACATAACTAGAACACCAACATTAGTTGGATGCCACAGCTTGCAGCTTTTCACTAGCACAGTGGTTCTCAACCAGTGGTCCGGGGACCACCAGTGGTCCCTGGGGGGGTTCCAGGTGGTCCCCAGCTAAATGATGGAGACGTTGGTAACCAAATGGAGCCTTAAAGGAGTAGTTCACCCCCAAAATGACTTTTTTTCTATTGATTACTCACGCCATGAAGACTTGAGTTCAATAATATTTTTAGTTTTTTGTCGCATTCCTAAGACAAAGATGTGATTACAATAAATGTACCCCCATTCGTTCCGGATGGGGACTCAAATGGATTTGGGTCCCCATCCGGAAACAATGGGGGTAAATTTACCATAATCACATTTTTGTCTTATATGAATGCGACAAAAAACTAAAAATATTATTGAACTCAAGTCTCCATGGCGTGAGTAATCAATAGAAAAAAAGTCATTTTGGGGGTGAAATACTCCTTTAATGCCTAGAATGGATCTTTAACTCTTGAGTGTAAAATGAAACCACATGTGGTTTTACAGACTTAAATTAACTATATTACAACACCAACATTAGCATGTCCAGCTTCCAGCTTTTCACTAGCAGAATGCCTCTCTCTCTCTCTCTCTCTCTCTCTCTCTCTCTCTCTCTCTCTCTCTCTCTCTCTCTCTCTCTCTCTCTCTCTCTCTCCCCTCCCTGTGTGTGCGCGCGTGCGTCTGTGCGTGTCTTCCATCGAATGGTCTTCCTCCATACATTCAGGAATGGGGGAGCCTCACAGAGGCTATACTAGTCGATCTATCATCTTGCCTTACAATATTATTCCCACAGTATAGAGGCTATACGGACAGGAATACAAATGCATGCTTCAGAGGGATGCCGTCTCTGTTCACACAGTTGCCGACAATCAGTTATTATCGATTCCAACGATGCGTTTCGTTGCGTGGTGGAGTCGAGGCAAGTTACAGCCTATGAGGTGGTTCGTTATTAGCCACTGTAGCGCGCGGCTGTCATTCATTAAAATGCAGAGAATTCTGCCGTCATCCGCGAAACGTTTCGCTCTGAAAGATGTCGCGGCGATCGAAGGTAAAGCGAATGTCAGGATGCTTTGAAGACATAACTGTCTGTGTGGGGTTGTTTCTTTCATTGTCGGCAGTTGTGGGAGGCTGGGAGCCCGCATGCACTCTCTCTCTCTCCATCAGGGGCGTCAATTGGGTATGGCAGGGGTATGCAGCTGCCATACCCTGGGTCCAGGGGGAATATAAAAGCTAGTTCTAAATATGAATCCATGAATGTCTCTTTGTCTATCTGCGCTGGTTATTATGTTGTTAAATTACAGTAAACTAACTACAAATACAACATTTTACAAAATGGTCACTTTAACGAGGTATTATAATTATTCTCCATACTTGTATTCTCCGCAGCTTGACAAAATAGTATATTCCCAGGTTCCGCAGGTCAGCTGCACAGGTGCAATGCATTATTGTTAATTGTGGCACGTTTACTAACATGCTAAGTTTAGCTGCACTTGAACAACCATTCCAGGCTGCCATATCCAGCCCAAGAAACCATAGAAACCTGTGTAAAAACGGACAAAACTCCGTTTTCAGACATTGTGAAAATAGCCGATCTACATGCTCACACCGCCTCGCGCTGCGAGGCGTTGTGAGCATGTAGATCTGCTATTTTCACTATAGAACCGTGTTATACAAAATGTAATGCCTCTTTTCCATGAGGACTCCCATCTTTGCCATACCCTAGCTTTTGCTGAACTGACGCCTCTGAGGCTGAGCCCGCATGCACTCTCTCTCCCCATGCACCTCATGTCTGCCGCCCCCCTCTGTGCGTGTGCGCGTGTGTGTGTGCGCGTGTGCGCGTGCGCAACTGTGCGTGTGTCTGTGTCTGTGACACTGTGTGCGTTAACCATTGACTGGATTGAACAACATATAGCCTATTCTTGTAGATAGCTGATATTTCAGAACATTATCATTTTCATTCATTCATTCATTCATTCATTCATTCAGGGGTCCCCAGGGGTCCCCAGTTAAAATATGATTATTTTGGGGGTCACAGCCTGAAAAGGTTGAGAACCACTGACCTACAGTGTGCTAGCACTGTGTCATTCGTTGATGATGTTGACTCTGATAATGTGGACGATGATCATCACACACACACACACACACACACACACACACACACACACACACACACACACACACACACACACACACGTTAACTTGTCAGTATTTCACACATTTCTCATTGACACTTAGCCCACGCGATAGACATGACGCCCGGCCAACCAGTTCAAACAGGCTATGGCCTTTTGATCAGCTCATATTATGCTAGGCCAGGGGTTCCCAAACTTTCTTGTCTCAGGGCACCCCATAAATATCTTTCTTTTAATCCGAGGCACCCGTACATTATAATTTTCACTCCCAGCTCTTTATATGTATAGCATATCGTCGTTGTCGGGTGGAAACCATGTCCAAAACCGTTTTGTATTTATCATCTATAAAATGTACTTAACTAGTGAAAACAGCAGATCTACAAGCACACAACGCCTCACACATCGCGAGGCGTTGTGTGCTTGTAGATCGGCTGTTTTCACTAGTTTTGTGCGACAGTCTTGTATGATGACGTACATGATGACGTGCAAAAGACGTACACATTTGAAACTTGGAGATACAAGGTTTCTGCCCGACAGTGACAATATTTTAGTGATTATGTTTCGAGGTATAATGCATTCCCATGCATTCCCCCCCCCCCCCCCCCCCCCATGAAGAACATTCATGGGGGGCCCGCAGTGAATCCTTGTACCCAGGGCCCAGACACCCCTGCACAAACACACGCACGCACAAAGGTCCTCAAGTCTAGTGACCTCATAGCAAACTCTTGCCGAGCTCTGTTTGTGCTGAATGTGGGTTGCAGCAGCCAACGTGCACAGTTAAATTCTGGAGAGTTAGTTAAGTCTGAGAGTGTAAAAATGTACCCGTTGGCTGTGCACCTTTCAGCCCAGCTAAATTTAGGTTGTACACCTCACGCTTACACATCATCTAAGGAAGAGGGACCTTTCTAAGGGAATAGCAGCGATGCTAAAATACTTTGTGGCAGACCATATTAGCTTTGCAGTTCTCTGTGTTGTTGCAGCATAATAAAACTGTACATGTCCTGTTTCCTGTGCGTCCTGACATGTCCAATAACGTGCTGCTGAAGCTGAATGATATCTTTATCATGTTTGTGAACAATTCACAGTTTGGCTAGTCTTATAGGGGAAATATTTTGAAGTAAGCTGTAGCAATGATGTGTTCTTGCCCCCCTTGTTTTTTCCCTTCCACACCAAATTTCGGCAAAGTAACCGGGAGCGTGTCGATATTTCGACATAACATTTGTTCGACGTTCCATTTGTTCGACGCGGGTGAATGTTAACCTGGTGAATGTTAACCTGGTGAATGTTAACCACTATGCCTAAACCTATAACCTAACCCTAACCCTTAGTCGAACTAAAAGTAACCAACCAATCTCACGTTTTCCGTTTGCGACGCATTGTGAGTTGGCTTATTTAATTTTCACAATCTTTTTGCCTATTATGACATTCCAAGAAAGGGACGCTAGCCTAGAGTTCAAGTTTGTTTGTTTATACAAACACATAATGAATGAACATTAAATCACAGGACCTGGATCCATTGAGAACTGTCTGAGTGACATTTTGCCTTTTAATTTTCGGACCAACAACACTTTCATGTTGCTGTAGCATTATGGTAAATGCTTTATTATTATTTCAGAATTATAAAGAGGACTTTTGCCTCAAAGCAGTTACAGCAGGCTTCGTCTTCAATGTGATGGATTTGCTGTATTATTTGAATTAATCTTTCAGGAAACCAACTCTCAGGACATTTGCACAGTTGCTTGAATACAATACAACTACTACTGTACGATACACCAAGAATAGTCAAAGCAAATGTTACACTCCACACCCACCTTCAGTCTGCAAGACCTTCTATGTGGTCTTTTCTTTAACCAGTTATATTTGAAGAAGTGTTTTTGATGTAGTTTGCTTATTACAATACATATTACCAAAAGTATGATATGTAAGTATGATGATTTAGCCCACACCTAAAAGCTAATGCCTGCTCAATGTCTATTGACTGTTTGCACTTGTTGTCCCAAAGCACATTAGTGCACATTTTAGCAGCATTTGCTGTTGGCAATCATTGAGAAAAAAAAAAAAGGAGAGAAGAATAAACACACCATCTGGTTGATGTACTGTACAAGGTACCGTACTCTATGTCTTGGAAAACGTAAAGGAACATGTCACCTTGTCACCTGTAGGGATGGGACGATATGATTGTGACAAAAGAAATCGTGATTTAAGATATTATCACGAGAATAAAAATCCGTTATCATGGCGGCGGAACATTTGCCAAAGAATAGCAGATCTACAAGCTCACAACGCGGCGCAATGCGACTTGCTGTGACCTTGTAGATCGGCTATTCTTTTGGCAAAGACATTTGATAGAGAGAGAAAAAAAAGACTGTATCAAGTACGTATATTTTAAGTACCTTTTACCAATTAGCCCTATTCACGCCCTGCCCACTCAGCAACTTCCTGGTGCTGACGTCACGCTTTGAAGGGGAAACCCTTCTAAAAGCCCATAGAGTTAACACAGAAATCGCACATTTTATGCAATTTCCGAATAGTAAAGTATAAAATACGGCTAGCATGATCAAGAACACAAGATAGTAAAAGGCACAAAAAAGGCTAAAAGGTAAAAGTCTTTAAGTCCAGCAATCTCTGTGTTAACTCTATGGGCTTTTAGCAGGGTTTTTTTACCCTTCAAAGCTGACATCTGCACCAGGAAGTTGCTGAGAAATCTGCTGAGTGGGCGGGGCGTGAATAGGGTCCATTATAGAGGGTTTATGTGGTACCAGATATGCAGCTCGGCAAATAAAAGGTGAATTGATCCCAGTGCATGACAGAGGACGATATCACAAGATTATCGATCAGTTACTATGAAAAGCTCCACTACGTAACGCAACGCAACGCAACGCAACGCAACGCAACGCAACGTAACGTCACACTTTTGCCCCTACTCTTATCTCCGCAACCGTTGCCCCTATCCATGCCAAACTTTGCACACACACACTCCTTGGCTGCCAAACCACAACCTCCAGTCCTCCACCCCTCATTTCTCACATGGCCCTCTTCTAGCGCCACCATGAGGCCGATTCTTGCAAAACACATTTTTGGACACTGCTCCTACAGATTTTGCCCTAAAATCACACAAAGCGGTACACAATATCTCTAAAGTCATGTCATCAAGATGGATCTGTCCCATTTCCCATATTCCCTCCTGATTGGCTACCATTAATGGCCTTCTAAAAATTGTGTATGCGACCCGACGGTCGCTTATCTCCCAATTAGGGAGTCTTACTGGTCACGATAAACGATAATATCGCCTATCGTCCAATCCCTAGTCACCTGCCAACCTCATTTCCAAAAATGGGTCCTCACTAGTCACTAACACTCAATAGGATATTATGGTACCATTTCTGTCTACTTGATCTGTGTCTCAGAGGAGGTGGGTTGTGGGAAGCTCAAAAATGTAGGCCTATCTATCTGCCAATATATTTTTATTGATGCAAGAACCCTGGCTATTAGTTTGGCATTGCTAACATTCCAGGAAGAGAAAGGCTGTCATTTCCATTAGCGTGAAATCCCTGCTGATGACGTCTTTGTCAGTACTAAAGATGGAAATGAGCTAGTGGCTAAATCTGGCACAACGATGTTGAAATGAGTTTGAGTTGTGCTCGCACCCCTGCTGTAACTAAATCTGGCACAAAGCATCTTTTCTCTTTACTTGAGCTTAAATCTATTTTTTGCACAGTCCCTCATACAAATAAACTAATCAATGAAATCAAGGTCTGAGCTATCCACACACAGCCAACAACTGAGGCACAGAGCGCGTTGATAGAAATGGAACGTCTTAGCCTACTCAGTGAGCATTGGTGAGACCAATATGGTCTCTTTAAAACTGATGTCGAAATTTAGGACAGATGCAGAACTTAATTTTTATGCTTCTCACATGCAGATCAGTTGCAAAGCATGTTAACACATTGGATGCCATTATTTGGCTGTGGAGTGCCACCATTGACTTCCGCTTTATTTTGAAGAGCCCTGGAAGCCACGTGCGTGTGCATGTTGTGGAAATTCACGGTTTAAAATGGCGGATCAGTTTGTTTACTTTTGGTTGCGAAACTAAAATCCTATGACCCCGGCCGACCGTCACGGCCCAGTGTAGCGTTGAAAAATATATTTTCTCTGCCCTCTCAGCGTTTTTTGTTACTAGATTCTGAGATAAAGCCGTTTTTTTGCACCAGCAATGAATAGGAGGCTATGGAGCATAGAAGCTCCATGACGCTGGTGGCCGAGTTGCATGATGGGATATGTTTCGCTCACCAGCGGCTACCGCAGGTTCTGTTTACCTGGTAACCATGGTAACCTGGTTACGTCCCCAGACGTCTTACCGGTGAGTCGGCGTCCATTAACCTTTGACCCTAAGACGCCAGTGGACGTCTTAAAGGAGCAGTTCACCCCCCAAACATTTCTTTTTTGTATTTGTCGCATTCCTAAGACAAAAATTCGGTTATAGTCATTTTAGGCCCATTGATTCCGGATAGGGACCCAAGGCATTCGGGTACCCATCCGGAATCAATGGCATGACAAATTTGTCTTAGGAATGCGACAAAAACTAAAAAATATGCTACAGTAAGTGCTATGGGCCTAGGTGAAGTCTGAAGAGGTGAGTCTTCAGGCCATGGTGGAAGTTAGGGAGTGAGTATGTAGTTCTAAGTGCGACAGGGAGTTTATTCCACAGTTTGGGGGCCAGGAGGGTGAATTAATTGTCTGGGACGAGTGGATAAAAGGGAAAAGGACGGAATGTTTAGCACAGCTCAAATAGGGACAGAATTATCCATATATGGGCATAAAAGGGACATACATTTCCCAGCAGACTCACGTCAGGGCAATCACACTTTTTTCCCAGAATTGCATCTTTCTAGTTAACTTATATGTGATGATGATGATGACAGGTGATAATGATTATATGCAGCAGAGCAGCAGTTTATATTTCACAGAAGTTAAAAACGGCTCTCTAAACTGCATTCCCTTTGAGCATTTAAAGAGGAATATGGCCGAAAGCAATACCGTCAGTCTTGCATGAGTAATTATCCATCAGTCGCACAGGGGAAGGAAGCGCGTTTATTTAAGTATTGAGACGCGGTGTAGCTGCCACAGGGGCATCAATTGGGTATGGCAGGGGTATGCAGCTGCCATACCCTGGGTCCAGGGGGGGAAATAAAAGTTAGTTTTAAATATAAATCCTTGAATGTCTCTTTGTCTATCTGTGCTGGTTATTATGTTGTTAAATTACAGTAAAATAGCTACAAATGCAACATTTAACAAAATGGTCACTTTAACAAGGTATTATAATTATATTCTCCCCATCTTGACACAATGGTATATTCCCAGGTTCCGCAGGTCAGCTGCACAGGTGCAATGCATTATTGTTAATTGTGGCACATTTACTAACATGCCAAGTTTAGCTGCACTTGAACAACCGTTCCAGGCTGCCATATCCAGCCCAAGAAACCTTAGAAACGGGGGGAAAAAATAAAATGTACTTCTTAAAATAAATGTATCATGCCTGTTGCTAAGGTATGGCAACATGACTGGTGTCTTGCACGCACGCGAAGGCGCGCGTGCAAGACACCAGTCATGTTGCCATACCTTAGCTTTTTCTGAACTGACGCCACTGGGCTGCCAAATGCTGCCAACTTCACCAGCAACGAGGAGCTAATTCAGAACCACATCAGAACGGGTCGCTTTGAAACCGGACAAGGCGCCTGATTCCTTTTGGTTAGCGGCCCCCGAATTAAATCCTAGAAATCCACATGGAGCACAAACGCTTGGCAATTTTTGTTGGCAGCTGTGGCGCGCTCCGTTTGTACCAAGTACATTTTTGATTTACAAAATGCATGATATTTGATCGGAGCAGAAGAATGTTTTCATTGCACCACCTTGGCTTACAAGCACAAAGAAGCCCACATGGGCCAATAAATCAGACCTAGCCATTTTAAAGTAGAAAGGCAACGGCAAGCCCTTGAGTACTATAGACTAGACAGGGAAGAATAGGGTATGAGAGATTGGGACATCAGGCACAAAGCAATAGTGGTTGTCTGACTGGCCCGCAACTCACAAGTAAGGATGGGACGATAAGCGATATTATCGTTTATCATGATAAAAAACCCTCACGACAATCGTATCGTGGGGATTTAATTTATGTTGAAATCATCCTCCGCCATGCACTGGGATCAATTCACCTTTTATTTGCCGAGCTGCTTATCCAGTACCACTTAAACCTGTTATAATTGGTAAAGGGTACTTTTAATAATACACGTCCTTGATTCAGTCTTTTTTACACTCTCGATCAAATGTCTTTGCCAAAAAATAGACGATCTACAAGCTTGTAGATCTGCTATTTTTTGGCAAATGTTCCGCCCCTGGATAATTTTGATTTTGATTACCACCATATCGTAAATCGCGATATGACATTTTCATAGCGTCCCATCCTTACTCACAAGATGTCCTTAATGGGCCAGTGAAGTATACGCAGACCTTTATCCATTAACAAACATGATTAAAAGTTGATAAGTGGCAAGCTTTCACATCTGGAATCACAACAAATCATTTTCTCTGCTTGCTAGAAAGCGCAATTGTCAACAGACGTAGAGCTCATAATTGTCTTAGTTGATTCATACAGTCTGAGCCTGCCTTTTTAACAGTATTGACTCTTGGCTACTTTGAGTTAGACTTTTCTTTTCCTGTCATCTATTTAGACTGTCACTGACGTAGCCAGAAACAGTTTGAGGCTTCTCTCTTTTGGATGGATTATTGAGTTAGCTCAGTGTTTGGGCTTCACCTTAATACCTGCACTCTACTCAGTGTAGCGGAAATCCTTATATTGCGACGTGAACGTATAGGCCTATATATCAGGGGTCTTCAATGTTTTCAGGCCAAGGACCCCTTTCATAGTTTCCATATAGTTTCATCGTACAATCATCAGTGTATTTTGGATTCATGTCAGTTTGTGTTATCAGATATTTAACCACTTGAACTGTCAATATTTGACCTTTCACTCTAGTCTGCTCTTTTTCCCCTCTACACCAAAGCTCCTTGCCAAAAATAGCCGATCTACAAGCTCACAACGCCTCGCAGCGAGCTTGGCTAAAGTTGTGAGCTTGGCTAAAGTTCTCAGAATATGGCCATCAACTAAGTGGTAAATATAAAAAAGAAAGATTTGGAGGACCCCCTGTAGTAACTCCGAGGACCCCCTAGAGGTCCTGGACCCCCTGTTGAAAACCCATGCAATATATTTCTCTCTCTCTATATATATATATATATATAGGCACGCACACACGCACGCACACACGCAAACAGGCACCCAGGCATGCACGCACGCAATGTTACACTACTAAATATTTGTATCTCTTAACACATGGGAAGCCAAGGTTTCTAACATTTCTAGCTGTTGCTGCTGCCGCCGTTCACTCACGCTTTATTTTGAAGAGCCTCGGAAGCTTCGTGCGTGTGCATGTGAGTGTCCACTGACGATTGAGGAAGAAAATCCATTTGTTTACAAACGCTCGCGAAACTAAAATCCAAACCGGGGCCGACCATCGCGGTAAAGTGTCGCCGTGAAAACAATCAGATCTCTGCTTCCCTGGCGTTCTTTGCACCTCATTCATAGATAAAGCCCTTTTTATGTTTCAGCCTAGAATGGAAATCAATGCAGCCTTGTTGCGCCATTTTCTCTCTCTCTGCCAGAGAGAGTGTTGACGTATGGACTAGGGTCATTCACAGGGCACACAGCATGCACGCAGAGCTGTACAGTTAACCCCTTGTTGTCTCGTTGAGGAATGAGACAACTCCTTTTGGCAGAGTGACCCCTAGTGGCCTTATCTCGTTACTGAACGAGTTTGGCCCCTTGGGTGTTAAAGATGCACAGTGATGTTTATGGAGGTGAGTCTAATGCGATGCTTGCTCTGTCTTTCAGCTGTCTCTCCTGGTGCTGTAAGGAACCCGGCCTAGTGGACCAAGACTAGGGGAGCACCAGTTCTATTCCACCCCCCTTCCCTCTCCCCCACACCCCTCACCTTCCTCCCCCCTCTGCCAGTCCTGAAAAAATAACTCCACGTTCACATTCCACATCGACTTGCGACGCAAGAAGAGTAGTGAGGCAAGACGCGCCGCGGAGAGACGCTGGATTTGGGAGAAAAAGAACGAAGGCAATAACAGGAGGGAACCGCGAAAGACATGAACGTGACCAAAATGAGCTTTCTTTTGGAAAGCCTGAAGAAATAAAAATATTTATATTTTGTACGTAGCACTTTTAGTATCCTTGTCACAAGAACTGTTTGTCGAAGGCCCGAAAACACACGCCTCCGTGAACGCAAAAAGACCACGCTGGATTAAAGAGGAGAATCCTCGCAGCACGGAGACGAACGCTTTTGCACGTCGTACAATCCCCACCAATTTAGTTTTCTTTTTTTTTTTCTCACCCCGAACATCCCTGATATCGTCGTCGCACACTCCCGCGGTCTCATGATGATGTGCGAGGTGATGCCCACCATCTCGGAGGACGGGCGCGGCAGCAGCGGCCCCGGCGGCGGGGGTCCGTCGTCTCCCGCCGGAGCCGCGATCGTGGCGGGAGGCCCCTTGGGGGCGGGAGGAGGAGGAGGGGGCTACGGCGGCGGCGGGAGCAGGGACGCCCGGGGCGGCGGGGGAGGAGGAGGAGACGAGGGCGGCAGCACGGGGAACCTGGAGTCCCTGATGGTCAACATGCTGACGGAGAGGGAGAGGCTCCTGGAGAGCCTGAGGGAGACCCAGGACTGCCTGGGCACGGCCCAGCTGCGCCTCCGAGAGCTGGGCCACGAGAAGGACTCGCTGCAGAGGCAGCTCTCCATCGCCCTGCCACAGGTACCGTGTTTGAGTGTGTGTGTGTGCAGTGTTTGGGAAGTTACTTTGAAATGTACAGTTACAAGTAACTCACCATGGCAGTAACTTGATCAAGTTAAAGTTATACCCCTGGAGAAATGTAACTTGTAAAGTTTCAAGTTACATAGAACAAGTAACTTGAGTTACTTTTTTTTCCCAGCTTGAAACAAAATATAATATCCTAAAAAAAAAGTCACATGCCAGCAGAAATATTCCACAAAAAAGAGGATCTGTTGAGGACATTTGATCTTCAATTTGATCACATCTCTTGTAAAACTGTACCTTAGGGTTAAATGCAAAATTATAACTTCGCTTGTAACTTCTTGTAACTTGTAACTTGAGCCAAAAATGACCCAAAAAGTATCTCAGTTACTTAACGAGTTACAGAAATATGAATGTAACTCAGTTACCAGCAAGTTACAGCAAAATGTAACTTAGTTACATAACTCAGTTACATGTAACTTTAACTTCCCCAACACTTTGTGTGTGTGTGTGTGTGTGTGTGTGTGTGTGTGTGTGTGTGTGTGTGTGTGTGTGTGTGTGTGTGTGTGTTTATTTATGTGGGGGAAGCAGGCACACAGGGGTAGGGTTGTACGGTTTATGCCCCCCAAAAAACCCCGGTAGACGGTTTTACACAGTTTTACAATCTTACACATTTTAACGTGTTTAAAAAAAAAAGAAAAAAAAAGTTTCAAAGTGCTTTATTTATAAAGCAGATACAAAAGTGTTTTAACCCTAACCCTATTGTAAATAGCCTAAGTAAGTTCTCACTATAAACCCCATTATCAAAATAGGATTGTTGCCAGATTTTGCGAGAGGAATAATTAACCAGGTCTTTGAAAACAAGCCCAATGAAAGTGAATATAGGCCAAAAATGAGCACTTTAAACCTATACGTCAGCTATTTGAAAATGGCCGATCCGATCTACAAGCTCACAAGCGCAACCACCTTTATTTATGAGCAACTTTACATAAAAACAAGCCCAACGTCAACGTGGCTTATAATAATCAGACGTGGCAACAACACTCACTGCATCCGACTTATCCGACTCGGAAAGCCGTTAGCTCGATCGTACGACTGCGTCACGTGATGAAAATAGCTGATCTACAAGCTTGTGGCTCGTCGAGCGTGCAACGTGTTGTGAGCTTGTAGATCCTCAGTGTTTAGCTTCAGGCTAAGCCTCGCTTCTTTATTTGGTTACAGCTGTTGCATTTCTTTAGAGACCAGGGTCTCCCTCCAGCTGTTAGCCTACTTGGCTTGCTACCATTTTCTATGTGTCTCCTTCTTCAGGAGTGATTTCTGCTGCTTCCGTAAACACTGCAGATGCGGCGGCGGCGCACATGTCACGTGACGGTTTTCGGTTTTGGCTTACGAGACATTTTATAACACCGTATTAAACCGGAAAAAAACTCGGTGCCGCGCTGTGAGCTTGTATATCTGTTATTTTTCAATAGTTAAAGCACAAAATAATTGAAGTGAATCCTTACCCAGGGGCCAGAATTTGGTGCAACACTGTGTTTGAGTGTGTGTGTGTGTGTGTGTGTGTGTGTGTGTTTATTTATGTGGGGGGAGCATGCAGGCACGTGCACACATAGACATCAAAGGGACTTGAGCCCCTGCCCTTTTATCCGTCTGTAAAAAGTGCCCTCTCCAGACCATGGAAGCAGTTTTCACTATGGCGAAAGAAGTGCAAATGGTCTCTTTCCATGCCATACCTGAAGGCCGTGTGTATAAATCATTTAGTGTGGTATCAAGTACCAAAAATAGCCGACCTCCAAGCTCTTTCTTGGAGCTTGGAGGTCTGCTATTTTCCATATTTTCACCAAAAGGCCCTTTTAGAAATGTCAGCCCCTGCCTCTAACATTCTCTGCGTCCCTGGAGAGAAGTACAATGTGCATGTTAATGTAAGGTGAAATTGTTTGTGTTATGTAGCCTGAAAGCATAGCTGTGCATTTATAATGTTCGTTTGAACATGCCTGGCTTGAGTCTTGAAACACAAGAGAGCCTCGACGGCGACAGTTTGCACGCACGCACAGCAGCTACAAAGGAGGACTCAAGAACCTTCTACACAAATATGAGGCCTTAACAGGTTTATGCTCTTTTTATGTTCACATGTGTTCTGTGCTAGCTGTTTTCTGTTTTCTGTTATTCTTACAAGAATAGTAGCTCCTTTCGGAACCTCTCCCTGCAGCTACGAGATGAGGTTCCTCACTGTCGTCAACCAGAATCGTCCGACTGGGTGGAAGCTTCGCCGTTCGCGAACACTTCTTACCTGTTGTAAACATTTTATCCAAAAAGTGAAGGTCCTATGCCGGTCTCTCATCGTTTTACTTTCAAGCGTGGAAGAAAACCGAAACAACCTGTTGAAATAAAGAGTTAATATTGCTCATTTTGTCAGCCGGTCCCATGTTCTTTAGACAATCCAGAAGTTGTGGCCGTATATGAAACATTACTACCTCCCCTGGTCACGTGGTATATACACAACGAATAAGAGTGGGGAAAACACAGAACTGGCTGACAAATTGAGCGATATAAACTTTTTATTTCAACACGTTGCTTCGATTTTCTTCCACGCTTGAGAAGTAAAACGATGAGAGACCGGCATAGGACCTTCACTTTTTGGATAAAATGTTCACATAAGGTAAGAAGTGTTCGCGAACAGCGAAGCTTCCACCCAGTTGGACGATTCTGGTTGACAACAGTGAGGAACCTCATCTCTGAGCTGCATAGCAGGAGAGGTTCCGAAAGGAGCTGCAAGAATAGCTAACTTGTAGATTCTGTAAGATGCTCTGGCCCCATTTACACTTGCATTAACATTTGTCCCGGGTGATCTGATCGTACATTAAGTGGGAATGCACAAAGATCTGATCACTCAAACCACCTCAGAAGGTGCTCAGAGATGCATTGAAGTGTAAATTAGCGCTGGGAACCATAGATCTCATCCCATAGGTCAGGAACGATCTTCTGTGTAGCATGAGCATGATAATTAAGGAAAAATAAAAATAAAAATAAATTATATATATATATATATATATATATATATATATATATACAAGCCCTTGATGTTGAGTACCAAGCAGGGAGGCATTGGGTAGTTTTTGCTATGGCTGGCTGATTGAGGCTACTGAGCTGGAACCCAGGGATGGACTGGGCATCTGGCATGCCGTGCGGGCATATGCCCAGTGGGCCGACTATACTAGTGGGCCAGTGGGCCCAAAACAATGATCTCAGGAGTGCAAGGCGTCCACTAGTGATGCGCGGGTCAGGTTTTTTTCATAACCCGCACGGCCCACAGCCCGCACGGAACGTAACCTGCCCGCCCGCGCCGCAGAACAATATACAACGAATCCGCCCGCCCCGCAACCCGCATTTAAAAAAAAGATGGTTTATCATCTCCACAACAGCTCATCTTTATATACGGCTCTTCTGAGTACCCAAAGTCGCTTTACAGAAAGGTTTACAGTAGCACAATATTGTCATGGGCTAAATAAACAAACGTGTTGTTCAAATTGGGGTTTAGCCTAAAAGGCATTCATTCAAAGACGTTCATTCTCTCTAAATCGCAGGGGCATCGTCGGGGTAAGAATGGCGTTTCAGGTTTTATGTCAATCATATTTATACAGCGCCTCGCACTTTAAACAGACAGCAAAAGACGGACAATATTAAATCCTGTTGGTTATTGATTAATCACCAGATTGGAGAGATGGGAGCGACTCGAGGTGAGCGTGGTTGGTTCATTCAGTCAAAAAATCTGTCTCACTTGCGAAAGTTGTGTTTCAAATCATATCCGTTGACTGGCTAGTTATATAACTTAACCGACACAAAGTATTTATAAACGGACTTGTGTGGATGACAGAGACATTTAAGTGAAATACTGATCAGCGACACGCGCTGAAGTGTTTGTGCATTCTTCTCTGCTGTGCTCACGTTGTGTGTCTGATGGTGTGAGCGAGCGCAAATGTTGGCAAAATGTGGTTTGTGGCCCCAAGAGCGGAATTGGGACGGTCCTCGCACCAAGGAGCGGAGGAGAAACCTCGCTCCTCTCTGGCGCATTTTAACAGTTCTACTGACAGATTTATTATTTATTTATTGGGGCTGGTGCCAGCAAAAAGCAGCTTACCTTTGCGATGTTATAGAAAAATATCTATTGATTATTGGCAAACGATTTATTTTTTATTTTTTTTATTATATGTGTACTTTAGCCAATCTGGCGGCAGAGGGCAGCCTTATGCAAAGAATAGGTGTGAATTGGGCCGCTCCACTCCACTCCATTCCCAGAAACAAAATACCTTTTATGCCCATATATGGAGATTTCTGATGTCATCAATCCCAGTTCCTAACTGGCCCAAGAGCCTGCTTTACTCTGATTTACACCCTTCCCCGAAAACGTTAATATTAAATCCATATATGTATATGGATATATAGTAATAAAGGATAAAATAAATAAAAAGTCCATATACAGTATGGGCATTCCCAGATGATGCCCTGTTAGGGTACCCCCTTATGCCCATATATGGAGATCCCCCAGGCATCAAACCCAGGCCCTAACTCGCCAAAGCCCTGCTTGGCTTTACTAATTAACATACGTTTTATGCCCATACATGGAGATCCCTGTCACAATGTCATCAATATTAAGGACATATCTGGGAATGCCCATAGTTGGTAATGCCCATATATGGGCATGTTTTGACATAACATTGTTGACTCAAAGTACAAAATAATGCCTAATAATGCATTTCCCGGGCCGATATGGGTTTTGTTGTTGTGTGGTTGCTGGCCACCATGTACATTCTGGTATGTGATGTCATCACTACCATTACATTGTGGAATATTTGCCGGCCTACTGTGCACAGTATTGATTACGGTTTTATTTCCAGGAAATCTGTGTGCAGTCCACATGTTATCGAGTACATGGCATTGCCAAGGTTTCAGAACCGTGTCATTTTGGTTGACATTTTTGTTTTCCGCCCTCATTTAGATCTTTCTTTTCTTAGCATTCATATTGACACCTTTCCGCTGCGTTTCAAAGAGAGATACTACTTTCATTTAGATGAATGAAGTCTACAGAGGCCTTTTTTATTCGGAGATGAAATGGAAAAGAATCGACAAGGGAACAAAGAGCAGCCAACGGAGAAGCCGCCCTTATCCAAACAAGGAACAATCCCACAAGGCCACGAGCCAATGGACCCACTGTGTCACCATCTGTATCTGTGTGTGTGTGTGTGTGTGTGTGTGTGTGTGTGTGTGTGTGTGTGTGTGTGTGTGTGTGTGTGTCTCTCTCTCTCTCTCTCTCTCTCTCTCTCCCCCTCTCTTCTCCTCGCTCACAGGCCCATTATGTGTTTATGTGTTTAGTTGTTCCTTCCTACTGTATTTGTTTGGATTTATAAAACCGGTCACCGTCATTCTCAGCCAGCCAACCAGGACAGTTTCCTCAAAAATCTCAAACATAGATTTTTTTTTTTTTTTGCGGGTGTTAACCACTTTCACCCTATTTTGGGCATCTCTATTTTTGGGCGACTCAGGGCGAGTCATTATAGGCAGCGATAAAGTTGGCTTTTTATAGTGGTTAAGAGATCATCGACCATTGAGTCTCGTTCGTTGTGTGTGTGTGTGTGTGTGTGTGTGTGTGTGTGTGTGCGCCTGTCTGTCTGTCTGTCTGTTTTGTATTTAGTTTTTTTCCCCCAAATGATGTCAGACAAGCTTTTCCTATTTGCACTCTGCATCGCTGCGCGCTGGTGGCAAACGTTTTCCCGTCAGTGTTGCAAAGTGGTGACATATCGGCGCTCGTGTATCTTCAGGCCCCTCTCTCTTGTGTATTCCCGTGCAGTGCCATTGCGTAATGGTGTGACGTAATCTCTCCATGAATGCTGTGCTCACAGTCCAGAGGGGGGGGGGGGGGGGGGGGGAGAGTGATACGGGAAAGTGTGTCAGTGAGCTACGCGATTGTTAAGTGTGTTTACGTCACATGTGCAGTGCGGTGCGTCTTCCCGCACCACGGGTCGGACAAAGTGTCTTTCTGCAGGGGTATTTTGAAGTACTGTGTGTGTGTGTGCGTGCGTATGTGACAATTTTTTCAACGTATTCATTATGCAGTGAATAAGTCAAGAATAAGTCATTATACAGTAGGTGGAGGTTTTCGTACTTTGCGAAAATAGCACATCTACCAGCTTAAAACTCATCCGTACATCAGCTATTTTCACTGTACTATTCATCGCAGAGTATACCAGTAAGACTCCCTAATCGGGAGATAAGCGACCGTCAGGTCGCATGTATACACAAATTGGCCTGTAAGTGGCATTAAAAGCAACCTTATGGTGGCGCTGGAAGAGGTTGTTGTTTGCCAGCCAAGGAGTGTTTGTGCAAAGTTTGGCATGGATAGGGGCAACGGTGCCGGAGATAACAGTCTGCAAAAAGCAACCTCATGGTGGCGCTAGAAGAGGGGCATGTGAGAAATCAGGGGCGGAAGTTGTGGTTTGCCAGCCAAGGAGTGTGTGCAAAGTTTGGCATGAATAGTGGACATTTTTGTAAACAATTGTGGACAGTTTTGTAAACATTTGTGGTCATTTTTGTAAAAAAAAAAAGAAAAATAGTCGACATTTTTGTAAAAAAAAAATAACAGTGGAAATCTTTGTAAAAAAAAAATAGTGGACATTTTTGTAAAACAAATAATAATGGGCATTTTTGTAAAAAAATAATAATGGGCATTGGTCGGTACTACTTTTTAAGTCATGGCAAACCAATCAGAAGCCTCTGTGTCTATGGCATCATGGACAAATCAACAAAATCGAAGTGTTTGATTGGTCTGGCTAACTCATGACATCATCATTAATGACATCATCATTAGGGTAACATGAAGCGGTGCTGATGGGTAAAAGGGCAGGGGCTCAAGCCCCCTAGATAGATACCTTTATTATCCCAAGGGGGAAATTCAGTGATGTCTATGTGTGCACGTGCCTGACCCCTGCACATAGCTGTACCTGGAGTCGGCGTCGCTCCCTGAACGCATGTTTCGCTGTGTTCCACAGGAGTTCGCTGTGTTGACCAAGGAGCTGAACGTCTGCCGGGAGCAGCTGCTGGAGAGAGAGGAGGAGATTGCTGAGCTCAAGGCGGAGAGGAACAACACACGTGTAAGATGTTATACAGCGGCCATTTTGCCCATTCTTCCTGTCACCATCTTCCTCGTCCGCTGTGCTGTGACTGCGTGGGTGGGACGTATAGGGATGGGACCATATGAACATTTCATATCACGATTATCGCGACCAAAGAAATGGCGATTTACGATATTATCGCGATAATCAAAATCCATTATCCTGGGGCGGAACAATTGCCGAAGAATAGCAGATCTACAAGCTCACACGCGTTGTGAGCTTGTAGATCGGCTACTTTTTTGGCAAAGACATTTGATAGAGAGTGAAAAAAAGACTGTATCAAGTCTGTATATTATAGTACCTTTTACCAGAGGGTTTAAGTGCACAATTTTAAATGGGCCTGACCACCCAAAAAGCATCTATGACGCCATCACTGCTTCCGACGGACACTGCAATGGATCCCCCATGGGTTTGAAAATATGAACTTTTTTCTCTCAAAGGAAGATATTTTAAGTGTTTTAAATGGTATATTTTGGTTAAAGAGGGTTATTATCCCATATAAAGGCCTACATGGCTTACTAGCCAGGGATCCTTTAAAGACATCGTGTTAACTCCGCCCCGTCCTCCACAGTTACTGCTGGAACACCTGGAGTGTCTGGTGTCGCGGCACGAGCGGAGCCTGAGGATGACGGTGGTGAAGAGGCAGGCCCAGTCCCCGGCGGGGGTCTCCAGCGAGGTGGAAGTCCTCAAGGCCCTCAAGTCCCTGTTCGAGCACCACAAGGCGCTGGACGAAAAGGTGGGTGAAATGAACAGTGCAGGGACGTGCTGGGCCCCTGATTCAGCCCGGGAAAAAGAGTTGGAGAGGCCCTCATTGCGCGCTATAGAGAGAGATCTCTCTCTATAGCGCTGCTGCTACTCAAAGATTTGCCATTTCAGATCACAACAAGTGACAAGCCAGTGAGCCAATTACATGAGTTATATTTCGTCATTGTCGGGTTGAAACCTTTTATGTCCAAAACCATTTTTAAAATGATTTAAACTAGTGAAAACAGCCGATCTACAAGCACACAACGCCTCGCGGTGCGAGGCGTTGTGTGCTTGTAGATCTGCTGTTTTCACTACTTTTGTGCGACAGCCTTGTATGATTAAGCAGGGCTTTGCTTTGCGAAAAAATCTACAAATTTGACACTTGGAGATACGAGGTTTCTGCCCGACAGTGACGATTTACTTTGTTGGCCGCCCAGCCCCCAAAATGGAACGAAGGCCGACATTTTTTTAACTTTTTTTTCCTAATGGACCGGGATTGAACCGGCCGTTCGGGAGTTGTCCCGCGTTTCCCAATGGCGAGCACGTCCCTGGAACAGTGACATTTTTGTTGGATATACTGTATTGGGGTGGGCGATATGGTGACAAATATCGTCGAGACGATACAATAGCCCCATTTCCACTGTAGGGCCCACCCAGAACTAGAACCAGAACGTTCCAGAATCGAGAACTTTCAAGAACCTGTGAAGTTCCGGGACCAAGTTCTGCTTACGTTTCCATATAACCAGAACTAACTGGGAAGGTCCTAAAAAAGACCAGCAGCGCTGCTGGCCCCCCAGAACTCAAGTTTAGTTCTACCTCAGGAGCAGGACCGAAAAAAGGTTCCAGGAACCTCGTCTGAAACCGGGCCGTGTGCAATGGAATAAAACCAGAACCAAACAAATAGGTTCAGGTTCCAGAAAGTTCTGGTTCCACCTTGCAGTGGAAAAGGGGCTAATGTCTCCACGATATTCCTTTTCAGAGATATCGTATGTATTGTGATACAATGAGGGGAGCCTTATAGAAAATCATGTTGAATTGTTAATACAGAGATTCATTGCAGAATTCATTTAAACCTACATTTTGGTCTAAAATTGTGACCAAAATCTAGACTCTATGGTCTCTTACTCCTTTTTCTTTTTGTTTTTTTATTACCTTGTAGGTGGTTGTACTGTTAAGTAACTTGAAAAATAACCATAAAAAACAATATGAAAAAGAATCGTGATAAAATTGTGTATCGTGACACAGCTTGGAAGAATATCGCGCACCCCTAGGATACATGCACAGCAGCCATATTGGAAAGAATTGGATGACGTTATGATAACGTCCTCCAGTCGACTCCGGTGACGTTCAGAACTTGGCCAGATCACAGCCCAAATGGGGATGATCTTGACTAGGGTGACCATATTCTGAAAATCCAAAAAGAGGACACTCTACCCGGCGCATATATATATATATATATATATTTTTTTTTATTTTTTTTATTTTTTTCCCCAAAATAATTTATATTACTAGTTTACAGCTCAATTATGTTATTAGTTATGTATTCATTTTTTAGGGCGTTCCAATTGGACCCTTTACAAATCTATTAATAGGCTAGAGAGATCCACTGATAAAGTATGCCTTTTGACTCCTGTATGAACGTTCAGCTTTGTAACTAAATAAAAGAGAGGTAGCCCATTATTCAAACCGCCGTATCTTCTGCTTTACAAGGTTGTACAAAAGATTCTGTCAATTTAGTTAGCAGAAGAACTCTCACCTCGCACAGACTGTCTTGTAGGCTACTTTGCAGTGTTGATATGGGCTTGAAGCAGAAGAACTTTTATTTGTAAATGCCTAAATAGACACAGAAGAGTACCAGCTTTGCTGACAGAACGCTCTGCTTCTCATTGTTGGTCACTGGCACTTTTTGTGCATTTCATCAGTGAAACAGCATTAATTGCGTTTGCAGTTCGTTCGTTTGGCTTGAGCAGCGCAAGCTGCTGCCGAGCTTGCGCTGCTCTGCCTCTGATCTGAAAGCGAGACAGACAGGCTGAGTGAGGGAGGGATCGCAGCGCAGGCAGAGAGTAGTATGAATAATACACGTTCCGGGGTTAGGGGTGGAAACCCGCCTCTCACAGTGTGTTTCCAAACGAACCATTGAACGTGCATTGTAAATGCCTGTGCTTTAACTGTGATATGCGCGAAACCCCGGACATTTGAAGGAATTTATAAAACCCCCCCGGACAGGCCGGACAGCCCCCTAAAAGAGGACATGTCCGGGCAAAAGAGGACATATGGTCACCCTAATCTTGACGTCATTACCAGGACGTCATATTATGGACTTACCGTATGGATTATTGTTATTGTTTGTAATGTTATATCTGACTAGTTATGATATTTATCTGGCCTCGATCGGACACTCTCTGATTAATCCAGGACATCTGTTTTCATGGGCAGGATTTATGTTGGTTGAAATCAGGTGATATTCTAGGCCAGATCTGACTAGTCATGGTTTGACTTGATCTGGCCCCAATCGAGAGGTTGCTGAATGGTCCAGGTCCTGACCGTGTTTGCTCCTTTACCTCCTTCACAGGTGTTACCAATGATACTGATGAAGGCTCTGGTCCATTCTGCTCAAACAGTGTCGGGGTGCTGATATTGTGCATGTTGGCTCACTAGAAACACTCTGCTACACCAGTGGGTCTCAAAGTGTCCTTGAGGGGGTTCCTAATGGCCCCTTATGGGTCTGTAACTCTGAGAGTGTACAAATGGAACCAAATGGACCTGTACGCCTAAAATTTGGTTCCATTTGTACACTCTCAGAGTTGTGATGGTCCTTGAAATCAAAACTAGCGAGAACCACTGTGCTACACTAAATGGAACAGAGCCTTAATCAGTATCATTGGTAACACCTTTGAAGGAAATAAGGGGCCCAATTTCTTTCCAAAATGGCTGCTGTGCATAGAGCCTATTGCCATAGACCGTATGAGTTCTACTTCTTATTACTATGAATATACAGCAGTTATAAGCAGATTGCAGTGCATTATGCAAGTATAATCCATGGGAGGCACAGCAAGTGTCACGAGGTGGTGCAATAGTTTTGTACTTTTACATTTTGTATGTGTCTATGGCGTTAACATTACTCTAATAGACCCCCAGGTGTGGTTATAATATGCAAATATGTCTTCCCTGTGTATTTTTGGTTACTTCCTGAAAGCTGAAAGCCTCTGAGTCAAAAGGCCCAGTTGAAATACACTGATGTAATGACATCATAAAATCACCCCCTCCCCTTTTCACCATCGAACAACATGTGTGGGTGTGGCCAACTTCAGCTGGGTCACCACCCACCTGACAAGCAGGCATACCTAATGAGCAGCTGGGTGTGGCCACACTAAAAAAAATAAAAAAACATAATTTGAACACTTTCTGTGCACTTTTTTGAAAAAGATCTTTCTCCAAGTACAGTATAATTGTGACCGTCAGGTCGCAGTTACTATCAAAACCTCCACCGGCTGTCAGTCTGTCTGTCTGTCAGTCTGTCTGTCAGTCACATCACACGTCACACTTTTCCCCTACGCATGTCTCCGCCACCGTTGCGCCTAGCCATGCCAAACTTTGCACACACACTCCTTGGCTGCCAAACCACAACCTCCACTCATTTATCACATGGCCTTCTTCTAGCGCCACCATGAGGCCGATTCTAGCAAAACACATTTTTGGACACTGCACCTACACATTTTGCCCTAAAATCACGCAAAGTGGTACACAGTATGTCTAGAGTGCTGGCATCAACATGGATCTGTCCCATTTAGCACCAACATCAGGCCGATTTTTTCAAACACATTTTTGGACACTGCTCCTTCAGATCTTTTCTCTAAAATCATGCAAAGCGGTGTATACTTGTGACCTGACGGTCGCTTACCTCCCAATTAGGGAGTCTTACTGGTCATAATACCTGATGATTACTCTATGTCGTAGAAGGGAAAAAATCACGGCACCCCATCTTTAAAAAAGGCAAATCGACGTAGGGAAGTTCCAGTGTACGTCTTCATTTGATACTAGTTGTGACACTGCGGAAAAGAATATCTGTGAGGTACAGTAGCCCCATGGGTTTGTCTTATTCCCCCTGCAGGTTCGAGAGAGGCTTCGCGTGGCCCTCGAGCGCGTATCTGTGCTGGAGGATCAGCTGCAAACGTCTTCCTCAGAGGTAAATAAAGTCCAGTCCGAGAACTCTGCCCTCTTTTTTTGAACGTTTGAAGCCCAGTGCACCCAACAGAACCATGGCAGAAAGTTGACCCTGTTGTCCTGCTTTGTCTGTTCTTGTCTCCGTCTTTCCCCAGGTAATCTCTTTAAGAGACCAAATTAAAAGACGTCAACAAGGGTTGGACAGCGGGAAAGATGTAAGGGAGGGTTTCGTGCACGTTGGTTCCAGTGTTTTTGTGTGTGTTTGTGTGTCTTAGCACCAGAGTGTAGAGTAGTACTGTAAACGTATGGGCATCATGGTGTGTTTTGTTGTGCCGTTTCAATCGAGCAGTGGTTCTCAAACTTTCATATTTCAAGGTCTGCCCTTAACTCTGACAGGTTACAAATGGAACCAAATGAACCCTAAAGGGTCCATTTGGTTCCATTTGTACACTGTCAGTTACAGACTTGTATGGGTCAATTTAGACCCCCATAAAGGAACCCACAGATATTTTGAAATATATAATTTATTTATTTTTAAATTGAAGAATTGTATACATTTTCAAACGAACAAGCCAACAAGCTCTCAACGCGGCGCGAGGCGACGCATTGTGAGCTTGTCGGCCTGCTATTTTCACTTGTATGGGTCCCGGAGCGAATGGCTATTATTCACTTTTGAGTCCCAAAGTTTGGGAACCACTGCCGATAGAGCTTACCATACCTTGCCGAAATCTTACTCATATTCACCGGCAACCTCGACCGGTTCTAATTGATTCCCATTTGTCCGTTGCTCTCGTTTGCTTTCCGACACGCGCTGCCCCGAAGCAGCGCCTTCCCAACGGCCCGTCGTCTGCCCTGGACGATGGCGAGCTGGACCGACAGAGGGAAGGAGAGATAGAGCGGCAGAGATCCGAGCTCGCCCAGCTGAAAGAGAGACTGGCTCTCATGTGCCGGCAGGTGAGGGGAACACATAGACATCAAAGGGGGCTTGAGCCCCTGCCCTTTTATCCGTCTGTAAAACGTGCCCTCTCCAGACCCTGAATGCAGTTTTTACTATGGTTAAAGAAATGCAAATGCCCTCTTTCCATGCCATACCTGAAGGCAGCATTCAAGAGAATTGTCCAGAATTTACTTGATTATGTTTGGTTCATTGTGGTATCAAGCACCGAAAATTGACGACCTCCAAGCTCACAACGTGTCCCGTTGTGAGCTTGGAGGTCTGCTATTTTCGATATTTTCATCAAAAGGCCCTTTTAGAAGCTTCAGCCCCTGCCTCTCTAATATTCTCTGCACGTCCTCATTACTTAAAGGACGATTTCACCACTTTTTAACCTGTCTTCATATAATTGGTCCTCACTAATGTTCATGATAAAATAGCACAAAAGAAATCCTACTCGTCTATCCGTCTACCAATGACATCATCGAGGGGGAATCTCAAAAATTGCAATGTTCCAGTGGAAGCCATTGTTCTCGTGATAATAAAAATTTAAATATTAACATTTTTAAAACGATGATGTCACTGGCAGACGGGTTTCTGAACTGCTCACAGCCCTCCTAAGAGACTTGGACCGAGGAGGGAAAAAAGTGCTATTTTATCATGAACATTAGTGAGGAGGACCAATTATATGAAGATAGGTTGAAAAGTGGCAAAGTCGTCCTTTAAGTAAACGTATCAATACTGCAATGTAGAAACACTCTATTACAGGTAAAAGTCCGGAATTCAAAATGTACTTGAGTGAAAGTATGAAAGTCTTGGCATCAAAATACACCTATACCCAAAAGTAAAAGCGCTAGTTATGCATTGTGTCCCATCTCACAATACGTTGCGGTGCTACGCATTGTGAGCTTGTAGATTGTCTATTTTCAAGTGGCCAAAATGTATGCAGTGTTGAAGTGGTTAACTATGTGTTGTAATAATCAAAATCTGCAAAGTAACTAGTAAAGTTTTCAGATATATGTAGTGGAGTAAAAGTACAATATTTGAATCCGAGATGTAGTAAATGTATTGGAAATTGGAAATGCTCAATTGAAGTACAAATACCTACAATACCGTAATTGCTGGACTATAAGCCACACCTGAATACAAGCCGCACCATCTACATTTAGAAAAAAATAAAAAACATGTTTACATAAGCCGCACCTGACTATAAGCCGCACGTATCCTTCCTGCTTCCCGCTAGAGCGCCCCTGGTGGCCGTTAGCTTTAAAAATCGATATATAAATCCTTGTTAAAGACCATTGTAAAACTAACTAATTGGCCGTTAGCTGTAAAAATCTTTATATAAGCCGCACCGTTGTATAAGCCGCAGGGTTCAATACATGGGAAAAAAGACGCGGCTTATAGTCCGGCAATTACGATAAGTACAGTACATAAGTAAATGTACTTAGTGACTTTACACCACTGGTGAGTGGGTGCATGTGTGTGCGTTCGTGAGTATGTGTACTCACTTGCAGTATGCCCACATGCTTGTATACTGTATGCAATTATACCTTCAGAAAAGCTGTGCGTGCATTTCTTTGCACAGTGTGCGGGTATAGTTTTGATAATTAAATCATTATTAGTACATGATAGCGTGACTTACTGTAGTAGTGCTGCGCTGAACGCAGTGTTTTAAAGTACATTAATTTAAGTTCTGCACTTTTTGAGGTATTTGTACCTTACTTTAGTATTTCCAATTTCCCTTACTTTTACTTCTACTCAACTACATTTCAGAGACATTACTTAACATTATTTTTTTTGAAAACTTTAGTTTCTAGTTAGGGTGCCCTCACACCAAAATACCTAGAGTGGAATCCGCCAATGCATTTAAATTTTTTGCAGAAATCCTCTACTGGCAAAAAAAAAAAAAAACGCTCCATTGAAATGCATTGGCGGATTCCACTCTAGGTATTTTGGTGTGAGGGCACCCTTACTTTGTAGATTTGTATTATTATTACAACACACACATTAACCACTTCCAGCTCTGTATACATTGCGGCCATTTGAAAATAGCAGATCTTCAAGCTCACAATGCAACGCGATCTGCTATTTTCAAAATATTTGTATACATTTTGAAAACCTACAATGGGACATTCTGCTTTTTACTTTTGGTGCTTTTAAGTATATTTTGATACAAATTCTGGACTGTTACTTGTAACAGAGTATTTCTACATTGTGGTATTGATACTTTTACTTAAAGGAGTAGTTCACCCCCAAAATGACTTTTTTTCTATTGATTAGTCACGCCATGGAGACTAGAGTTCAATAATATTTTTTGGTTTTTGGCACATTCCTAAGACAAACATTTGATTCGAGTAAATTTACCCCCATTGATTCCGGATGGGGACCCGTTTCGAAACGGGTCACCATCCGGAACGAATGGGGGTAAATGTATTGTTATCACATTTTTGTCTTAGGAATGTGACAAAAACCCAAAAATATTTTTGAACTCTAGTCTCCATGGCGTGACTAATCAATAGATAAAAAGTCATTTTGGGGTGAACTACTCCTTTAAGTAAAGAATTTGAGAACTGAAGTTTCTCCCAGCAGCACAGCAGGAAGAGTCCAGACAGGAGGAAGCTGTGTCCCCTCCTCCCTCTTGTGGCTAATTAGAGTAATGCAACAGTTTTTGCAAGCCTCATTATTACAGAAGCCTCATTATTACAGATCCATCAAAAAAAAATTGAATATTGTATAAAAGTACATTTATTTAAAACGTTCATATATTTCTTGAAACTTTCATATATTCTAGATACATTGCACATGCAGTGAATTATTTCAAACCTTTTATTTTTATGGCACACTAGGGAATTAACGAAAAAGTCGACAAGTCGACTCAGTCGACTTCTTTACACAAGTCGACTCCCACCAGAGAAAGTCGAAGTAAAAAAAAAGAAAAAATCTATTGTGAAAATAGCAGATCTACATGCTCGCAACACCTTGCAACGTGAGGCGTTGTGAGCATGTAGATTGTCTATTTTCACAATTTCCGCCTCAATATATTTGACAATTTGGACAATGTTTAATTTGTCATTTTAGAGGTATTTAAAAAGTCCTTAAATTGGTACTTTAGAAATGTGAAAATACCCTCTATACCAGGGGTGGGCAACTTTGATGATGGCGAGGGCCACTATATTTCCACCTTCACTTCAGAGGGCCACAATGCATATTGCTTACATCCTACTTTGTCACTTTCTAGTATCTCATACAAAAGAAGCAAAAAATAGCAGATCTACAAGCTCAAAACGCATCGCAGCGCGGTGCAATTTGAGCTTGAAAATCTGCTATTTTTGCTTCTTTTGAATTGGAATCCTGGATTATGTTTTTGTTATTTTTTAATTGGAATCCTGAAATGTAACATTTTGATTTAATTTCAAAAGCATTTAGTTATATACTCATGTTAACTTCATGAACCTAAATACAAATGCCTATCATTTGTACATAAAATATATACATTTTAATACTACTATACTAGTCAATAAGCTACTAATATCGACATAATTAAAGCAGGTCATGTTTGGAATTGTAACAGCTGAAATCAATAATATATCAGTATTCTGATATTAACCTGCGGGCCGCATTAAGTGAAGGTGGGGGTCGCATGTGGCCCCCGGGCCGCCAGTTGCCCATGTATGTTCTATACACTTAAACTTTATGTTGGTTTGTTTACAGTTGAGTGAGAATACAACATTGCACATTAAGTTAATCATCTGGGGACCCACCAAAATCATTTGGGGTTCCGACCCGCAGCATGAGAACCACTGGTCTACCATACGCAAGTTGCACAACATTTTTTAGGTTTTCAGTGAGTGAGTAACGGCAGCTCTTCTGTGTCTGTGTGGTCTTGTGTCGTGGTGGTGTCAGGTTGGGGAAATAGAGGAACAGCTTGCGGCCGCCAGGAGGGAGGTGACGAAGTCGGAGGAGGCCAATCAGAAGCTGCAGAGGGACGTGAAAGAGGTCTGTTGGGCCAATCTGTTCCTCCCTGAGCTCAGGGGCGTCAATTGGGTATGGCAGGGGTATGCAGCTGCCATACCCTGGGTCCAGGGGGGGAACATAAAAGTTACTTTTAAATATAAATCCATGAATGTCTCTTTGTCTATCTGTTCTGGTTATTACGTTGTTAAATTACAGTAAAATAACTACAAATGCAAAATGTTACAAAATGGTCACTTTAACAATTTTATAATGATATTCTCTACACTTGTAGTCTCCCCATCTTGACAAAATGGTACAGGTGCAATTCATTATTGTTAATTGTGGCATGTTTACTATAGCCTATGCCAAGTTTAGCTGCACTTGAACTGTTGAACAACCGTTCCAGGCTGCCATATCCAGCCCAAGAAACCGTAGAAACGGGGATTTTTTTTTATGTACTTCTAAAAATAAATGTATCATGCCTGTTGCTAAGGTAAGGCAACATGACTGGTGCCTTGCACGCGCGCCTTCGCACGCGTGCAAGACACCAGTCATGTTGCCATACCTTAGCTTTTTCTGAACTGACGCCACTGCCTGAGCCGGGGCCAGCCAGCTCTCTGGACTGTACACTGTCTGTTAGAACACAACATGTATAGGGCTGTCACAATTATTACATAATCGTCTAATCGCAATTATTTGACATAATCGCGATTATTTTTCACGATCGTTATAATCGTTTCCATGTTGAAAAATGTTCCTATATTTTTTTATAAAGTCAAAAATAGTGGAAATAGCAGATCTACAAGCTCACAATGCGTCGCATCGCAACGCGTTGTGAGCTTGTAGATCGGCTATTTCCACTATCGATGTTCTTTTTTAAGTATAAAGTTGTCAAATATGTCAGTAATTTCTTTGCATATTTATGTTATGTGTCATATCTACCATGTGCAACTTCAAAGCCTAAAAGCCACACAGAATTATAATTATCAACGACAAAAACACGATTAAATCGTTAATCGCAATTATTTGAGTGACAATTAATCGTCAAGTAAAATGTCATAATCGTGGAACATGTGTTGCTTTGTCTTGTTCTTATAGGCCGGAGTAATTAAATGAGAAGGGGAGACATAACGTTGAGTCGTGTTTGGGCTATGATGGCTAAAACTGAGACTAAGGGCTATATTTTTGTCCACGACTTACCCCTTATCGCTAAACGTATTTGCCTTTTTTTACCATTTTGAAAATCATTTTAAAATACTTCCAATATCTGATCTACATCGACACGTTGTGAGCTTGACTAGCTCTACCAGCTCACAACGCGCCCCGTTGTGAGCTTGTCGTTCGACTATTTTCAGTATGCCACGAATGTAAAATCAGCCATTACGACTCCCATCAAGGCCCGACAAAATGATCTGTAGATTTAGTCGACTAAAATCGTGAGATTTTTAGCCGACTAAAACTAAAACTTCCGATGACTAAAACTAAATGGAATTTTATTCAAAAGACTATGACTAAAATTAAATCAACACTTGACTATTTCCTCACAAGGTAGATCATGCCACCCCACTACCAGACACGTATCCATCAGTTGAAGTGTAACATTGAACTTGTTTATGGCTAAGCGTCATCACAACGATTCTCTCTCCTTCAGGCCCTGTGCCAAAGAGAGGATATGGAGGAGAGGATTACCACGCTGGAACGCAGGTAACCTGATCCTGCTCTCTCTCGCTGCCTTGCATTCAGAACAACATCGCAATTGTAAGGATCTATTCTTACCCCGTGGTGATTTCTCTCACACACAGCGTGTGATGCATGTATCATAATGCATATGGGCGAGGTGACGTTGGCTTGGAACATGTTGTTAGGGCGTAATGCCCCTTTAAGGCTTTTTTCATCTGGTGACGTCCGTGCTGACGTTTGAAATGTATAATTAGAGCGTTTCAACTCTCCTGAAAAATCGGGGAGAAAAGCAATAGAATTTCGGAAAGACGAATGATGATTGCTCACTCTCACACGTCGCACACGCACGTGTGAATATCTTCTATGAAACAGAGTGTGAACCCTGAATGATTGAAGTTGCTCTGTGCCGTTTAACATACTGGAGGTAAACCGCAAACCTTTTGCAAATGCTTTACGCATCTATGTCACGTTAGATTTGAACCACTTTAACCATTATTTTATGCCACTCTATGAGCTTGTAGATCTGCTATTTCTGAAAAAGCATGACATTTTGTGCAAGTCTTTGTCAATGTCTTCTAAATCCTTCTAAAAAAACCCTCATGTTTCTATTATCAGTGGTGCTCAAACTTTTTCCTGTCAAGGACCCCCAAAATTATATTGATTTGGCCGCGGACCCCCATCTCAAAATATGTTGTTCCATGGACCCCCAGAAGCAAAGATTTGAGTTAAAAATGTTTGCTTAAAAAAAAAAAATATATATATATATATATATATATATATATATATATATATATATGCATATTCAAAGATTTGCACACATTTTCAAGATTTAAAAAAAAAATAGCAGATCTATACAAGTGACCCGGATACAAAAATCACAGATTATCTTAACCTGACCCAGCGCTGCCATGCTAACCTGACACTGTACCATGGCGGTGTGTGCGCAGGTACCTGAGTGCCCAGAGGGAGGCGACGTCTCTGCACGACATCAAAGACAAGCTGGAGAACGAACTGGCCAGCAAGGAGTCTCTGCACAGACAGGTTGGGGGAAACAGCTCAGATCACACACACCGGCCCGCTTGTTTTGGTTTTAGGGGTGTAACGATACATTTAATAGCCATACGATACGCATCACGATACAAGGTTGACCATACGATACATGGACGATATTGGTTCATTCATGGCAATACGATACGATTCGATTCAATGAATTAATGTTGGTGTCAACCCAGAGTTTCCCCGAGTTTGGGCCGTTTTTGAAGAACATTTTTTTTTTTTCCCCCAATTTTTTTTTCCAAAATATTTATTTTGGACCTCCAAAAATGTATTAACTCAGTTACTGCCAATTAAATATGCCTTCTTTGGGTGTTCCCTGCCATAAATCTATGTAATTTATAGTGCACAGATCATGCACGCCCATGCACAGATCATGCACCATGTTTGTGCAGGCTGTTCACAGCTTTCAAACAAAAAAATCAGATTGGAAATCCGTTCAGGCATTCTTGAGATAATAGCCATTATGTTTTACATGTTATGTAAACAAAGATGGCTGCCCTGTATGAAAGATGGGGTTGTATGGGGGTGGAACATGCAAAATCGCGATTGAAATCATGTTTACTAGATTTAATGGGGTCCAAAAAAAAGAAAAAAATATATATATCAAAAAAAAAAAAAAGGGAAGTCCATAGTGATCTGAAAGTCGTTTGGCACTGTATGAGTTAAGGATGATCGCGATCGCGAAATTGCATGTTTAACCCCCATAACATACCTTTTCAAACAGGCAGCCATGTTTGTTTACATAATGTAAACACATAATGGCTGATATCTCATGAATGCCTGAACGGATTTCCAAGCAGATTCTTTTGTTTGAAAGCTGTGAACAGCGTGCACACACGTGGTGCATGATCTAGGCATGGGAGTGCATGATCCGTGCACTATGAATTACATGGAAGTCTATGGAGACCATGGCATCTTGGACCTTCAAAGAGATTTAATTGATAGCAACAAGAGAGTTAAAATCAATATAGTAACATTTTAACCTGAAAATAGCCGATCTACAAGCTTGTAGATCCTCTTTGTCCTGGTCCTTAAAACATGTATTAAAATGTTAAAACTGAAAACTCCACTCCAGTAAGCCACCATGGCACCATGTTGCATTTTGACTTTCAAAGATAATATACCAATATTCCTGTATAGGTGTCGTAGTTCAGGAACTTTCCTGTTAATCGTCGCCTCTTTTGGAACGCAACAACCACAGTGGTAAATGTTAATAGAATTGGAACGATATACAATGGAAAGTAACCGGTAAATGGTAGATGGTAAAAAGGGAGAAGTAGCCGATCAGAGCGCTTTGCTTGGCCCAGTGGATGCGAAATTTAAGATTTAAAAAACACACTCGTTGATTCACTCGTACAACAAAATGTGTTTACTTGAAAAAAAAAATGCTTCTCGGGTAAAATATTAACTCACTGAACGCCATAAACGTCTATTACGTCTTTGATCCTTAGTGCCACAAACGTCTTTTACGTCTTTTTAATTAATCAAAAGTTTTATCATTTTTTCATAATTGTAATTTCAAAAAAATCGCTCTAGAAGTTAGCCATGAGCCTCCATGACCGGAGCGACACGGCCGATTTGACTGTAGCACCAGTGTAACACAGTCCGACGGGAAATCGGTATAACCGAACATTGGTTCCGGCCGTTTAAATGTTATCTTAAAACGTTCGTTTATACACTTCCCGTGCTTCCCTGGCGAACTATAAGTAACTATAAGTACTCAAAAAAAAATCACGCAATTCCAGCGGTGCCATCCATTCGGCGATTGCTATCCTTGATCGCGATCGCCAGGGCTCTGAAGTGTTATAGCATGATAGCTAAAAGGCCTGGCACTGATGTAAACAACTAGGCCCGAAACAAAACAAAATGGATGCGTCTCCTTCTTCTGTTAGTTGATCAGATAGTAGGAGATCACCACCTGGTGGTTTTCAAAGGCCATAGCACTCTAGAACACCACACAGCCGTCATAATAACAGTATATATCAATGTGATCTAGCTCATCTTACACATGTTCTATTGAAGCCCAAATCTAATGATAGGATATATATATATAAATATACATGTTTTCCTTTGTAAGAGGGGTAGTGTGGCTTTCGATAGAAGCATAGATTTATATATGTAATTTACGTACAAAATATGATTTTGGCCCCCATAAAAAGGCAAAATTAAACAAAATGGCTGGCACCAGTTTTGTAGATTTTTAATCAAGGGTGGCATTCAGTGAGTTTTAATATGCGATTAAAATACGATTAATTGCGATTAATTTCGTTACATTTTTTTAATCGCATCCCAGCCCTAAAAAAGTCACATGACCTTTATTGATGAATTAACACACGTTCATTATTGCTATTATGTGTTTTATGATGGGAGGGGTGAGCGACCGTCACAGTTGTGTTTTCCCTCCTGGCGTCCAGAGTGAAGAGAAGAACCGGCTGCTCCAGGAGCGCCTGGACGACGCCAAACAGAAGCTCCAGCAGACCCTGCAGAGGGCCGAGACGCTGCCCGAGATCGAGGCCCAGCTCGCACAGAGAGTGGCCGCCCTCAACAAGGTACCGCTTAGACCCATTTAGGCCTAGAATTAGAAGGATTCAAAAGACACTTATAGAATCGGGTCAAAATTCGAATGTTCACGACTTTTCAAAAATAGCAGATCTACGAGCTCGCAGCGCGGCACTCGGTGCCGCGCTGTGAGCTTGTATATCTGCTATTTTTCAATAGTTAAAGCATAAAATAATGATACACAAAATGTGTACCCGTTCTAAATGGGTTAAAGACCAGTGTTTCTCAAACGTTCACATTTCATGGTCTCTCCTTAACTCTTGACAGTGTACAAATGGAAACAAATGGACACGTTAGGGTTCATTTGGTTCCATTTGTACACTGTCAGAGTTAAAGACTCGTGTGGGTCAATTTAAGCCGCTATCAGAGTTGGGTCCGCGGTGGAAGGCTATCCACCGCAGTGTAGTGTGGTGTAGTCTTTTTGAGTCATAAAACTACAACGTTAACGCTCAAAAAGACTACACCGCACTACACCGCGGTGGAAGGCTATCCACCGCGGTGTAGTGCGGTGCGACTCTGTTCGAGGCTTTAGACTCCCATAAAGGAACTCACAGAGTCCCTGGAATGCACTTTGAGAACCACTGGCTTAGCGACCTTTCTAGTTTGCATGTTCTCCCCGTGTCCCCTACAAAAAAACATGACTGATGCAGGTTGTAAGTGCATACAGTATACACTGTTTCTCAAACAGTGGGTCGGGCGATTTTTATGGGTCCTATTTAAAAATTAAAAAATTATAAAAAAATATATATCTATAAAAAGAAAAAAAAAAATATATATATATATATATTTTTATTTTTTAAGAAAATGTAATTGTAATAATAATGATATAAAACTTAAAAAGAAAATTTAATTGTAATAATAATGATAAAAAAAACTATAATGGTAAAAAAAACGAACAAATCTGTGATTTCTCTTGTTTAGGCGGAGGAACGCCATGGAAACTTTGAGGAGCGGCTGCGGCAGATGGACGCTCAACTGGAAGAGAAGAACCAGGAGTTACAGAGGGTAATGCCATGTCTCTCTCTCTCTTTCTCTCTCTATCTGCTTTGGCATTTTGATCAAAATGTATACGTCTGGGCGACATTTAGATGATACACCATGCATTTAAAAAGTATTTATGTCATATTGTTTATGTCCCAAAAACGTTTTTCAAAAGGTTTGAGGCTAAATTACCACTCCTGAATAGAGAGCCTCTCATTTTTGAACGGCTCTCAGAGCATTTTCAGCTGCAGTACCACCTTTGGCCTGAACTGTGGCACCCCCCCCCCCCCACACACACACACACACACATTCTTTTTGAAAAAAAATTTTTTTTGAAAAAAAATATTTTTTCTTCAAAAACTGCCGTTTATGACGCCACAAACGGCAGCAAATCTGGACAGCCTGTTTTGAGAACCCGTGGGATGCTTTTAACCTCCACCTTCTCAAAACCAGAGAAAGACACAACGGTCTGAAATGGGACTTTGTGAGGATAGAAGGTGCTAGTGGGACCCCAAAAAAAGGTTTTAAAATAGGAAAAGTGAATTTTCATGGTGTATCACCTTTAAAGATGGGGTGCCGTGATTGTTTTCCCCACTACAAGATGATCATCAGGTATTATGATTATACTTGGAGGATGATTTTCAGCTTTCATCTAAATTGCATGCATGGTCATAATCACACTCCATAGACACATACAAAAAAGCCAAAGTACAAAACTATGGCACCACCTCTATTAAAATACTCCCCCACCACCAGCAGTGCACCCGCCGGGCCTGTCCGGGGTGCCTTGACAAACACAACCGGCAGAGTTTGTGTGTCCTCATTGCTGCATTAGCGCCCCCCATGTCGTGTGAAATCACTGTTGAGGAAGTGCTGGCTTAGGCCAACATTATACGCAAAGCTAGTCTCGCGTGGCCAGACTGTTGCCTCCGCGATTTGGCCAAATGCTCCCGGCATACAGTCTGGCAAACCGGAATAGAAATGATGAGTGCGAGATAAAGCGGATGTGAAGCCTCCTCGTCACTTCCGTTTCCGTCTCACATCGCACACATTTATCATTATATAAATCAAAATCATATAAGCATGTTTAGCTTGCTGCTTAGCAGAAATGACATTTTAAAATATATTTTCTTGAACGGTAATGCCCGTTTCCATTACTCGCCGTTCGGGAGCTGCTGTTCCAGACTCTATATAGCATTCAGAGATTGTGGAATAGTTGCCTGGCTATGCGAGACTATACGCAAACAAACAACGATCGGCGCAGATAGGTCAGTCGGCTCGCTGTTTGTGTGTACTCCGCGTGTTTTACGCTCTCCCAGTAAAACGCCTTAAAGTCCGGTGAAAAGAGGGCGGTTGGTTGTAGTAGTACACTTTCCCCAGGCCAAGGGAGGTTGACATCGCAGTTACTATCAAAACCTCCACCGGCTGTCAGTCACGTCACACTTTTGCCCTACTCATATCTCCGCCACCGTTGCCCCTATCCATGCCAAACTTTGCACACACACTCCTTGGCTGCCAAACCACAACCTCCACCACTCATTTCTCACATGGCCCTCTTCTAGCCCCACCATGAGGCTGATTCTGGCATAACACATTTTTGGACACTGCTCCTACAGATTTTGCCCTAAAATCACGCAAATCGGTACACAGTATGTCTAGACTCATGTCATCAACATGCATCTGTCCCATTTAGCGCCACCATCAGGCCCATTTTTACATGTGACCTGACGCTCTGCCCTGATATCCCTCTCTGTCATACTTTCGAAATGCAGGCGAGGCAGAGGGAAAAGATGAACGACGAACACAACAAACGCCTCTCCGATACGGTAGACAAACTCCTGTCCGAGTCCAACGAGAGGCTGCAGCTCCATCTCAAAGAGAGGATGGCCGCTCTGGAGGAGAAGGTAATGCAGGGGCGTCAATCGGGTATGGCAGCTGCCATACCTTGGCTCCAGGGAAAAATAAATAAATGAAATTCATGATAAATAAAATGAATTCATGAATGTCTCTATGACTATCCACGTTGATTATTCTGTTATTAAATCACTTTAAATTAACTACAATGCAATTTAGAACAGCATTATCGCTTTCACAAGGTATTATATTCACTTGTATCCCCTCTATCTTGACAAATGATTTATTCAGGGTTCAGTAGGTCAGCAAAGGTGCATTGTATTATTGTTAATTAGCAGCAGCGGCACATTTTTTCAAGTGTGGCAGACAGTTTACTTGTGCCTGCGGTAAAATAATACTATCTACTACTTACTATTTTACTACTTACCTGTTGCTAAGGTATGGCAACATGACTGGTCCGCGCGCGTGCAAGACACCAGTCATGTTGCCATACCTTAGCTTTTGCCGAACTGACGCCACTGAGGTAATGAGATATCTCGTCGGTTGCTTTGGTCTCATGAAAGGTCTGTCGACTCACTCGGCAAAATGTACACCGCATTCATTCAATCTTCCCCTTCTGGCACTGTAGAATGCTCTGTCAGAGGAACTGTCCAATATGAAGAAAATCCAGGACGATCTTCTAGCAAACAAGGTATTTCCGTGTTCCCTTATTTCATTGTTTGTTTTTGAGCGGTGCTAACCACTACCACTACAAATGGCTTTGTCTGTATGTACGTATGTCCCGTATCTGTATGTGCGTCCTAGTGTTTAATTTTTCTTTTTTTTCTTTTATTGGCACAATGAATTTACACACAGTGGACACATTTAAAAACATGCAGCACAGCACTGGTACGGCTAAAAGCATTCTGTCCAATAGGAACATGAATTTACAGAACATGGCAATATTCGTTGCATTTGATACAAATAAATAATTCACATATATGTTCGGTGCAGGAGGCAAAAAAAAAGGGGGGGGGGGGAGACTCACTTTTCACCTGTCTTCAGGGAGAAATGATGACTACCTACGCCTCTGACCTCATGTACATAATGCTGTTGTGACAATGAGAATTACTTTGATTTAGACCACATGGTTTTCAGCCATTGGTCCTTGACGGGGTTAACCCTTATAGATCTTTTACTATTGAGGCAAGCCTTGGCAAGCAGGAAGTTATTCTAAGCTAGCATTGGACAACAGCTTTTTGGGAGGGGCATAGCTACCAATCAATTGCAGAATGTAGAAGTTATTTTGATTATCAACGTTGGCCTGTTATTTCTCCTATGGTACCAACATCAATACAGCATGGAAATGTGGACAGAATCATATCCAACGACAACAAAATATTCTATAAGTCTTGTGTCCGAGAGGCTGAATGTCATCAAATGTTGGTCCGTGGCTTAAATGCCCAATATATAAAGCACCTTGATATGGAAAGGGTTGAAAACCGAGGGTTGAAAACCACTGATATTAGCAATAGCAATTTACCATGAGAGGGAGTGGGTTGTTGGCTGATTTACCACTGTTTCAGGGTTGTGGCACAAGGCAAAGCCGAGTGCCAAACAACCATGAAACAGTGGTAAATCAGCCAACAACCCACGACCCTCGAATGGTAAATTGCTTTTCTACCACTTCCACCATATAAATGAAAGAAAACACAGTAGTAACTTGCAAGGTTATTTAGTTACAATCAACTGCAACCAGAGTTCGAGTTATGTGGGAGCCAGTGGGGTCTTAGCTCCCATAGTTAAAGTCTGGGACCCCATAGTCAACAACCCCCTTTGGGGTCTCTTTTTTTCTAAGTGTGTTTTTTTTTTTTTTTTTTTTTTCTCGTTTTTTTTTTTTTTTTTATGTTCCATTGGAAGAATTTATATTATTTATGTTAACTAGATATACTAAATAAACATGTTAGACAGTAAGACTGAACAATGACATCACACCGTTTAATCCTACTATTAATTTTATTATTATAAATCAGGCGGATTTAATGTAGGGTGTGAGTCTTCCTTTACCGTCCGGGTTATAACACACTCGCTGCAATGGTTCCTACCTTTCTGGATGCAGACCTACCCAGCTGCGTGGTCTCGCCATGGCCTGGGCATAGGCTAAGCTAGGAACCACTGCATCGAGTCTTTGCACTTCTAGCCACGGCCCGGACGGCAAAGGAAGGCGGACACGCCGGAGAGCAACAAAACAACCAAACAAAACAACGCTGTCTTAGCAAGACCATACCCGAGGGAAGGGGTGCTGGGGGTGCGGCCGCACCCCCTCCCCCACGTCCCACCGCACCCCCTAAAGGGGGGTTGGGGGGAAAATATTGCCGATCGGCAAGTAGAGGCTCTGACATCAGTGGCGTGAAGTAGGAGCTATTGGCTACTTCTATTTCCAGTACAATTTCAAAATAAACATGTGTTGAATGATCGATTGTATAGACAAAAAAAAAAAGAAAGGCTCTTGTTTTGAAATGTGCTTCTGGGCACTGTTCAGAGAGGAAATGGCTTTCAAAGGACTTCCCTTTTAACTTGTCTGAACGTCTGTCTCTCCGTGCGTAACTGATGCGTCATGGACTCGGTGGATTATAACAATACGGCCATAAAGGAATATACAGAACACCAAGACAACACAACCTAGGCTATGAAGGCATTAAACATCGCCCTCTGCTAGCCCTGGCGTCCTCACTGGTGAGTCGTGGGCTCGTGGCTATAGACTTGTAATGATGAATGAATGCTATGTTATGCTGCTGTGCTGCCTGGCTAGGCTAACGTTTGGGCTAGCTAGTGGCTAATGGCTATGGTGTACCAGAACCATCGCCAATGAAGCCTGGGTTTCCGAGGCTAGCTGTTTCCTAACACTGGGGTCTGGACCGATGTGGCGGACACGTTGTATGGGTCACAACGCACTGAACACAGTGCGAAGCAACTCGTTGTGAGCTTGTACATCTGCTATTTTCACTACTTGTTTGGTACAAGGTAGTAATGTCTCTTGGTTCACGGGCTAAAAAGTTTGGGAACCATCATACTTGCTGTTGTAGACAGGTTCACGGGCTAAAATGTTTGCTTGCTGTTGTAGACAGTGGTGTAAAGTAACTAAGTAGATTAACTGAAAAGCTCTGGGAACTGAATGATTTTATGAAACTGGCACTTGTTGTCTGACTGTTGGTACCAAGAAATCTAGACTATATACCGAAAAATACCTGATTTAATATGATTTAATATAGGAAAATACTCGTTTTAGCCGACTTTATACCCGAAAAATAGGGCCCCCATAACTATGGGGGCCACCCCCATAACTATGGGGGCCCTATTTTTCGGCGGCGCCTTTGCCGCCGCTAGAGGGACCCCATAGCTCTCGGAGTATAACTCCAACTCTGACTGCAACACAGCAGTGGGCGGGGTCCATGAGCCAACTCAAGGTTGTTGACTGATTTACCACTGTTTTAAGTCAATCAGAAATCCAGTATCTGAACATGTGACCACAAAAAGTGGTAGAAAAGACATTTTCCTCTGACCGCCACCTCTCCATCCGTGTCCTGCAGGACCAGCTGCTGGCCGAGCTGGAGCGGATTCAGCTGGAGGTGGACCAGCTGAGAGGCCGGCCGGGCTCCTCCTCCTACTCCAGGTCAGTCACAAAATGGGACCTCTTAAATACCCTGTTACGAGTCCTGGATTCAAAGTGTACTCGCGTAAAAGTACAACGGTGCCGGGATCAAAATGTACTTAAAGTGACAAAATTACAAAGTGCTCATTGTGCAGAACGTGCCATTTTCAGATTGTCGAATGTATAAGATTTGTTTGAAAATAGCAGATCTACAAGCTCACAATGCGTCGCATCATTGTGAGCTTGTAGATCGGCTATTTTCAAATGGCCAAAATGTAAATAGGGCTGAAGTAGGTAATGTATGTTTTGTAATAGTAATCAAAATCTGCATAGTAACTAACAGCTAAAAGTTTCAAATAACTGTAGTGGAGTAAAAGACATTGCCTCTGAGATGTAGTGGAGTAGAAGTAAAACTATCGAAAATTGGAAATACTCCAGAAAAGTAAAAGTACCTCAAAATTGTACTTAAGTACACTACTTGACGTGTTACTTTACACCTCTGTTCCGGGTTAGTCACAGCGGGACCTCCAAGGGTATTTATTTATATATTGCACATAAAAGGACTAAATAAACATTCTAAACTGTCCCCGGGGAGGTTTAATACACACCCTTGCTCCGCGGCGCTAGCTGCAGACTAGCTGACCTTTGTTTACCCCCCCTTAAAACCTCGAGTTCTCTTGTGATGTGATTCCACAACAGAGGAGTTATTTATTATGTGGCGCCCGGAGGAGGAGTGTGGTGCGTTTTGATAAAGAAACGTGCGCATGGTGTGCCGTCTTGACGCATGCGCTGTTACTCATTTAGCGTGGGACCTTGTAGCTAGTATTTTTCACGCCCTTCCTAGGGGTACTTTGCCGTTGTACAAGAATTGTTCCATAACAGAGTGCTTCTTAAATATGGGTATACATGCGGAGGTATAAGCCCAAAATACTTCAGCATAATAGCAAATCAAAGAATGTCTGTCCTACATATTCATGGTTTAAGATACAGAAATATGTTAAAAGAGTGTACAGGTTCGCCATATGAAAGAATGAAAATGAAGGAAAATGTGAGTGAAAACCCATATATATCAACAATAGCAAATCAAAGAATGCCTATCCTACATATTCATGGTTTAACCCATTTAGGCCTAGAATTATTGAATGCTTTAACCAGGGAAAAATAGAAGATATACAAGCTCACAGCACAGCACCGAGTGCCGCGCTGCGAGCTTGTAGATCTGCAATTTTTGAAAAAGTCGTGAAAATGTGTGCAAATCTTTGAAAATGTGTATTTCTAAAGCGAACGTTTGTAACTCAAATTTTGCTTCTGGGGGGTCCCTGGAACAAAATATTTTGAGATGCGGGTCCATGGCCAAATACATATCAGTTTGGGGGTCCTTCACATGAAAAGGTTTGAGAACCACTGACATAGTAGTCTCTCAAGAACAGACTAACTGAGCTCCAGTTAAGTGAAAAGCACCTTTTCTTTGACGATGGCTAGCCAGATTGCTGACATAGAAACATAGGTTTTTCAAAAAACCTTAGAAGGATTCAAAAGACACTTATAGAATCGTGTCAAAATTCTAATTTTCACGATTTTTCTATAGTTAAAGCATAAAATAATGATACAGAATAATGTGTACCCGTTCTGAATTTAAGATACAGAAATATGTTATAAGAGTATACAAGGTCACCATTATAAAGAGAATGAAAATGAAACAAAATGTAAATGAAAACCCAAATACATCAGCAATAGCAGATCAAAGCATTTTTTTCTATAACAAAATGAATTCTCACCAAACCTCCATAGGGCGGGCAGCGTCAGCTCACTTCCCTCCACCCTTTTTCGAAGATCTCTTCCAGGGAGCGCCTCGGAGCTGCGGTACCCCCAGGGCGGCGGCTCGCTCCCGTCCGGCTACAGCAACTCCTCTAGTGGGGTGGTGGTCCGGCGGGCACACCGCGGCCGATGGGGGGGGCAACGGGACGACGGCAACAAGGTGAGGCATGTCCCGTTATCGCGGCCAGGGATGGGACGATAAGCGATATTATCGTGATAAAAAAAACACTCACGATGATCGTATCGTGGAGATTTCATTTATCGTGAAATCGTCCTCAGTCATGCACTGGACTCAATTTGCGTTTTATTTGCCGAGCTGCATATCCGGCTCCACTTAAATCCTCTATTGGTAAAACGTACTTATAATATACGTATTTGATACAGTCTTTTTTTTAAATCTCTATCAAATCTCTTTGCCAAAAAATATGTTTTGGCAAATGTTCCGCCCAGGATAATGGATGTTGGGGATATTTTGATTATCGCGATAATATCGTAAATCGCGATTTCTTTGGTCACAATCATCGTGACATGAAATGTTCATATCGTCCTATCCCTAATCACGACGGGGATGATGGTTATGATGATGATGATGATGATGATGATGCAGTGTTGATTTTGACAGCACATTTTGATTTAATTTTAGTCATAGTCTTTTGTGTCAAATATTTAGTTTTAGTCACATTTTAGTCGTCGCAGATGTTATAGATTTAGTCGACTATATATCATAAAGTTTTAGTCCACTACAGTTGATTTGGTCGACTATACTCGAAGCGATGTTTATCGTTTATCGCGATAAAAAAACACTCACAATAATCGTATTTTTCACACTATCAAACGTCTTTGCCAAAAAAATAGCCGATCTACAAGCGTTGCGACGCGTTGTGAGCTTGTAGATCTGCTATTTTTTGGCCAATGTTCCGCCCCGGGATAATGGATTTTGATTATCGCGATAATATCGTAAATCGTGATGTCTTTTATCACAATAATCGTGATATGACATTTTCATATCGTCCCATCCCTACTCTCATCTCCTCACCTCTCTCTACTCCCCATGCCTCTCCTCTCGCCCTCCGGTCCCCCCTTTTCCTTTTCCTTGGCTCTCCCCGTGCGTTCTCCCAGTACGGCGAGTGGGACAGCGGCAGCATGATGGGCCCGGGCTTCGACGGGGACGGGGGCTGCTCCGACGACGACGAGGACAGAGAGACCCTGTTCGGCTCGGAGCTGCTGTCCCCCAGCGGGCAGACGGACGTGCAGACCCTGGCCATCATGCTGCAGGAGCAGCTGGAGGCCATCAACAAGGAGATCAAGTAAGTGGGGAAATAGACTATATGCGCAGCAGCCATTTTGGAGAGAAGTTGGGTTTCTTCTCACTTCCTTCAAAGGTGTTACCAATGATACTAATGAAGGCTCTGTTCCATTCCATGTAGCACAGTGGTTCTCAAACCTTTTATTTCAAGGACTCCCATAACTCTGAGAGCATACAAATGGAACCCATTTGGTTCCATTTGTATGCTCTCAGAGTTACACACCTTTAAGGGGTCATTTGGAACCCCCAACTGGACCACACTTTCAAACAGTGTTTCCAGTGAGCCAACATGAACAGTATCAGCACCCTCACTCTGTCCGGAATGGAACAGAGCCTTCATTAGTATCATTGGTAACACCTGTGAAGGAAGTGGAAAGAAACCCAACTTCTCTCCAAAATGGCTGCTGTGCATATAGCCTACTCAGGCCCGAAGGCAGCAGTTGCTGGTAACTGCGTTACATTCATATTTCTGTAACTCGTCAAGTAACTAAGATACTTTTTGACTCAAGCTACAAGAAGTTACAAGCAAAGTTATAATTTTACATTTAAGTTGTCTTAAGATTGACGATCAAATGTCATGACTCATAACAGTGTCCTCAACAGTTCATATTTTTTTTTTTTTTTTTTTTTTACTTTATTTTAGGAACAGGGATGTTTACTAAAGAAAATATAAGAAATAAGACATAAAACTCAGTTGAGAGGCATATCAGGCATGTGACTTTTTTTGTAGGATATTATATTTTGTTTCATGCACACCAAATGTACATTCTCAATTTAACGCTGAAAAAGAATAACTCAAGTTACTCAAGTAACTTTTTCTATGTAACATGAAACTTTATAAGTTACATTTCTCCAGAGGTATAACTTTAACTTTTCTCCAGAGGTATAACTTTAACTTTTCTCCAGAGGTATAACTTTAACTTGATAAAGTTACTGCCATGGTGAGTTACTTGTAACTGTACAAGTTACGCTTTCAAAGTAACTTCCCCAACACTGCTTGTATCGCAGCAGTAGCCTGGAACCAGAACCAATCCGCCTCTGCAAAAAAAAATGCCCTGAGCGAATATGGGTCTGGCCCAACTCAATTGTGAATCCATTTCCTCTCTCCCAAAATCTGGGGGAACCAATTAGGGCCCAGCATTGGTCTGGTCTAACCAATCGTGTCCAGAGCCATTTTTTTAACCCACCCCTTGGAAATGAAAATTCTGCCCGTGAGTCCAGACTAATATCCGATACGCAATGAGGAATTAGTATGAGCAACGCCAGGCTATCGCAGCAGAGCGTTCGATGGGCACGGCACTCGTTCTAAACGTCGATAATCGGATGATCATCATTCATATGTTGCACACTTTGCACACTTTTATTCTCCCCATCTTGATAGAATGGTATATTCCCAGGTTCCGCAGGTCAGCTGCACAGGTGCAATGCATTATTGTTAATTGTGGCACGTTTACTATATTATGTCAAGTTTAGCTGCACTTGAACAACTGTTCCAGGCTGCCATACCCAGCCCGAGAAACCATAGAAATGTTTTGGGAAAAAAATAGAATGCACTTCTTAAAATAAATGTATCGTGCCTGTTGCTAAGGTATGGCAACATGACTGGTGTCTTGCAAGACACCAGTCATGTTGCCATACCTTACCTTTTTCTGAACTGATGCCACTGCCCTGATCTACTATATCATTGAGGGGAGACATTTTTCAAACTTATTTTTTCACTTTTTTTCCCCATCTCCCCTCAGGCTGATCCAGGAGGAGAAGGAGAGCACGGAGCTGCGGGCGGAGGAGATCGAGAGCCGCGTCAGCAGCGTGGCCCTGGACGTGTCTCTGCCTCCGTCCTCCCTGGGCGGCGGTCGGGACAGCGTGGGACGGGGCTACATGACGCCCTCGCTCACCTCCTCCACCCTGGCGTCCCCGTCCCCGCCCAGCTCCGGACACTCCACCCCTCGCCTACCGCACTCCCCCGCCAGGGAGTCCGACAGACAGGTAATGCCGACGGAGAAATTTGCTTATCGGAAAACCCTTTTGTGCGTCACAGACAGGGACGTGCTGGCCATTGGGAAAAGCGGGACAACTCCCGAACGGCCGGTTCATTCCCGGCCGGTCCAGGCCGGCCATTAGGAAAAAAAAATAAATAAAATGTCGGCCTTTGTTCCATTTTGGGGGCTAGGCGGCCAACAAAGTAAATCGTCACTTTCGGGCAGAAACCTTGTATCTCCAAGTTTCAAATTTTTAATTTTTTTCACAAAGCAAAGCCCTGCTTCGTCATACAAGGCCGTCGCACAAAAGTAGTGAAAACAGCAGATCTACAAGCACACAACGCCACGCACCGCGAGGCGTTGTGTGCTTGTAGATCGGCTGTTTTCACTAGTTTAAATCATTTTTAAAATGATAAATACAAACATACAGACATACAAGGTTTCCACCCGACAACGACAAAATATAACTCATGTAATTGGCCCACTTTGTCTTGTCACTTGAAACATGAAACCTAGATACATACTTCAACAAGTAGTAAGCCATTTCCCATTTACCATGAGAGGGAGTTTGTTGTAGGCTGATTTACCACTGTTTCAGGGTTGTGGCACGAGGCGAAGCAACAACCCACGACCCTCGAATGGTAAATTGCTTTTCTACCACTTCTACCATATAAATGAAAGAAAACACAGTTGTAACTTGCAAGGTTATTTAGTTACAATCTCATGTTACAACTGCAACACAACAGTGGGCAGGGTCCATGAACCAACTCAAGGTTGTTGACTGATTTGCCACTGTTTTAAGCCAATCAGAATCCAGTATCTGAACATGTGACCACAAAAAGTGGTAGAATAAATGTTAGAAAAGCCTCACAAAGGCTATAAGTAGTACTGGTTCACACAGGCAGTTGAAGCCTTCTTATTGCAGCTGGAGGCTCATCTTCAGTACAGTACATCGTATGCTAACCACATGTATTATTTTCCTCCTAAATGCAGAACAACAAAGAGGGTGAAGAATGCAGAGCGCTAGCCCTGATTGACTCCAACCAGCCCGCTGTTCCCCGTGCCCTGCGATTGGACAGAATGACCCACACCCACCCAGGGGCGGGGCTTGATGATCACCGTGAATTCCGCAGGTATTGACCGAATTCACGTTACGCAACTTCCTGATGCTGACGTCACGGTTGAAGGGGAAAAACTATTAATATCCCATAGAGTTAACACAGAAATCGCAAATTTTATGCAATTTCCGAATAGTAATGTATAAAATACGGCTATCATGATCAAGAACACAAGATAGTAAAAGGCACAAAGCGTTATAATTTACTTTACCATTCAAAATAATGATTTGTTGGCTTTAAGTCCAGCAATTTCTATGTTATTTTACCCTCCGAAGCTGACGTCATCACCAGGAAGTTGCTGAGAAATTCGCTGAGTGTGCGTGCGTGGGCGAGCCGTGAATAGGGTCTATTGTGATTGCACTTTTAGCTCGAAGGTCAATGAATTACTCGATAGGCTCCCCTGCAAGCTAAATGACGTCTTGATGACGTTATGATAAGGTCCTCCGGTGACTCCGGTGACGTTCAGAACTAGGCCAGATCACAACCCATATGGGGATGATCTTGACGTCATTACCAGGACGTCACATGGACTATAGGATTATTGTTATTGTTTGTAATGTTAGTTGAAATATGAGCATGTAAGGTTATATGCTGGGGCATATCCGACTAGTTATGATATTTATCTGGCCTCGATCGGACCCTCTCTGATTAATCCAGGACATCCGTTTTCGCGGGCAGGATTTATGTTGGTTGAAATCAGGTGATATTCTAGGCCAGATCTGACTAGGTCATGGTTTGACTTGATCTGGCCCCAATCGAGATGTCACTGATTGGTCCAGGTCCTGACCGTGCTTGCTGGGTCACAAAAGACACTATGAAGGGAATGAATAACCGGATAGGCTCACAAAATAGCCTTTAAGAATTGGTTTGATTCGCTTTTCATCTACATCATGGGTGGGCAACTTTGATGATGGAGAGGGCCACTATATTTTCACATTCACTCCAAAGGGCCACAATGCATTATACAGTCAAAAATAACAAAAATAGACGATCTAAAAGCTCAAAACGCGTCGCAGTATTTTTGCTATTTTGGAATTTGAATCCTGAATTATTTTGGGGTATTTTTTTATTGGAATCCTGAAAATATTTAATTTAAAATGTTATATTTAACTTTATGAACTTAAATACAAATACATTGGGCATAAAAAAAGACTAGTACTAGTCATTAAGCTACTAATATAGACTGAAGTAATTAAAGCGGGTCATGTTTTCATGTTTAGAATTGTAAATTAATACCTGAAGTCTATCAGTTTTGCGATATTAACCTGCAGGCCGTATTAAGTGAAGGTGGGGCCGCCAGTTGCCCATGTATGATCTACATACAGTACAGTACTGTTGATTTTCCATTGTCTCTTCTTTGGTCTATTCCCGGCTGTTCAGTATGTCCACCGATGGCGCAATCACTGCTAGCCAGGATTCCCTCCACAAAGCCAGCAAGAAGAAAAGTATCAAGTCATCCATTGGCCGTCTCTTTGGGAAGAAGGAAAAGGGAAGAATCGGTGCGCCTGGACGCGAATCTTCATCACTGGGTCAGTGAATAGACTCATATGTGTATTATGTTGTATTGCACAGTGCGTTGGCGTTAAGATGCTTAATGCTACACTGGTTTGTACTTTTCCAGTGAAAAGATGACCTCTAAAGTAATAAATAAAATCAACCATCAAACTCGTTTCCTACAGAGGATCGCCCCAATGGTCAATTTCAACACACTGAAGACCATAGCTGGTGCAATAATCCAGCCCCTCTTTGACTACGGAGTCCACGTATGGTATCGTGACGCCCCACAAGCCCTGAAAACTAAACTCCAAACAGCCCAAAATAAACTAATTAGGGTCCTGCTTAACCTTCCCTATCAGACTCACCTCACCGCTACTCACCAGTTAAGAGTGGGATGGCTCAGAGTAGATGACAGAGTACAGCAACTTGCAATGGGCCTGGTGTACAAGATACACTACACCACTATGATACCCAAGTACCTGTCAAAATACTTTATAAACATTAAGGATGTCCGTAATTACAACACCAGAGGCAGCGCCACAGATCACTTTCAACCCAGAGTCAAAACCAACAAAGGGTCAAACTCTTTTTTCTGCTATACCACCAAAATGTGGAAAGCCTTACCAAAGGCCATAAAGGAGTGTGGATCACTAGCATCCTTTAAAATTGCCCTGAAAAACCACTTACAGGCAGCAGCCGTTCGCAACTGGTAAAAAAAACTAACCTAGCCCAACCCTACCCTCCCCTGCCCCTTCATTGTATATACTTACTGTTTAGACTCTTTTTTTTGTTCTCTCATTTTTCTTTTCTTTACATATCTACTGCATAGTACTGTGTTCTATTCGTCTGTCATTCAATGTTATATGAGATACTTAAATGGTTTCCTGTGGAAATAAGCTTAGTCTTTTCATGGATCTCCTTTTAGTAGACCTTGTACCAGTGAACTGTACCGTCATGAAACTGTACCTTTTCCTATGCAAACTTCTAATAATGTCTTCAATCAATCAAACAATGCACTGGTTCACAGTTAGCATTGCTTCAGTGACTTCCGTGGTTCATTCTGGACCAGTGGATTTCAAAGTGGATTCCAGGGACTTCAGGGGGTTCCACATTGACCCATACAAGTCTGTAACTCTGACAGTGTGCCAATGAAACCAAATGGACCCTGACGGGTTCAGAGTTAAAGGAGTAGTTCACCCCCAAAATGGCTTTTTTTCTATTGATTACTCATGACATGGAGACTTGAGTTCAATAAAAACATTTTTTTATATTTGTCGCATTCCTAAGACAAAAAAAATATTATAGTGAATTTACCCCCCATTGATTCTGGATGGGGACCCAAATGCATTTGGGGGGGGGGGGGGTACATTTATTGTAATCAAATTATTGTCTTGATGCGACAAAAAACAAACAAAAAATATTATTGAACTCAAGTCTCCATGGCGAGAGTAATCAATAGAAAAAAAGTCATTTTGGGGGTGAAGGGTTGAAATGTGAGAGTTTGAGAAACACTGTTCTGGACAACTCCCTCACTACGTTTGTTCATTTGAACTCTCCAGCCTCCACGCCCTCCGATGACCTGGGTTCGGGCGACCCCCTGGGCCTGGCCAAGCTCGGGACGGGAACGGTGGAAAAAGATCGCCGCAGCAAGAAGAAGTGAGTCAATCCCTTTACGCTTCCAACATTCATTTTAGTCCGGCAGCCCCTGAGGTGGGGTGTGAAATTTGGTATATCGTTTTTTTTATTGGCCTAAAATATTGTGTATACATTCATGAAACCACCTGCCGACCGGCTGTCAGCATTGAGCAATTTTTTTTGAAGCGGTGAAAGCCGCTTCCAAGGAGTGGCTTTGTCTGTCCCGTACAGTCTGTCCCATAGGCTTCCAAGGAGTCCCGTGTCCGTGTCATGTCCCGTGCATGCAGAATTGAGGATTGGTCAAGCTTCACATGACAATTTGGCCCTCCAGACAAAATCATTCATTCATTAAGAATTCATAAAAATATAGAACTAAAACACATAGAAAGTATAGATCTAGAACACAAAATGTATAGATCTAGAACACAGATTTCATAGCTCTAGAACACATAGAATAAGAATTCACCGCTTCACTTCGAACCGAGGTTAGATTTTTATAGGGGCTATGGTCCATGCAAAATAGCAAATTTTGGACCTAAAAATCGTAGTAATTATAACAGATTGTTTGGTAACACTTTACTATAAGGTACAAAGTAATACACTCAGTTAATGCTTAACTAACACTTTATTCCTGATTAACTAATACATCAGTTAATCATGAATTCATCATAAAAAATCATCAAGTAATGTTGGAATAGCTATTACTTAACTAACTTAATCTATCAGTAGTTAAGACTATGTTTGTTAATAGTTAGTTAACATCAACCATATTATGGATGGTTTGTAGATCTGTTTTTTCTGGTCAAGTCTATGCCCAGGATGAGTGCTTCATAGGCGGGTATAGTGCGTTGCGTAAAACTTCCAGGGGTCTCTCATATTGGACCAGAAAAAAACGATTGTTTTTCTTCACAGACCATTTCTATTAAGTCACCAGAACAACATACTAAACGTTGAAAAAAAAATCCAAGTTACTTTCATTCTTTAGCCAAAAAAGGCCCCTTGGCTGCCGGACTATTTTAGAACGTTTACAAGTTGTGTTCAGATTGCGTGCTCTCGCTGCTCTCTCAGTCGGCCATGTGTGTCCATTCTGATCTTTTCCTACAATTCCATTGCAGGCACGACTTGCTAGAGGAAGCCTGCCGCCAGGGACTGCCCTTCGCCTCGTGGGACGGCCCCACTGTGGTCACATGGCTTGAGGTTAGAGCGCTGGCCAACCGTTTCCAGTGATTGCTTTGAGCAAGGGTGGGCAACTTTGATGATGGCGAGGGCCACTATATTTCCAACTTCACTCCAGAGGGCCACATTGCATATTGCTACATCCTACTTTGTCATTCTAGTATCTCATACACAAGAAGCAAAAAATAGCAGATCTACAAGCTCAAAACGCATCGCAGAGCTTTTAGATCGGCTATTTTTTGCTTCTTTTGAATTGGAATCCTGAATAATTTTGTTGTTAATTTGAATTGAAATCCTGAAATGTAACATTTTGATTTAATTTCAAACAGATTTAATTATATACTCATGTTAACTTTATAAACTTAAATACAAATACATTGGACATAAAATACATTTTAATACTACTATACTAGTCATTAAGCTACTAAAAGCAGGTCATGTTTGGAATTATAACAGCTGAAATCAATAATATATCAGTATTCCAGTATTCAGTCTATATTAGTAGCTTAATGACTAGTTGCGACCGTCAGGGAGCAGTTTACTATGAAAACCTCCACCGGCCGTCCGTCCGTCCGTCCGTCCGTCCGTCCGTCGTTCACACGTCACACGTCACACCTTTGCCCTGCTCATATCTCCGCATCAGTATGACATCACACCACATGTGTACACAAACCTTTGTGTACGTTGCTGTGGCAACAGTCTGTTGTTGCTGGTCTGTTAGTGTACGTTAGCAACCACCTTAGCAACCATGGTTTTACCCTAGCAACCAACTGTTTACCCTAGCAACCAACTGTTTACCATAGCAACCATGTTTTTTTACCCTAGCAACCAACTGTTTACCATAGCAACCAGATACGCAGAGCAGGGATCTCCATATATGGGCATAAACAGGTGACATCACACTGATGTCAGATACTCAGAGCAGGGATTTCTCCATAATATATGGGCATAAAAGGGATTCTGTTAGGAATCTCCATATATGGGCATAAAAGGGATTCTGTTAGGGATCTCCATATATGGGCATACAAGGGATTCTGTTAGGGATCTCCATATATGGGCATAAAAGGGATTCTGTTAGGGATCTCCATATATGGGCATAAAAGGGATTCTGTTAGGGATCTCCATATATGGGCATAAAAGGGATTCTGTTAGGGATCTCCATATATGGGCATAAAAGGGATTCTGTTAGCTGTTAGTGATCTCCATATATGGGCATAAAAGGGATGCTGTTAGGGATCTCCATATATGGGCATAAAAGGGATTCTGTTAGGGATCTCCATATATGGGCATGAAAGGGATTCTGTTAGGGATCTCCATATATGGGCATAAAAGGGATTGTATCCCAGATGATGCCCTGTTAGGAGATCCACACTAACAGAATCCATATATGGTCCTACCGACAGCTGCTATAAGCCAACCCTGGCGATAAGGTCTGAGTCGAAGAAATGCTTCTTTCCTGGCAAGAGTTGCCCCTTTATACTGTAGGGCTCGTTTGTGTATTGTATGACATCACGCCACATCATCGGCTGAGGACTGTGTGATGTCATCATATCTCCATATATGGAGACATAAGTTGCTCATGCCCAAATATGGGCTGGTGAGGTCAGACTTAGTGTGATGCGTAGGTTATCTCCATATATGGAGATTCAACTTGAATGAGTAACCATGGCAAACTGTCAACTGCCCGTATGTCTTGATAATTGGTAAAACAAACTTTTGGCCTATTTGTGGAGATAAGCGACCAACGGTCGCTTATCTCCCGATTAGGGAGTCTTACTGGTATTAAAATGTTATTGTATTTTTCATGTCCAATGTATTTGTATTTCAGTTCATAAAGTTAACATAAGAACATATAAATGCATTTGAAATGAACAAATACAATTAAAAAAAAAGTTACTTTTCAGGATTCCACTTCAAAAATAGCAAAAATAGCAGATCACAAGCAGATCTACAAGCTCAAAATGCGTCGCACTGCGACGCGTTTTGAGCTTGTAGATCGGCTATTTTTGCTATGTACCGTATATGCATTGTGGCCGTCTGGAGTGAGTGTGAAAATGTAGTGGCCCTCTCCATCATCAAAGTTGCCCATCCCTGGGTTAGAGGGCTGGCCAACCGTTTCCAGTGATTTAGGTTCAATTCGTGTCATTCATTTTAACAGGGTTTCCCACGCATTTTTTAACAATGATTTTTCAAAACCTTTCCATAACTTTTCCTAAGTGTTTGACCCCATCTCTAGGCCTATAGCAATCATATCATATTGTTGTTGTCGGGTGGAAACCTTGTATGTCCACATCCGTTTGTTTTGTATTTAGCATTTTAAAAATATTTTAAAATGGTGAAAATAGCTGATCTACAAGCACACAACGCCTCGCACCGCGATGCGTTGTGTACTTGTAGATCGACTATTTTCACTACTTTTGTGCAACGCTTTTTTATGATGAAGTAGGGCTTTGCTTTGCGAAAATACGTACAAATTCGAAACTTGTGACGATATGGTTCACTGAATTAGGCTCTTACTACAGTGTGCTGCACCAAGGCAGATTCCAGCAACGGTGTCACGTTACAAAAAGAACAGATTTACATTCTAACAACGTATCGCGGTGCCACGTGTTGCTAGCTTGTTAATCTATTATTTTTGTCACGCGACGTCCTCCTGTATACATTAGGCCATACGTATTTCATATAATGCTAGGCAGGCATGTTTTTATGAACAAAATCAAAAGCCAAACACTATGTAAATCACTGGTTCCCAAACAGTGGCTCATTTAGTTTCCTACATTTAGTTTTTAATTATTGTTTCAATTTTTTTTCAAAAAACATTCCCAAAAAAGCAACATTTTTCAAAAAGGGATATTTCACTTTCAGAAATGTTTTGGTAGTTTTATCATCTAATCAGGCTATTGTGAACACCCTGGACAGATTTTAATTAGCTTGATTCAATATTTAGATATTTAATATTAATTTTATCAGACACGACCCCGTTTTTTGGTTAACCTTTTTCATTTATTTTTATTTTTTGAAAAATATTAAATAGAATCTAATAATTATTAGAAATAAATGAAAAAGGTTATCGAAAAAACACGGCCAGCTCACATATTAGGAGGGCGTTAGGAGTCACAAAAACAAACAAACAAAAAAAAAACAGTGTTTTCAATGAGTCTATCGTGGTTAAAATGGAGTTTGAAGTTACAACGGGTCTGTCTGATAAATGATGAATATTAAATGTCTAAATATTGAATCAAGAAACTTAAAAACTGTCCAGGGTGTTCACAAAAGCCTGACTAGACGATAAAATGACCAAAGGTTCTTTTGACAGTGGAATATCCCTTTAAGTAAAATATGTGAGTACTTTTTCCACCACTGTGGTCATTCAGTCATGTTCTTCTGTGTCTCCCTGTGGTTGGCTCAGCTGTGGGTGGGGATGCCGGCGTGGTACGTGGCGGCGTGCCGGGCCAACGTGAAGAGCGGCGCCATCATGGCCAACCTGTCGGACACGGAGATCCAGCGGGAGATCGGCATCAGCAACCCCCTCCACAGGCTGAAGCTCCGCCTGGCCATCCAGGAGATGGTGTCCCTCACCAGCCCCTCTGCACCTGCCAGCACTCGCTCAGTAAGACTCATTCATTTGAACTAATTTACCGCCCCCACCCCGATGATCCCGAGGAAAACCGCCGTTGGTCCTCTCCGACCAGGCCAGAGGAACCCGAGAATTGTAATATGCTTTAATTGATATAAAACAATCCAAAATCAGATCTACACAATGATGGCGTCGTAATGCCAGATTTTACACTTAGTTGCGTGCCGAAAATAGCCAATGTACAAGCTCACTTTAAGACTTTTACACACTGGATTTTTCACATTTGAAAGAAATGAAACACTTGTGATGTTTGTATGTTACCTGAATGGACCTTAAACTGCGTTTTGGTAATGAACTTCACTTGCTTTTTCCCGTCTTTGTAGTCAACCAGTAACATTTGGATGACACATGCTGAGATGGAATCCCTCACTGCTGCCACCAAGCCAGTAAGTTCTGACGTAACGTTAAGGAACATTTTACTCCTGTTCAAACCAGTGGGATTTTATTCTTTTTTTTTAGCAGTCTTATTCGTAGATAAGAGGGGTGTAACGATATAGTAACTGCATCGAAATATCGTTTTTAATTAAAAAAAAAACAAAGTATATCGAAATGAAAACAGCTAAAATCGAATTGTATCGTTTGATTTTGTATCGTATCGAATCGGTAGTGCAAATAATCGATTGTATCGATACTACCTACCTACATACTGCATTATATTTAGCATTTTTAAGAAGAAAAAATGAAAAAGAGGGGTTTAATTACTTTTCCTTTCCACACACTGGTCTATCGATAAATGTGTGTAATCTCTGTGTTCATGTCAAGGTGCAGGTTTGTCCATATGTGTTCAAATACAATGTCCATGTATTTGCCAGATAATCACTGTGTTTACTTCCCTTAAAAACATGCACTATCCACACTTTTTACATAGATTTCATTTCTTTGCTAAATAGTTACTATATCGATTTTAAATCATTGAATCGAATCGTATCGTATCGCCATGTATGAACCAATATCGTCCATGTATCGTTTCGTCAACCATGTATCGTGATATGTATCGAATCGCTATTAAAATGTGTCGTTACACCCCTAGTAGATAGTCATCACGACACAACCCCACACCTACGGGTTCTCTGCTCTGCTAGCCTGTAATGTCTTTGATCGCGATGAATTCATGATTTGACGTTCATTAATATTCAAGCGATGTCATGAATAATGCCGACATTGACCGAGTTCTTTGTGTTTTGTTTTGTTTTGTCTCTGATTAGGCATGTATGGCTTCACCTCCCCCCTACTATTCCCACAAAATCTGTTTTGACGTGGTGTTTCTCTCCGACTAATTTCTCACTCACTAACAACACTATTCCTCCTTATGCCTTTTCCTCCTCTTCTTCTTCTTCTTCCTCTCCTCCCCGCCCTCCTCTGATACCACCCATCTATGGTAAAACACACAACACACACACACATGCTCATCCTGGCAATCTTTCCCTCTTCCTTCCACCTCCTTTCCCCTTTCTCTCTCTCTCTTTTCTCTTCGCCTCGACCCCAAAGGAGCAGAAGGAGTTTAGCTGGGAACCAGGTGAGTCGTCCGGCATCGCACAACACAAATGCTACATCTCTAAACAAGGGGGGTTCGCCTCACAGCTAGAAGCATTCTAAAAGAGAAGCTTTCTGACAGCGAGAGTCCGTGCTTCTGTAACGGAGGTGTTGCGAACCTCCCCACCCGGGCTTTGAACCCGGGCCTCCCGCGTTAGCGTCTAATATCTTAACCATTAGTCCAAAGGGATATCACTATGGATCGAGGGAGATACTAGACTTTTTGAGGCTTCAGGCTGGGGCTGCGACTCTAGCTCCGCCTCACTTCAACAGCGCGGTGCGATAAATCATACAATAGCAATTTTGATCATTACCATGAATACGAAAAACGAACTAGTTCACATGAACGATGTTGACGTAATTAATATATCTGGACGGGGAAATATATTTTATATGCACAGATAACACTTGGGAATTATTTGGCTATAGAGTGCTGCCATTCACTTACGCCTTATTTGAAGAGCCCCGGAAGCCACAATCACGGTCAGAAATGGCGCAGAGTATGTTTATTTTGACACGAAATGAAAAATCCTAACCGCGGCCGATTCTCGCGGCCCAATGTCGCTGTGAAAAAAAGCGGTTCTCATCGTTCTCTGCGTTTTGGAAGCAGATTCCGAGATAAAGCCGTTTCTTTGCATCAGCAATGAATAGGAGCCTATGGAGATTAGACGCTTACTGATGCTGGTGGGCGGAATTGCATCATGGGTAGGGTTGGACACGGTAACCGCCGTACCGCCGTACCGCGGTAAACCGAGGTCTACCGCGGTGTCAGTGTGCTTACCTCGCGGTAAAAAAAAGACAAAAAAAGTCTATTTTTTATTGGAAAACCAGCGAGTTTTAAAACAGGGGAGAAGCGAGGACCGCACGCGCTCCATGCCGCTCTGCTCTGGGGCCGTGTACCACAGTTTGGAAGGCCACATACGTCACTCTCACTCTCAGAGACACAGACAGTCAGACCTACACAGGGCAAGCCTGCGTAGAGGGAGTACAGCGTAAACTTTCTCTGTAATCCACACGACACAAGGATGTTAATACATACCTTGTGTTGTGGCATATCTTTTTTTATTCATACGGATTACTGGCGGTAGCGGCGGGCCGCGTGGACTAAAACGGGCTCTCTCTCTACTCGCTCCGTCGCCTGCATGTGTGTATGTGTAGAGGGGAGAGAGAGTGGAGGAGCAGTGCAGCTGCATTCACTGCGCTTAGAATTCTCCGTGCGACTTTTACCGAGTGAGATAACCCCCGCAACTTTCGGGAGAGGTCGGTGGATGGCTGTAAAAATGCGTGAGAAATGACAAGTGTGGCGTGTGGCGTGAGAAGAGGTTAAATTGCGTGTGACTTGGCAGCCCTGATTTTACTTTTTCCATCGCGTCGCACGTTGTGCCCCGTCCAGCGGCGCTCGGAGATTTTATTACCTTTTCTGTCAAGTCTTGTAACTAAAACCTGTATATAGCAGCACTCAATCACTGCGATTTGAGAGTTGAGACGTGACGTGAGTTTACAGAATCACTGTACACGATCTGACTACCCGTCCTCTTCTGGTTTGTTCACACAGCTGTGTGTCCTGAAAAGCTAAGTAGCTAGCCTACGTACTATGGTAACCCGACAGTGCAGATCTAAAAGCTCAGGAACGCGTTGCGGATGCGACGTGTTGTGAGCTTGTAGATCTGCTCCTTTCAAAGCCATACCCGCTGTGCTGTACGGAGAAGTATAACCCCGTCAGTCAGGCTGTGGAGAGGCAACTTTTGGGAAGATGATTGCAATATTTTGGCTTATCGCCGAACCTTAATTAATAGATACGGGGGTGCGGTAATTACCGCAGTACCGGCGGTAAATGGGAAGACGGTAATCGCGGTAACAAAATGTCGATACCGCCCCAGGCCTAATCATGGGTTACCATGGTTACCTGGTAACCATGGTAACCAGGTAACACATCCCTGGACGAGATAACGGGGTTGTGGAGCCGCTGCCCCATAATTCGTATCACCTTCCTGGACGTGTTTAGCAGTGGAAGTGTTAATATGGATATGGAAGACTTGTTCTTTAATAATGTACTTTTACTAATGTAAAATTACAAATTACACAAAGGTTAATCGGTGTCAGAGAAAGAATAATGTTCTATCAGTCATGCTTCAGATACCAATTATTTTAGGATGTTGTACTTTGTAAAGTCTATCATTTCCTCATTATCATTCCTTCCTCATTTATCATTCTTGCCTCCTTTTTCTTTACTATTTGAAAACTTTTAGTTACTTTTTTACAAAACATACTTTTAACCACTTCAGCCCTATATACTGTACATGTCGGCCATTCGCAAATAGACGCTCTACAAGCTCACAATGCGTCACGTTACGACACATTTTGAGCTTGTAGATTCAAAGGATTTACATGCATTTCATACATCGTACTTTTGGTACTTTAAGTCCATTTTGATCACAATACTTTTGTACTTTTACCTCAAGTAAATTTAGAATTCCAGACTTCTACTTGTAACAGAGTATTTCTACATTGCAGTAGTGACACTTTTACTATGATCTATGCGAGCTTGTTGATCTGCTATTTTTGAAAAATCAAGATTTTCTTTTTTTTTTTGCAAGTCTTTGAATATATCTTTTTAAAAGCGAACATTTGCAACTCAAATATTTGCTTCTGGTGGTCCCTGGAACAACATATTTTTTTGATGGTGTCCGCGGCAAAACATGTAATTTTGGGGTTCCTTGACATGAAAAGTCTGAGAACCACTGATTTAGAAGAAGGATTTAGCAAGACATTATAGAGTTGGGTCAAAAATATTCAAAGACTTGCACTTAACATAATGGTTAAAAGTGGTTCAAGTCTAAAGTAACACAGATTTGCGTTCAGCCAGAGGCAGGTATGGCAGCTGCCAGCT